>NC_090593.1:696406-1044609 GCF_017918235.1 Porcisia hertigi
AGAGCACCTGCGCACGCAAGAACCACAATGGCGGCCACGGTCGCTGCAGCAGCAGGTACGCAATGCTGACGAAGGACGGCAAAAGGTTGACGACAGTACCACACACCGCGAAGTCGATCAACATGAGCAGTGCACAGACACCCGACCAGTTCAGCATCAGATACAGTTTCAGCATTCCCCATAGGGAAACAACGCGCACGGCTTCGCGCTTCGCTGTCTTGGACAGAGGTGCATCCACAAGGGTGCCGAGCGCCGGCGTGACCCCGTTTGCAGCTGTGGACGGCGCCTGTGATGCGTGGGCTGGATGTGGGCGGTGGTCAACGTCTTCGTTGTGCCGAGGGTGTCGTCCTTGATGGGGCTGCGCTGCGTCGACTTGTGCACCAGTCGCGCCTTTGTCGGCAGCCATGTCCACTTGGACTGGAAGAGGAACTGTATGGTGCTGCAAATAGATCCTTATCAGCCCCACCACCCTATGTGTGAACAGTCGGGCTTTTCTACAGAGAGACCCCAGCGACGATGGCAAAGGCGGTTGAGTATCGGCGCCCCTATGCTTTGTCTTTGCGCTCAGTGACCTGGGTGACACTGACGTCTGCTCAGATCGTATCTCATCGGGATGTGCTGGCTCTTCAGGCGGAAAAGCTGGGCGTGGGTGCGTCGCTTCCTCCTCGAACGGTGGCCCACGGTCGACCACAGATGCATTGGCGAATACGCTGTGAGCCATCGATGGCCGCTGTCCAGTGGAGTAAGAACCACTGCCACCGCTCCGACACGGCGAGGCCTTTGCGTAGATGGTCCCATGCAATCTCGAGTGACCCGCGCGGTGACCTGATGCGGTAACAGAAAAGACAAATGGGGAGTGTGCACTCGAGTGCGACCAAGATGCGCTCCATCGATGCGCGCGGTGCTCTTTGTTCCGGTACGCCCCACTGCCGCCATGTCGGATGTTCTTGTCGCCCTCGTCTCCCTCCCCAACGCACCTAACGGGACTTGGTGACTGCGCCTGTGCAGCTCCCTGACACGCGCACAGCGACGGCTCCACTCCCGCATCGTCACGTTTCAGCCGCTCGGCCGCGCTATCGCCCAGCACCACGGCTGCTGTTGCAGTGATGAGCACAACTTCAGGCTCGCCCTCCCCACTCGCTGGACTTGGATGGGCAGAAGCGATCTCAGAGCACTGCCACTGTGCATACCGCCCTGAGAAGCAGCCACAGATGGAGGAGTTCGAGTGGGGATGAATTGCACTCGCTGCATCAGTGGTCCAACAAGTGCCGCGCCTGTCCACACGTTCCTCCTTCGAAGGGAGGAATTCCCTGCGTAGGAAGGTCGGGTTGCTCTGATGCCCGTCGCTGCGGCCCCCAGCGACGTAGGGCGACGGGGGCTGCGAGTCTTCTCTGTCCAGGCAGCAGCAATAACTGACGTTGCTGCCAAACGGTGCGTGTCCGTTCATGTATGGAGCGCCGCGTTGGGCGCGTGGCGGATTCCCACTCCACTGTGCACCTTGCTGTTGGTGTGTGCGAGTGCGTCGCCGCTGATCGTCGCCAAGGCTTCGAGACGACGGAGGAGAGTAGGATTCGCGTTCAAGTCGAAGCTGCTGCAGTTTTCGGTGCGCTGCACGCTGGCGGTTGATGGCACGTGTCCACTCAGTTTCATCTTTCTGCGCGAATCCTCGCAGGAGAAGTTCGCGTCGCACCCATCCATTTTCGAAGAGTCCTACAGTAGGGGTCGCGTGGCTGGCAGCGTGGTAGCACATCAGCTCCATGCCCGCCCACCACAGCCCAATGGCCTGAACGATACGCCAGCGCAGGCTTGAGTGCTGGGGTGCTGTTGATACTGCGCCGACAGCATCAAGCCAGCGGCTGTATCCGGACCACACGCGTGACGCTTTGAGCGAGTGCTGCACTGGTGGCAGCAGCACAACCGTTTGCACTCCCCAAAGACACAGCAGCAAGCAAGCGTAAAGGGTCCACCACCGTTGACGGGATCCATCTCTTTGCTTTCGTTGCATCGGCTCAACACGCGATGAGAGGGGTAGCACCACCGCCACCACCACCACCATCACCAGAGAGAGGGAAAGCAGCCCGAGAACGGTGCCTTGCCCAACACCTGCGACGCCTACCCACACCAAGGAGTACGGTGCAGACGTGAAGAAGCTAGCTAGAAGTCGCAGGGCCGTGTTCCATCCCACTTGCACGCGCGACCACGTTGAGGTGCTGGTCACTCGCGCACCCGCCGTCATCAACGTTGCCAGGGCGTGGGATCGGTGCGCACAGCGACCCAGCGCCCGGCTGAGAAGCAAGCACCAGCTTGTCAAACTCACGAACGCCAGACAAGCGGTTGTGCAACCAAAACAAAGCTTTGAGTCTGGGCGGTCCACCTGAACACCCACGGACACGGCAAGGAGCGACTTGGCAGCAGGCGTCGTGGCCCAACCTGGAAAGACAGAGCCAGCGGACACCGCGTCATCTGCGCTTGACGAGTAGAGAATCCCGAACAGGATGCCCGCCGCACACGCAGTGACGAGACTGCTCAGTGCCGCCGCAAACACCCACTCGGTGCGCGGGGATAAATAAAAAAGGGTCGCGTGGACCCGAGACGAGGGAACCGATGCATCACCCCTTACGTGAATCACCTCCGCTTGCGTGTCGTCTTGGTGACCTCCAGTGCGCACGTTTTTTGCGGTTGTTTTCTCAGAGCTCCGCTTTCCCAATCCAGAGGCTGAATAGATGAGCGTGTCGTCGACGGCATCGCGAGGAGGGGAGTGGAGATCGATGAGGGAGATGTCACCCGCATCTAAGCAAGGCCCGTGTTGAGAGCTGTTACTAGGGGGATCGATGTCACATGACGAGGGATGACGAAAGCGCTTCCCACAAATCTCGTTGGATGCAGAGCCGCGTTCTTCACGTGGCGTTGGTGGTGCCCAGACGCTGTAAGATGCATGGTGACTGTCAGATGCAGGCAGCTCCGGTGTAGCGCACCCTGGTGCCACGAGCCCCTTTGCACTGCCGGTCACTTCGGTGGCCAACAACGCGACGTCCCCAGGCTCAGCGTTCAGATGCTCGTGCTGGGGCTGGTGCTGCGGTTTCGCTTCCAGCACGCCCAACGCCACTGACTGGAGACAAGAGAACAAGAAGAAGGAGAGCAGAAGACTCGCGGCGATGGCGTTCTGCCACACGACTGTCAGCAGAAAAAGCAGGTGCAGCACAAGAAAGAGATACGCTCCACTTGCCAGGGCGTGCGTCATCGTAGGGATGAGCATGACGACGCAGCGGTGCTACTGAACAAAGATGTGAATGACCTTTATGGAAGCCAGGGGGTCTCTCTAGGCGGTGTGTGCGCCTGTGTGTGTGTGTGTGTGTGGCAGAAAGTGAGGAATGAGTGGCATCGGCGAGAAACAGTGATGGGGGTTAGGGCACGTAATGATCCTTGGGTAGGCCGCCTCGATAGCGAGCCCCTCTTTCACTTTACATTTCGATCATCAGCGGAGGCACCTTACCTAGTCTGCTTCCGCAGACTTTCTCTTGAAAGCGTTTGTACGTGGTGGATGAATATTTCCATAGACCTTCGAGTGCTTGTCTAGTCGAGCAGCGAGGTAAGTTCGTGGGGAGCAACAAGGGAATGTTACGTCTCCTCGTCGCGCGGCCCCATCCCCACAGTCAGAAAGAGCATGCAAAACAAATACAAGACCCTGTGCTCAACGCATCTCTGCTCGTCGCAAGGGAGGCACGCGCATGAGTGAAATGGAGCGCAGCGCTTCCCCTCTCCCCTCGCGCGCGCGCAAAAAAAAAAAGGAGAGCGTCCCTCCGACTCAAAGCAATTCTACAGAGTCGCCACCTTCCATCAACGTCACGTAAGGGCGAAAGGCTGCCTTGAGCGCCACATAGTCGAGCGGGAGGGGAAGGTCAATCAGATGCTGCCACACCTCTTGCTTCATCTTTTCTACGCGTGCAGTCGATGTCGCACCATCCGCGGCGTTGTCACTAGTCTTCTTGAGCTCCACTGTCAATGTAGGAGTCACCCCCCTCACACACACACCGTCTGTGCTGCTCGGATTTTCCGCACCGTTGGCATTCCAGCGTAGTCGCAGTGCCGCGTCGTAAAACGGCATCGTCGCCGTCTCATTTTCCCCTGCATTGTCCGCATGCAGTTCCAGACAGCGCTCGGAAATTTTTTGACCGAATATACCCCAATGGTCACTCCACAAAAAAACCCCGTGCGGAGTGCAATCCACCGAGAGCGCGTAGGGCTCCTCCCAGATAAGTGGCGTTTCCAGAATGCGCTTGTTGTACATGACCTCTTCCTCCGCGGAGGGAGCGCACGGCAGGCTGGCCAGCGTCGCCGCATCGGCCTCATGTCTTTCGCCGGTGGAAGAGACCAAGTTCGGAAAGTACGCCGGTGCGACACTGAGGAGAATGTGAGGCTCGTCAGTGGCGGTGGAGCGCAGATGGAAGCTGATGGACCAATTTTGGTATGCCGTCCACGCTTGCTCAGCCCATGAAGAGGGGTTGAGGGGATGGGAAACCGCATCATCTGCTGGGGCGGACAGGTTTACGAGAGCGCAGCGGCCACTGAACGCGTGGTGGGTGCGCCACGTCGTCGCGCCCTGCGCTTCAGTGGTGTTAAGCAACTTCCCTTGTGCGTTAAACAGGTCATTGTTCCGGTTCTGTTTGTAGAGATGCCGCGGTGGCGGCAAAGGTGCTGCTGACCCCCCTTCTGGTGTGGTGCCGGTGAGGGGTGCGTCGTATTTTTCTGTAAAAATGGAGAGTCCCTCTGCGTATTCTTCGAACCCCCACATCAGGTGCGCCCTGGCAGATGCCCCAGTGAACACCAAGAGAATAATAGAAGAAAGAGAAACACACAAGAGAGGGAAAAACATGCAAAGAATTCCAAATGTCGTTTACTCTGTAGGGAGGGAAGGGGGGAGGGGAGAGGGGAGAGGGAAGCGCAGAGGCGCAAGGTGCTCTTTTTCCGCTTGTTTTGGAGTGCAGTATGTGTGTGTGTGTGGGGGGGGGGTGAGGGATACGTCGCTCATGGGTGAGGGGATGTAGAGCAAAAAAGGGGAGTGTGGGTGGGTCAGTAAGCAGGCAGGTAGGCAGAATAGGGGGGGGGGAGGGGAGGCAGGATTGGTTGGCAGCCCGTGACAGCCCGACAGACAGGTTCGCGCATTGAGTGCAAACGGTTTTTTGTTGCTTGCTCCACTTCCCCAAGAAGTGACGGGTTTTTAGGAGAGAGACGATGATGGGGTAGGGAGGGAATGCACTACTATAGACGCCGATTAAGAAAGGCCAAGCGCTGGGCTTGAACGCGACTGTGAACCCCTCAAAGAAACTGGGCACCGCGATTTCTCGCCCCCCCCCCCCATTCATCAGCATGTGTGTGTGCGTGCGGGCGTGCGTGTACTTTGATTGTGGTGTCGTTGTGTTTCTTCCCCCATTTTGTGTCTTCTTTTCGTATCGCCTCCACAACAAATAAACATGTATGGGGAAAAAAAGAGCAGGTCCACGTGAGCTATGTGGAGACGCACCCGTCAAGTACCACATCCCCTCTCCACTCCCCCCCCCCCGCTTCTCAAAGCGCTTCCCTGATCAGTTCTCCACGGGGTCGGGTGAGGTGCAATGATGTACGAGGAAGGGCATACACTCAAGAGATCGCACGAGCTAAGAAAACGCGCAAGCCAAAGAGGAGAAAGGTGGAGAGGAAAAAAAAGTGGGAGCACCATAAGTAAGAGAGTAGGGGTGGCGTTGCACAAATACCAAAGTAAATAGCCACCAGTGTGTGGAACCACGCCCCTCTTCGTTCCCCCCGCCCACCTCTCCCCTCTCCACAGACACACACACCTCACGGTTTAACACATCCCGAGGCGCAATGCTCCAACATTGTCAACGTGTCGCTGTGCACTCCTCCTGATGAGTAGATAAATAAAAGAAACCCACACTACTCCCAAAGCGATGCAACATTTATACAATGAAAAGCAGGGTGGGATGAGTAGTCACCACCACCACTACACGGACTGCTCACTGAGAATCATCAGTGGGGAACAGCCTTTCAACGAAAGTTCTTAGGATTGGGAGGCGGGTGAGTGGGATTTCAGAGAGTGGGTTGTCAGGAGACCAGGATTGTGCTGGCAGGAGCGACAATCCCATGCACCAAAAACAACAACGAAAAAAAAAAAGATGCAGCACAACTGCACCGTGAAGGGAGCACTATGGCGAGAGAGGAGGAAGGGGAGGTCGCCAATCGAGCAGTTGTGATGCAATGCACGTTGCGTGAATGACGCGCCGCCAGGCCCTCCCCCCAAGGCCCCTCTACCACCACTTTCTCCCTCAGTCTAGATTCTCTACTGCATATTGAGCCCCCGCCCCCCCCATCGGTTCGTGTGGGAGCTGTAAGCAATTGTACAGGCGTCGTCTTCCATGTCTGCCGACCGTGGGGTGAAAAGGCTCTCGTCCACACTGTTGAGGTGCTGCATGGCAACCAGCTGCTCCGCGGAGGCACCGATCCCGTTGGAAATCATAGAAACCATCACCTGCGAAGCAGAGGCGCTCGAATTCGTCTCCGCGAGGCCCGTCTTTGCGACAGGCTGCATGTTCGTCGGCGGTGACGGACTATCGCTGGTCATTCCATTTTTCATGCCTCTCCCTTCGCTCTTGATGAGAGTGTTGCCCTTTTGGGGCAAGTGGAGACGGGTGGGGAGTGAAATGTGAAGGGGCCCGTCAGAGGCGCTTGTGGTTCTGGGGTGCTCGTTTGAGTCGAGTTCCGCTGTTGGTTTCGCCTGCGAGTCGGAGCTGTCGGAACAGACAGACGCGTCAGGAAGAAGCCTGCTGCTCGGCCGGCTCGCCTTCAACCCCACACTGCGCGGGGTGCTGCAAACAGAGGAGTGACCGAGAGCACCACCACACGCGGCGCTTCTGCCGTCAGCGCTGCGCTTCCGGTTGGATACGAGGAGATCCTCCAGCTTCATGTCAAGTGCATCATTGCCGGCGCGTGTGTACCACACTTGAGCAAGGGTGTGGTTATCGCTGCGCTCAATGCAGGCGCACAGCTCCTCGAGGTCATCCGTCGAAATATCCAGCCCCAGCATCACAAGCCGCGAAAGGGTTCGATTCGTGTGGAGGCTGCGAATGATAGGGAGTAGTGCGTGCTCGCGTTCTTCGCACGATAGAATCTCGGGGTTGCCGCTCCTGAGATCTTGTCGCATTGCTTCTGCTGCGAGGTAGCCCACCGTCGGAATAAGGGACATCTTTCGCTTCGACGAGCTGCGCAGCTCCTCCAGAAGGGCAGGGTGGGCGATTGCGTAGGATTGGTAAGACACATCAAGGAAGCACAGCGCTTTGTTCTTGCGGAGAGCGTCACCGATTAGGCTCAGCGCCCTGCTCGACAAGTCGCAGTCCCGCAAACTCAGATTAAGCAGCTTTGGTGCCTGCGCGATGCCGGTGCAAAGTATCTGCACTGCGTCGTCGCTGAGGGGAAAGCGAAGGGAGAGGGTATTCAAATTACTGGACACAGCAGTCAGTGCCCTGGAAAGACTCTGCATTGGTCGTTGCAGCACTTCTGGTGCCCACGGGTCTCCAAACTCATCCGTCGAGGCGGCCTTACTGCCTCTTGGTGCCTGCATCGTAACCGGCCCCACCATGTCCGACTTGGTGGTGAAACAATCGTGAAGATAGAGCTCCTTCAGAGAGCTGTCACCAACAGTGGCATCGACAAAGGTGACCAACCCATCTGGCGTGAAGCCGTTTCGGGCGTAGTAGTTGCCGTTTCCCTTGTACAAAAAAGTTTCCAGTTTTGTTGAGCGTTGGATGTAGGCGGCGATAGTGGCAATATTCTTTGTACTAAGGGTGTCGCGGACGTCGTCGACATCGCCGCCACCACCACTTTGCCCGCGACCCACCTCGAGTTGCTCGAGGTGGGCAAAAAACGGGGCAATAGCGCTGAAGCTGGCGATGCCGTCGGAGGTGATCGTGTTATCGGTGAGGACGAGGTGTTTCAGCTTGCATGGGAGACATCTCTGCAACCCATTTCCCGCGGCCGTGCTGGCTGT
Organism: Porcisia hertigi; assembly: GCF_017918235.1. NCBI lineage: Eukaryota > Euglenozoa > Kinetoplastea > Trypanosomatida > Trypanosomatidae > Porcisia > Porcisia hertigi. Next base: position 704,445 of record NC_090593.1, read on the forward strand.
CCCTGTGGCTGATGTGTCGTCATCCACTGCTGGAATGCCCTTGTATGAGCTTATGCGACTAATGATTCCACGTATGCCGTCGTCCGTGATATCGTTGCCAGAGAAGATCGCCTTTTCGATGAGAGTGTCGTCTAGAAGAGCACTCATCATCTCCACAAATCCGTCGTCGCCGGCATGTAGCGCACGTATGTCGAGTGTGCGGATACGGTGGAGCGGCCGCATCCCCGGCCGCGGCGCATCAGTCAACTTAGGGCTTGGCAAGACCATCGGTAGGCCTTGGATGTGGTTTGCAATGACAGACACAGTCGCGGGACCGATGCCGGGTGTTTTGATATATTGTCGCCGCCATTTCATGGTAGGGATCGTCGGTTCACCGGCACGGATAGAGCCGACCAGCGCTTGCATTGCCTGTCGCCGTGCGCGCGCCCTCATTTCTTCTGCTGTTGCGGTTTTCACTACGCTTTTGTTGGGCAGATCGGGGATCATCTTTGCTGTATTGCGCTTTTTGCCCTGTACACCGGGCGACGAAGACTTCGAAGGTGTGCTCGAAAGACTTTCGCCACGTGCGCAACATGCCCCCATTTTTTCCAAGTGTTTGCATGCGCGCGTATGTGCGCAAGTGTAAATGGGATTAACAGTCCACCTCTAGATGATCTAGCTGCCGGGTGAGTCTGTTTCAGAATACTTCCCGCCTCCCCCCTTTTTTTCTATCAAAGAAGAGAAATGGAGGAGCGTGCGAAGAAGGTCGCAGGGTTGGGCCCGTCAACCCAGCAAGTGCACGCGAGAGCAAGGATTTGCTTGGGATGGTGTGCAGTGTATAGAGTCGAGGAAGAGATCCACGAAGGACGGTGATTGAACAAACGTCAAGAGACCCAAGAGGAGTCCAACGTTGAAAGGTGACAAAGGGCGCGCAAAGCACCCCGAGAATAATAAGAAAAAGGGGCGTCTAACGTAATGAAAACGCCGAGAAAGGCAGAACAAAAGAAATCGAGGCCTTTTTTGGGGGGGTTCCTCGGACGATTGTTGTGACGGTGCACACGCCGCACTGAATTGTTTCCGGAGAATCAATGACTGCCTCCGAGGCTGCGCGGCCTCTTCTCAGCAGTGCGTAATGCACGCACAGAACATAAACGGGCAAGTGCAGAAAGCACGCGCACCCGCGCGTGGGGGCGCACGCACACACACACACACACACACACACACACGCGCGCGCGTGGGTGGCCGTTGACTGGTGGTGGTCTTGGGTATATTTCCTATTCGGCTCTCGCCCTTTGTTTCTCTGTGAACGGCATCTAGAATCGTGACTTGGTGGTTTTTCGCTCAAGATCGCTTTTCAAGCGCTCTCTTTTTTATGTTTTTCAAATGCGTGTACGCGTTGGATGTTTTGGAGGCGCAGATGTAAGAGAAGGAAGCACATGGGAAAGAGGTTGTTAGTCCAGAAGAAACACTCGGGAGAGGTGCGAGTAGGGCGCACTGGAAAGGATCTGTGCGTATGCGTGTGTGGCGACCTTGGCAGATGCCGGCGGCTCGAATGCCAGTCAGTCAGCTTACAGCTGACGGCGCACACCTCTTTTGTGCTGCTTGAGGAGCAGTGTCTAACACGTTCGAAGGCTCTTGCGTCCCTTCACCTCTTCTCTGCACCCCTCCCCACCCCTCTGTTTTTTCAGGAAGAGCACAAAAGTTCTTGGCGAGGGAACAAAAAAAGGTCCAGCGACAGTGCGCCAGTTACTCCATCCTAGTGTTTGCGCATGGGGTGGGAGGGGTGTAGGTGCACGCATCCGCGAGGCCTTTGAGGCGTTCCAAGGCGTAATGTTTTTTTTTGTTCGATTGATAGTGTGTGCGTGTGCGTGTGCATTACGCTTCTGTGAATGGGGGTGGGGGGCGCTCCACGATTCATAACGAGCAAACGTGGACAGTGTAGTTCAGTTATAATGAGGAGAGCAATCGGGACAACAAAAACAGCAACCAGGGCGCAAGAGAGAAAACAGAAAAAACATAAAAGGCGGGCCGTCTGCGTCGTGCAAAGTTCCAACCAGCGGGGTCAAATGTACAGGCTACTCGCTGCAGTACAACAATGAAGGCAGACCCACACCTCCAAACATATGCACGGCGTGTGCAACATAGGGTGGGGTCGAGGGATGAGGAGGGCGCACAGCATGTAGCGAGAAGGGATAATACATATGCGGCTCGAAACAGCAGCCCCGTACAGAAATCTTTGTGCCACGAGCTCTTTTCCTCACCTGGTTGCTCAAGTAGAGCTGTTTTCTGACTTCACAGAGGACGAGGACACGCCCGGGTCATCGTTACTTGATGCAGGTTGTGCCGCTGCGGCAGGCACTAGTGGTGGTGGTGTTGACGGCGGCTGACAAGCGCTGCCCGTCTTCATTGATGAGTGTTTAGGGTCGCTGTCGCTGGACGTTGCGCAAATCGGAGGGCTTTCCTTTTTCTTTAAACCAGGAAGATGTAGCCCGTCGTCGTCGTCCCACAGGCTTCTAGTTCTACTCTCTCGCTTTGCCCAGCTAGACTTCAGCGAGTGACTCCTTCGTGAGCCTGGAATCCCGGGCGGCACGCTCTCGGCGTTTACTGTCGATGTTCCATTGGCAGCTAACGAGGAATCACTGTTGAGACTGCCGTTAGGAGCCGCGTCGCACTTGGCCCCTCCAGCGAACGGATTCATGTCCCGTTGCAACCCCTCGGCGCGGCGAACGGGTTCTTCTTTCTGCCCGTACGTGGTTGCGCTGCCTTGCCGCCACTCAATATGCATATTCTTGGCCACAGGACACGCCTTGTGCAGCTTTTCGGCGAATGCCATCACCTCCTCGTGCGACGAAGCAGGTGCGTCGATGTAACCAACGACGACTTCCTCATAACCGACCGAGTTGTTCGCCACCGTCTTCTCAAAGACCATCTGGACATTCTTCACATCGATGTTTTGCTCTAGAGCCACCTCCGCAGCATGCGAAGCGGTGCAGTGCTGCAGCAACGCCATTGCTCCTGCTTTCACTGACGTCATCTGCGCTACACTCTCCTTAGCTTCCTTGAAAGAGAGTTGCAACCTTTCTTTCCACGAGAGGTTCGCGTGCTTCTGCGCCGCTTCCGCCTGTGCTTTGGTGGCTTGCTCACGGAGAACAGCCTGATACATTGTTCGGTGCTGGCGCCGCTTGTTGCGCAGGGCCGGGTCCTCGTTCGGGTCCTCTCCTTTCAAGAACTCAATAGTTTTGGAGGCAGAGTCGACATACGTCTTGGCGACTTCCCTAACCGTGTAAGACAAGTGGGCTGGAACCTTCTTGAGCTCCCCCGCGAAGACGGCAAAGATGCCACAGTGAACTCGTGTGAATCGATACATGCCGATTGGAGTGAGGGTGTGGGCGCTGTACTTTGTTTAATGTATTATGAGACAGATGAAATATGAGAAGGCGTGAGATGGGCGGGACCGAGGGGCCCGAGAGTTGCAGTTGAGGTGCTGCGATTATTCCCTAAATCCAAACCCAACGATTAGGGTCGATTTCCAGAGTGGGACCTGCCGATGGTCAGCTGAAAGAAATGTTGCTGCCACGTGCCAGAGACCTTGGCGAAGAGAAAAAGGTTGGGCTGCATTGGGGGGAGGGGTGCGGAAGAGGACGAGCATGGCAAGTAAGGTGGGGTGCGGCCCGAATGTGAGCGTATTGGGTACATGCACGGAAGGGGAGGGAGGGTGAACGCGGACGGGGAAGAGGAGGAGGTGAATGCGGAGGTGTCGGCGCGGAGGTGCCGACTAAGTTTTCCAGTACCCAAGTGCACCCCTACCGACTCCCGGTGTGTGTCTGTGTGTGTGTGTGTGATATCTGCCGCTGGAGGGTACAGAAACATACGGAGTGAAAGACGTTAATACACATGTTCGTTTCCCCCATAATCGTCAGCACCCTTTTTTTTTCTGTACATGAGGGTGCCAACGGTGGGGGTTTTTTTCACAACACCTCAACACCATGGATCGAACAAGGGAGCAATGATAAACAAACAAATCCGATATATATATATATATATGCACACACACACATACACACATACAGTATAGACTCAATGAGGAAAAACGAAAACGAACCAAAGCGCGTGCCATTGCAAACCACACACCATGACGACACCCATTGCGAGGGAGAGGGGCGGGGGGAGAGATGACGAAGGTGTGCGTTTGTGTGTGCGTGGATGTTGGCGAGCTCCATATTGTACATGTGTTCTTGTAATGACAAAAAGAAGGAGAGAATTATGCGTGCTCATGGATGGGGATTGTGTAACGGAGGTCGAAGTGGCACACTCCCCCTCCCTTCCCTCCCTCCCTTCCGTGGCGATGAGGCTAAGGCACACCATCCATGCTGTCCAAGTAGATATGCAAACGAGTGCTAGTCGAGGTCCGCGGCTGAGATCCGCATCGCCTACGGATGCCCGCATTGGCGCAAACATACACACAAAGGCGAAAGAAGTCTATGAGGGAGAGAAGAAGTTCATGCGACAGAATGTGGCTTCAGTGCTACACTTCAATCCGTCCAAGCCCGGTCACACACGGGGCCTATCGCTCTCGTGTTGAGAGGCGGTAGCCCCGTGTGACGGCTATGACCGACTTACCTACTTCAGCGCCAACTTTGCCTCAAGCCTACACGCACATGCCTTCACAGCAGGCTCACCTGACAGCCGCTCCCGTTATGTCGGCAGCCCCGTGATGTACTACGTGTGTTGGCTCAGGTTCCCCAGCCAGTCAGCAGTAAGCGCCGGAGCAAAAACTATCGCGTCGGGTTAACACTCTGCCCATCCTAGGAAGTGTAACAGAGACGTTTGCACTCGAAAATGTCCTTCCCCCGCTCCCCCTCCCCCCTTGGAGCGCCACCGGTCAGAGCACAGTCGCCGGCATCAGTAGCGATACATCCATAACACCTTCTTGGCCTCCTGGATACTCGACCTTGTCACAACGAGAAGCGGCTTCAGCATCGAGACTGGAACAAGTGTTGCTTGAATTCACCCACGAAGAGTTGGGGTGGGGATGGGGGGGGGGGGGAGAGAGAGAAGAAACCCTTGAAGAATGCACCCAGATGACGGGATGATTACATTCGTGTGCGCATCGTTACATCCATCGCGCCTGGGCGCTTTGAACGACTCGACACACATACTTTGCTGCGGCTGCGGCTGCCGCCTCCTTTGAAAATTATGAGAGTCTTTCTGGACGAGGAGACTGCTGATCGTGCTGTCAGGGCTGATGATGATCCGCGGCAACAAAAGTCATGGCAGATTCGAGCGTCATTTTTCAACGTGGAATGGAATTGCCGCAGCTGTTGCTGGCTCGGCGATGCTGGCGCTACCTTAGGTTGACACACCAGGTGCCGTACTAGACGTGGACATCGTATAAGAAATTAACTCTTTCCGCGGCGGAACCGGCGGAGGGGGAACACTAGTACAGACAGACGTGACGGCTGATGCGCTAATCACTGAGCGCAGTCGAGACCGTGTCGTCGACGACGTGGATCTGAGCAAGTCGGCTGGGGGCGCCGCAGCCCTTGTTGCGACCGCCGAAGTTGATAGCCGTGACCGGGGACGTTCGAGATAGCCCACCACCGCGCCGACGTTGTTGCGACCCTCGTCGTTGATAACGGCACCGGTCTTGTACTCCTGCATTCGTAGTTCTTGTTGTTTACGCTTCCAGAGGCTGAAGTACGGCAGTGTTGAAGGACCCGGTGAGTTCGTATCGGGCTCCGCAGCAGCGTTCAGTAGTGCAAAAGACGACGATGCAGCAGCGGCGCGGTCGTGAGGTTCCCGATGCGTTTTCGATTTCTCAGTCTGACTTCCAATGCTCGGGAGACGGCCATCGTGCCACGGCACAGGCGTCCGCGGGTCAAAAAAGGCGAACGTTTCCGGTGCGTTTTGACGCCGTTCGGCATCGGCCTGCCGCACCAGCGCCCGTGCGTAAGACTCGTTGAAGTCGATGTAGGCATAGTATTGCTCCACAAGTCGACGAATGCGCACGGAAAGCGCTTCGCTTGTGTGTCGCGGGTTGCAGTGCAGCCGCCCTTCCTCGTCCATTCTTCCAAGGAGCTGCACCACAGCAGCCGTGCGCGCTAGCTCCTCTTGCGAGGCCGCCGTCTCTTGTGGGTGCGTGGCACAGAAGGTGTCGTGTTCGTCAAGGACACCGGTTAGATGGATGACAGCCTCAGGGCAGCGCACCGTGAGACGCTCGAAAAAGGCAAGCAATGTCGCACGATCACATTCTCTCAGCCGGTCTTTGTACGGAGGGGGAAGGGCTGAGGGATCACCGGCTGCTGCCTCAGGCACCTGCAGGCACACATCAGCCTCACCTGCCGCACTGGTCAGGTGCTGGGGTTGCCACTGCTCCCGCAACTTCCAGAGTTGCGCGACACCGTTTTGCGCTCGCCGCAGCACCTCAGCCTGTTCCACGACCTGCCGTTCCATGCGCGACATGAATTCAGAGAGACAGTTTTGTTTATTTGCGGGGATTGATTTGTACTCACCCAGCGCGTCGTTGTCGAAGCACACTTCTGCGCTTTGGTCGATGAGCGCCTGTAGCGCTGCGTCCATGTTCCTTTCGCACATATCCATCCGCTCACGCAGTTCCAGGGAGAGCTGTCGAGCGGCAGTCACGGCGCTCAGCGACTCAATATTCCCTTGCTCCATAGTGCCGCGAAGCACGTAATCAGCAAGCTTTAGGCGTGTGGCTTGCGAGTCTATCAAAGACTGCTGATCAACGATCTTGGTCCGATACCGCTGGTGTTGCGCCTTGACGCGTTTCATTAGCTCCACAAAGGATTCACCAAGGGAGCTCAGCTCGCTTTGCAGGCTGTCGATACACTGCGTGCGTTCCACTTGGAGATTGTCCACACCGATGTCGGTGAAGTTTTCTTCTGTGACGCTCGGCTCTGTGTGATGGGAGTCCCGCGGCGTCGGGGGCGGGGTAGACAGTGGTGAGTGCTCCGTCATGGAATGCGTCCGTGACCCACTCGCCACCTGATTTGTGCGGGGGGTGCTGGCCAACGAGGCCACGCCTTCGTTCTGGTCGTTGGTGTAAGCTCCAATGCTGTCCACAACTTTCTTGAAGAGGCGGCTAAGCCGCACTCGCTCATTGCGGTCCGCTTGTGGGATGCGAAATGCCGGCTGGTGAGGATCACACGTCATTGCATCAGTCCCCAAGGCATTTTGCGTCTTGGCTCGAGAAGAGCCTCCAGGTTTATTTTCTCGTCCATACTGAGCTCCTTGTCCCGCGCCTGTGGGACCTAGAAGCCCATCCGGTTTCTCCGTCAAAACGTCTGTGTCCTGACCGACCCGCTCCCCGACCTCGGCGATTTGCAGCAGCAGTCGCTGAACGCCACCCAGGGCACTGTGGGTTGCTTTGTGAGCATGCTGAAGCTTGCTATGATACGCCGACTTTAGAAGGCGCACGTAGCTTAGCAACCGCTTTATTTCTCGATTGTGCTCCGTGCAGGATGTGTCCAAGAAGTTATGCCAAATGCCTTCGTGCTCCAAGAGCCACTGCTTTTCAAAGGCACGCGCGCCGGTGATGTGGGCTTGCAGGAACTCCTTCACCAGGAGACTACGCCCCTGCTTGGACTTCAAGTTCGACTTTGTGAAAAGACTTTTTTTGATGGAGGCGAGGGCGTCAGCCGTGATTTTCGACACCCCCGCGTTACCGCGCCCACTTGCACCATTGCCCTTGGCTTTCTCCGCGGTTGAAGAGGAGCGTCCGCTGCGCTTTTTCTGTCGCTCTGACGAGAGCGGCCTGGACGCCTTTGATGAGGAGCGAGTCACTGACTCACCACGGGTTCTGCTGCGGATGCCCGTCGCCTGCGAGCTAGCCCCTTTCGACGCCCGTTCTTTGCTTGCGTCTTTGCCTGGGGTCGGTGAGGCGCTTTGCCGGGTGTTCTTTGGACTGTGTCGCCCGGGCCTCATCGCCTTCCCTCTGTAATCTTCAGTGTGTGTGCGTGTGTGTGTGTGTGTGGCTTCTAAAACGAGCGGTGGGGTGGTGATGCTGGTGAGTGCAAGGCGCTTTGACGGGTGTGGCTTCTCTGTGGATGAGAAGACCGCGAGGAGCAGCCAAAAAGAAGTGATCGCCCCTGAAGAAAAATGCGTCTAATGTCTTTGCTTTCCCTCGGCTCGTGCGAAAAGCAGAGGGGGAGAGGTCATGGACTGTGATGGTGAATAGTGTGTGCCACATGAGAGATGGGATGCAGGAAGAGGGGAAAACTCGGGTTCGGGGGAACCATTTCTACATGAGAAGTACACCTGTGTACACGTTTTCTTTTTTTGCCCCCCCTCACTTATCCACGCACTAACTTGCACGTGTGGCGACGAAGGCGGGTCGTAATCCCTCGAGGACGAGACTGCGCACTACTCCATTGGGGCTCCGTTAGGCGCTTTGAATGCACGAAAAGCGTATCAGGGTCTATCGTGCACTCATTGCCTCTAGCCATCGTTCTACACAAACACACACACACATGGCGGGGCGTCTAGGTGTGGTAGCATCACCGATGTTCAGCTCGCATGATAGCATGCTTCGCCGAAACCTTTTTTTTTCCACAGGATTTCACCAGCATCCGGTTCGAGAGAGGAAGAAGCACCAATACTACAAAGGGAAAGGTCAAACACTTGCGTAAAAAGCATACATACAACTGCAACACACTCCGAGGTCAGCAGGGATACCCCGTACAGGAGAGACACACAAAGACGGCAGCGCCTCTTTTCCTCTTCACCTCCACAGACATCACCACCCCCAGACAAACCGAAAAGAACGAATAAATGAGCAACAGAAACAACTGGAGGAGGGGAAGAAGATAATGTCATCCACAACAACAAGAAGGGGACATCGCCCGGTGCTTGTCAAGTACGCGTGTGCGTGTGTGGTGTCCACCAGGCTTTGGAGCGAAAGGGAAAAATCTTGACGGTGAGATGAAAAGCGAACGTGTGGGGTTAACAACAACAAAAAAGATGCACTCAGATAGCTCAAGAACGAAAAGGGGGATTGTCGCACAGGACACCAACGCCCACGCACGCACGCACATCCATAAACTTACGTAGGCCTAAGAGAGACCACAGAAAGAGAGAGAGGGCGCGTGAAGAAAATATGAGCACCAGCTGTGCGTCCCTGTTGATAACCCGGTTTTGCCGGCAGGAGGGAATAGACAAAGTGTGTGTGTGTATATATATATATATATGTATATATGAAGCAATCCCTGCCCAAGTCTCACTCAATTTCAAGTGTAGAAGATAGCGTCAACATAACAGCACAGGCAGACGTACACCAAAAGGGGGCAACAAACTTGGTAGTGCTAGGATGTGAAAGACCCAGAGCGACCCACACGCCTCACACACACACACACAATTTACACCTTCCACCTGGTTTGAGACGACGACGGCACACCACAGGAGGCGCTTTGAGCGGCCGGGAAAACGAAATCAAAAACAAAATCAGACGAACCGACGCACCGATTACGTGTGCTGGTAGACACGTGAACTGCTGTCTCACGTGCATTGTGTGCGTTTTTACATCAAAAGAATTCACAGTGTGCTTACGTGTGCGTGTACATCTATTTTGTGTGTTGGGGGTGTGATACTACAACGCACTGTCAAAATAGCACAAACATAAGTGCTTTGGGGGGGGGGAGGAGGAGGAGGAGGCAGGGCAGGGCAGGGCAGCTGAGCTAGTGTGACTACCACTCATGTCGCTTTTTCCACTCTTACTAACGAAGATGGAGATGTCCACGTCCGTCAGGAGTAATGAAGTGCTTACATCGACACACACACAAACACACACAAACACCATCACCGGCTAGGCGACGTGCATAGAGATGTACTACAGGATCCTCTACGACTTTCAAACATGAAAATGAGAGTGTGCATTAGGGTACACATGAAAGTTAGTCTGATTTTCTCCATATGGCCGATACGTGTACGTGTCACCTGTCTGTCTGTGTGTCTGTGTACATGCTCGCGCTGGATTGAGGGGTCATTGGCGTCCTCCAGGCTTTGTCCATGACTACAGAAAATTCTTTTCACCCTTTGTCATTTTGCTTCGGAGCCCTCGATTGGCGGAGCGAGAATGCAAACCAAGCTACTCAAACTCTCCACTTTCTTCAAGTAGAGACATTTCTTTCTTGGTGTCGCATCACACTTTGGCTTCAAGTGGCTGCGCATGCACCTTAGTACTCTCCTGCGTCTTGAACGAGGCAGTACAGGTGCAGCGGTTTTTTAGGGGTTAAGGGACCTTTTCCACCAGCCAGAAATGGGCTCGCATTTGGCACTGCTGCCTTCATTCCCGTCGCGTTGGCACCACTGCCGTGAATCGAGACGGCTTCCTGCTGATCCTGAGATTGATGCAACTCTGTAGTACGGGATGAGGAGGGCTTGCGCGTCGTGCTGATCTCCGCTAGGGAGACGAGGTCAGAAGGATCCATGTCGTCGTGCTCGAGCATGATGGTGATGCGGGTTGAGTAACGTGGCACTGTCGGGACTGCTCTCAACGAGTAGTCTCTCCACCTTGACTCCGTGCCTGAGGCGGAGGCGGAGACGGTCGATGGTCCAGGCGCGCACGTGCCGATCCACGCCTCTCGACGCGGCACGCAGCTTGCGCAGACCGTCAGCAGCGGCCTGACGGCGTAGGGGGATGTGAGGAACCTAGGCTGCGCTGGGACCGATTGATCGGGGGCGGCTTGCGTGACCACCTCACTGCTGTACATGGATTGATCGAATATCGGAAACGGCGGGATCGTGTTGTCGACGTCGTCCTCCTCTCCTTGGGCAGTGAGCCACTCGGCGCTGCTGTCGCTGTCAGATTTTCCCGACTCGAGCCCTCCCTTGTCTTGCGGCATGCTGCGTACAATGGCGCGCAGGACGGACTCAATGCTCTTGCACCACCCACTGCCCATCGCCACTGTCAGGTCCGTCTGGTGGGGATCGTGGAACCGCACCCGTGTGATGGCGTGATAGTGAGCAGGTACAAGGTAGCGGGATTGCGTCTCCTCGGCACGGCGCACCGCCTCTTTTTTCCAGGCCTGCAAAGCGAGAATGCGCTCCACAGGGGAGAGAGTCGGCAGCGGTGTGGAGGTGGCGGTTTCGGCTGAAAGGGAGTTTGCGGCACGGGCACTGCCACGACGCCGTCCACGGCGACCGCGTGCTTTGCCCTCGCGCTGCATGGATGTAGTCGTTTCCCCGGATGCTAAAGCCAGTGTGTCGACGGTTTCGCTCTTGTCGGTGGCTGCCACAGAGGGCAGCTGAAGGTGCAGTGGCGGTACCAGTTGTTCCATTTCGCGAACGTGTATGAAGACGGTATTGGTGGCGAGCTGCTCCGCGCAGAGGCGCTGTCGCAGCTCGAGGAACTGCTTCTCCGAAAGCGCAGGAAGTGCGTAGGTGCCGGCACCGGCACGGCTGCTGTCATCCCTCTCTTGCCCCGCGCTCATCGCAGATTTAGACTGGCTCCGAGTTACAGCTCCTCCAAGTGCTTCCGGAGCGTTAGGCGCTGGCGCCTGCGCGCGATTGAGGTCCTTTACATACATCTTGAGCTGCTCCTCGCTACGCGGAAGAGCCGTGAAGAGAAATGACACGGAGCCCGAGACCATGATGAGCTTGGTGATGCTGCTTCGCTCCGCGATGCGCTGCTCCTCTGTGCGCGGAGCAGTGTCAATCATGTTGTGCGTGTAGTAGACCGGCGGTGGTAGGCCGAAGAGAGAGGACGGCGTCAGTGGAGCGGTGTCCAAAGTACTGGCTTCCATTGTCACAGCCGGCTCCGAACGATTGCCTGCACCGTCTGAGGACAAGGATGAGGCAGTCCACCGATGCTTTCCGCGCTTTTTCCCCTGCGTAGACGAGGCGGCGATGGCGATCCCGGGTTCGCTCTCGACAACAGGAGGCGTTGGTGAGTCCAGTGGCGGGAGTGCTGTCGCGGCATCGCTGTGGCGCTTACGTGACGAGGCAGCGAAGAGGGAGGAGGTGGTGGTAGGTGATGGAATGCTTGCGCAGCGTGTCGCGTCAGTGGTACTTGTCCCTTGCTTTCTGCGACCTCGCTTGACCGTCTTGGGTTTGCCTGAGACGTCTTGCTCTGTCATGCGATGCAGCACTGAGCGTGCAGTGCCGCTTTCGGTCCCCACGGCGGCATCCGATGACGACGTGATGAGGGGTATAGAGGCTGCGGCGGACACGGTATCTAGTGCAGGTTTTACAATGCCCCCAGCAACACTGTAGTCAACCGCTGCTTTCTGCCGTGCTTGTTTGTGGTTGGCCTGTCCACTAGCGCGCGGCGATGCCACAGAGGCTCCAGTGTTGGTGGGCTGGTGCTGCTTGAGGAGGACAGCTGTTGTGCTGTATCCACGGCAACCACCATGGTCTATAGTGAAGACTCTGGATATCGACACCGAGCACCATCTCAGAGCGTGATCCTGAGAGGGTCTATGACTACAGGAAATGCGGCGCAACTGCGCGACAGGAGAGGCACCAACAACAGCGCCAACGTTGGCAGCGGCACGGTGGAGGATTAGCGAGCGCATAGGCGAGTGTTACAGAGAGTCAAGCGAGTAACACACACACACACACACACAGGAGGGGGGGGGAGAGAGAGAACGAGGGTGCTTAGCGAAGGAAAAGGGTAGGAGGTAAATGAGGGTTATAATTGGCTGATCAATTCACAGAAAATGAGGAGGAGGCCAGGAACAGAAACAACAAAGGGTAAAAAGCAGAGGTGTGGTGGTGACACAGCAACACGGGCTTCAGCAGTGTGTCGGAGAAGGGGGGGACAGGCGCACGCGCGCGCACACATACACACACCAAAAAAAAAACACAATGGAGGGGGGGGGGAGGGGCAAACAACACAGCGGCACAGGTATACGCAGTGGGGGCAGCTGAGAGAGGGTGTGGACAACACAAACCGTCCGTCCCTTTCTTTCTGTGTATAAATGAACTTGGGGCTTTTACGTCAGTGTCTCAGAAGGCGGCCGAGGATTGGCGGAAAAGACGAAGAGGAGGCAAAAAACAACAACAAACAAACAAACAAACGAATGAGGGGGGGACGGGGTGTGAGGATGTTTATATATGAACGGTCTATGAAGATGTAACGAGAATTGAGTCCGGTAGGTGCACGACAAGAGAAAGTTTGGGGGGGGGGAGGAGGAGGAGGTGGTGTGGGACCAAGACGGCAAAAGAAAACTCCAACAGAGTTCAGCGATGGTGTTACACACACACACACACACACACACAAATGAAAATCAGCAACAACGCTGACGATCACCAAGTCACTGTACTCGAAAAGGGAAAGATAAAGAGGGGGAGTAGTGAGGGTGGGCGGATGAATACAAAAAAAAAGCTTACAGCAGAAGCCAGGGAGAGTAGGAACGTGGGAGAAAATGACAGAATCGACGAACCTGTCAGCTCCCTCTTCTTTTTTTCTTTAAACCAACGGTGATGCGTATGGCGCGCCGTACAGCAAAGTCCAAGACCAAGTAAAACGAAAAAAAAAATGAATGAGGAGCAGAAGTAGCGAGGGAAAATTGTGTGGTGGTGTTGGTGTTGTTGTTTTGTGTGCGTCGTGCGGTGGACACGAGCACAGTTTTTCGCACCCTCAATTTGTACAGAAAGCCGCTGAATGTGATGATGGCGAAGGGTTCAGCAAGGATTTGGGGGTGGGGTGGGGAGGAGCTGTACAGAGAGGGGTGGGGATGCGAGTGCTCGTCGAATGAGAAATAGTAGAATATATGAATATATATATATATATATTTGCAGTGACAGAGGCAGCAAACAGCGGCGTGTGAACAGGAAAGACTTTGTAAAATGTTACCCATTCATGCGGAGAGGCAGATGACCGCGTAGATGCCCGTCGTGCCAGCCACCCTGGCTACTCTTTTTTTGAAATTGTCTTTTGTTGAAATCTATGAAATGGGGATGAACGGAGGGGGGGGGGGAAGAGTACTGCTGCTGGATTATGTATGTATATATATATCGAGCGCGCGCGTGCATGCGTGTAGAGGGGGGGGGCGCGAAATGGCGAAGAAAACAAAAAAGAATGAGAGATCAATAGAACGCGGAGATGGCGATGACAAAGAGAGCTGGGGAAACAACACCAAAAGGCTATCCTAGCCTCGTGTGGCCGTTGCAGTAGTTAGTTGACGTTTGTCAAGTGGTCGGAAAGGCAGCTCTACACTTCTCACGACGGCGCAATCCTTGAGTGTAACTCGCAGCTCTGTCTGGTGTTAATGTATATAAATGTCATTTTATTCGTATATTACCCCCCTTTCACAGCTTGTGGCCCTCTTGCAAGCGTAAAAATCTGTTTTTTTTTAAGGCCCTTGTCGCTCCTGCACACGAGACGCTTTGTATGTGAAGGTTTCTCGTAGGCCGTTCAAGGAATCGGGTGGGTGGCTGGGGGGGGCGCCCTTGTAGAGAATAAACATACCCCCCCCCCACTCTATTCCCCCGCGGGACTGGCGCACCTACCGGAAGAATAGCCACCAACAGGCGCCCTTGGTGAGAGGAAACAAATGTCAGACAGTGAAGCGACCAAGTGAAGCGCGATGGAGATTTGAGAAGGGTGCCACACACACTCACACACGAAGAAAGCCCCCCCCCCCGAGAAACCTGCAGGTGAGGCGACCTCTTGGGCGCGGAGAGGGACAGGATCAGCGACTCAAAGGTCTTGCGAAGGAAAGAGGAAACGCGAATAGGCACGATGAATTTCAAAAAGAAACGGGGAGAGGGGGGGGGGGAGGGCTAGCACAGGGGCGAGGGGTGTGAACAGTAATGGTGGGGCGAATGTGAGTGAGTCGCGATTGGTGGCCCAAAGCTACTTGGTATCGAGGTCGAGTAGTGGCACACGCGGTAAGGATTGCTGCAGCTTTGCTTTCTTGTTCCGCATTCTTTCTAAACTTGCGTCGAATGCGCGAGTACCCGCAATGAAGGCGGGCACCGTCGCAGTCGCTGCGACAGCGTCGTCGCGGTGAAAAAAGAGGTGTGATTGCAGCTGGGCAGCGCTGATCGCGTTCGGTGGCACATTTTTGCCAAAAGCCTCGACCATGTCCTCCGTTGCATTTGGGAAGAACTTGCGATACATAGACTGCGATTGCTTCACGTCCAGGAGCCCAATTTCAACTTTAACGTCTGCTCTGCCTGGCCGAATCAGCGCTGCGTCTAGCAGCTCCACGTGATTTGTTGTCATGAAAACCAGGCGGCCTTCCTGGGCGCCGACGCCATCGAGGGCGTTGAGAAGGCCGCTCATGGTAACATTGCACTCGTTGCTGAACGCGCGGTCGATGTCCTCCAGAAGGACAATAGTGTCCACGCGCGCATCGTTGAGCAGCGATGTGAGCGACTCGTCGTTGAGGTTTCGGTTCGACAAATTCAGAAGCGAGATGGAGAGGCGCAGCTCACCGGCAAGCGCCATGACAAAACTCGTCTTTCCGCAACCTGGAGGGCCGTGCAGAAGATACCCGCGGCGGTACGGCACGCCCAGCTGCTTGTAAAACGAGCTCGAGTTGAGAAATTTCCTGACATCGCCCAAAATGAATTCTGACATGCCCTCCGGTAGGACGACGGACTGGATGGCGCGCCGTGATCGTGGGCGGGGCTGACGAGTCCAGCTGCTCCCACCATTCAAGTACACCACCGTATGATCGCTGTCTTCTTGCTCGGCAAATTGCTGCGCCTGCTTTACGACATTTTGGAGCACTGCTGCACTCGTGCCAATGGTGGTGAATTCGAGAGTTTCAAAAAGTGCATCATTGTAGCCGGGGCTGACGTTGTCACGACGTCGCCGCGTTAATGTCAGCGGGCGGCCCTCGTAAAAAAAGTAGTGCCGCTGATTCGGACAAGGGCCGAAGAGACACTCCGTCCGGGTGCGGTCGCTTGACGAGTAGTCCAGTGACGCCGACCGTGTCAGCACCGACATCTGCTGCACTTTAAACGTTTTTTGGTGAGACAACCAACGCAGAATCCACTCATAGGCGTTATCACGGTTCGACACCTCCAGCGAGACGACAAACTTTCGCTTCATGAGGGCCTGGAGCATTATTGATGCTTGGCGGCCAAGAGCACCACCAACAGTGAGCACCCAGAGGCCAGCACCGGCACTAAAGTAGGGGTTGCTGAGTAGCGGCCCGATGGTACGCGCAAAGACGCTGTTGGAGCGGTCCCACCCCTCCGGCAGAAGTCCGGCGAGGTCGATCTGCGGCGACGGCACACCGCTTGTGTTCGCCTGGCTGAGATGCGCATCTGCAGTGGTGGTGGCAGACGGGGCAGCATCAGCGAGAGTACCGCTCCCTTTCGAGAGCATCGTTCAGGTCTTCCTTTGGGATGTCGAAAAGCTTCCAAAACCTCCCCCTCAAAATTGTGTGCGTCAGGAGCGGCAGGGTGTGAGAGGTTGTTTTTTTTTTTTGGGGGGGGGGGGGGAGGGAAGGTGGTGGTGAAAAGACAGGGACAGTGGCGAAGTGTTCAAAGTGCAGGACATGCTGGGGGAGACCGTACGTGAGGGCTTCTCTGGTGGCAGAGAGGCGCGCCACAGGGAGCATACTCTGGCGCGAGAAGCAACGAGAGAGAGAGAGTGAGGTGTCATAGCAGCACTGTCGTCTGCGCAACTTTGGCGCTCGCTGACATGTGAGCCCTCCCCCCCCCCGCCGCCGCCGCCGCACACCTCCTAAATCAGAAACGTGGCTCTGTGCGCTGTATCGCATCCACAGTGGGCCGATGGCATTGCTTTATGTCTTGCTGCCCTCCGTATTGAGGGCATCTCTGGCTATCTCAGCGGCTTCGCCGTCAAGACAGCTTCCCGGGAAATGTGAATATTTGCCAGTGGGGTAAGAGCGGACTCCCGCTCGTCACATAAGTCCAGTGGCTGGGGCGCCGTATCCACCCTCTATGGTGCGGATGCGCCAAAGCAACTCCTCCATTTGACGAAGCAGGCGATGGGAAGAAGCCGTAGGCACACAACCCGATTCGAGCGTTGCGTAGTCACCGTGGGCTTGCAGATGAGCACCACCGTTCCGCTGCCGCTGTGGCAGAGGTGATGTGTGAGGTGAGTCCACCAGCGCGGCGGTATAGCGCGGCGCCGCGGCACCTTGGGGGGGCCGCGGTGTACCTTTAGCCTCACACGTGGTCGATAGAGGAGTTGCCGTCGGCGATCGCCGCAGTGCTCTGATTTCTGAGCTGTCGTCGCCCTTCTTGTCGTGCCAGTGCGGCTCGACGGTGTTGTTGAGGAGTAGAGCCCTCGGCCGTGTCGCTGTTCGACGGGGGGTCGATGACCTGGAAAAGGGAGGATCATAACGCGCTTGCCACGCTGGCGGCGTCGTTTTCAACCATGTTCTCGATGCTCGGGCACGTGGACCAGCGAGCAACAGGGAGGGTCGCTGGTGACCTTGCACCGCCAGCAGCTGGCGCTGCAGCGCGATGGTGCGTTTTCCATGTGGAATAGCGAGCTGCCTAGATTGAGCGACCCGCAAACCGCCGTGCGTGGCCGCCGTTGGGGCAACACGATCATCTCTATTTATGTCACCGAACCCCACACTGTGTGGTACACCACGAGCTGCTGCCTCCGTTGCCGAGGCGCTTTCGCGCGTGGCGGCTACGCTGCTACCGCGAGCTGGAGACCTCTGTGGTGATCGCATGACGTGCGTGAACCCGCGGCCGGCGTGTCTCCGACGGCCTCTTTGCGACTTGCTAGGGGACGCCGATGAAGATGCCGCAGAGTGGGGAGGCAGTGGAAGCAGTGCTATCGCTGCTGGATCGGTGGAGTTCTCGATGTGCTCTTCTTCAGCACCAGCTTCCACGCGGCTTTCCGTCTTGATGATTCCTGTAATGCTCAACACTGCCCCATTTCCCCTGAGAGAACTCATTCCTGCAGCGTCCTGGGCGGCGGCGGGCAGACCCCGCCGCCGATCTACGTTGTACCGCCGAATCGTGAAACTGTGTGTGCGCCAGTGAAAAAAAGTTCGTGCGATCTGGTTGAACCGCCAAAAACGCTCTGCATCTGTGACCATAACCGCGCTGAAAAGTTGTCGCCGATGTTTGACATGCTGGGCAGCTCTACGGCGCCATGTGCGCAGGACTCTTCTCCCCTGAAGCTGCTCGCTGATTTTGAGTGCCAGCTCCTCTTGTCCTTGTCGCAAAATCACACACAGCTGCATTCGCTGCTGCCAGTGGAGAAAGGCAGGATGAAGGACGTGGCGGTGTTTCTGCCGTGCTACGCAGGCCCGAACGTATGTCTCACGTCGCCAACGTTGCACCCACTGGGCAAAACACATCGCCGCCCGCTGCGCCACACGAAACGCGCGGATTTGGGGCTCCCTCTCGCGCCGCATCTGTCGTTCCCGCCACCGCGATCGCCAATTTTCCCACGCCTCCCGGACCAGAGTTCTTTGCGGCAGCCTGGCTTCGACAAAGCGGTTTAGTCGTGTGGCGATGGTGCGTTTCCATGTCCACCGCTGGAATGCGCGCCTTGCGATGAGGGCGTTGGCCTGCATCATGGCAAGACGGAGCGCTTCCCGCCGCATACAGGCCTCCTTCATGAGCAACAGAGTCGCGGCACCACGCTTTCTGGCATGAAAACGATCCGCGGTAGACTCATGGCGCCTGTGGAGCCACTGTGTCCACACCTGCCACTTCACCAGCCGTGCACCGATGAGTGGTTGCGGTGTGGCGCGCTGTGCTTGCACAAACCGGGTGTTGCACTCCCAGGCGCGAAGCGCGCGATGCCCAAGCGTGGACAAGAGGAAGTGCCGCGCCAGGGCGGCCATTTTCCATCGCTGGAGAAGTCCTCGAAAGTACTGGAGTGCATTCTTTGCCGTGTATGCGTCACAACGTGCGAGGTCACTCGCTTCCTTGTCACGCTGAAGAGTCGTTGCTTGTCGACGCTTCCACTGAGCCCAGCAGTGCGCCCTTGTGGCCTCTCGCCGCTGCGTCAGGAGAAAGCGTGCTGCCAGCGCTTCGTACAAGCGGTGGTCGCGCCAGTAGGAGAAAACTTGCCGTGCAACGGCATTTCGGCGTCGCCGCACCATGTCGCGGACGAGCTCTTCCTGTCGCTCTTCTCGGTGGGGGAGCGGGATCATGGAGCTTGCTGTACGGTTGTCTGACGCAGTGGTGGGGCTGGGATCTACTGTGAATTCTCGCTCCGAGGGTGAGGTTGAGGCCCGTGCACTGGCAAACAAAGACTCCACTGCGTTGCCGTGTCCCTGCCGCAGAGGACTCCCTCGGTGACGTTGATGCGGTTCCTCTTCACACCCCTCACGCACGTTGCCTGGCTTCTCCTCGCTATCCATGCCGGGTGATGACGAGTCTCGCGTCCTCGCCACGCCACGCAATACGTTATCTAGTTGACACGTCATTGACGCGCTCGCAGCAGCGTCTGCGGGGTCTCTATCTGCGAGTACGGTTACTGTGGGTGTGCTTGCGGAATGAGGGCCGTCTTGGCTCTGGATGGAGGAAAGTGGCTCAGTCTCCGGTGCAATCATAGATGCATCGTGGGCCAGCACTTCCCTGAAACACACTGTTGAATGCACTCCACTGAACTGGCCGTCGACATTCCCAGGCTTCGGCGGTTCTGCTGGCGTCTGCGTGGAGACTGCCTGCGGCAACGTAACTGCTTCAGAAGCATCGTTCGGCCTCGAAAAAAGTCGTCGGTCCTCTTCCATCCCCTTTCCAAGCCCAGCAAACGACGGCATTCTCAGGTCCGTAGAGGGGTTCCTAATTTGAGCGGTCAGCGCAGATGGGTGCGACTTCACCTCTGGAAGAGCATCCACTGCGTTAGAGAGGTGTGCTACCACGCGCAGACCGCGCCGCGCCCGCCACCGCTCTAGCGTATGTCGTAGGAGATAGGTGTGGTACCACAGCTTGCTCTGCTCGTTCAGCGCGACCTGCGCACACCACCGAGGAAGATCATCGAGAAGCCAGCGATGGACACACCCCTTTTCAGAGGTATTCGCAACGCGAGGGCTTCCCCCCCATGGCGATGGTGCGGAGCTTTGGCGGTGACCCTTTCCAGTGCCCAGGAATGAGAAGTACAATGGCAAAGAGTCCACGACAAAAACTCTACACTGGCGCGCCGCCGGCATCGAAACGGCGCGTAGGGCGTTGGCATCATTGTCGTCATTATCGGCGCTCTCCGGGGGCACACCGAGCAAAAAAGAGTCTCGGCCGTCTGTCGGAGCGAATTCCATCTCGGTAGTGCTCAACGCTCTCGACGGCAGGGTCGACCCCAGGAAGGGGGGAGGGTTGGAGCTAAATGAGAGCAGCAGCCACTCGGTGAACGTGACGAGAGCCGTCGCACACCATCCAGATTCGCGCGTGCGCAACTCTTCGGCAGCCCGTGCGTCTGTCAGCAGCTGCGAGGCATGCGTCGGGGCCGAGTGTCTATCCATTAAGGAGGCCGGCACGAGAGATGCCGCCGTCCACGTCGAGCAGCGCAACAGATGAGCTGCTGTGAGAAGGCCATAGATGGAGGCGTTTGTGATGCATTCCCGGGCTTCAGCGGAGGTCAACCCGTGTGATTCCCCCATGCCTTGATGGCTTCGAGGCTTGAAGTGTGCGCCTTCGTGCGAAGGGGTGCGCTGAAATAGCGAGAAGCTCCGGACATGACACGGCGGTGTTACAGGTTCCGAGTCTACCGGAGGACAGCACTCGCTTTCACTGATGAACTCTCGACAGCGATGTAGCTCATCTCCCAATTCTACAACTCCCGACTGCGAGAGTGCATAGAGGGAAAAAATGAGGCGAATGGCCTCGGCGCAAACAGCCTCGTAAACAACAGCACACGCCCCTTGGAGCGCTGCTACCGGGGGGTCTGTGGAGAGGGTCAGGAAGGCGGACTCGTCTGAGCCCGATCTCATTCTATGTTTTTTGCACTTATCGGTGAGAGTGTGCGCATGTGTAGAGAGCCCCCCTTTTTTGTTTTGCAGTCAAGGTGCAATAGTGAGTTGGTTCTCTAAAGAAATCCGTGTTTTCAAGACGGGGTGGTGGCTGTGTTGTTTCAAAGGCAAGTTGGGTTCGTGGTCCGTTAAAAAAAAAGCTCAGCGCGGCGGATGTCCACCCTTGAACTCCCCCACCCACATATAAGTCCTCCCATGTGTTCCCGGTTGTTGTTGTGATATGCATGTGGGGAGGAGAAAAAAGTGGAGAACGCAGTGCGGAGGTGATCATGGAGACGTACACACACACACAGAGGCGTGAGCACTATGCCATAGTTTCACCAAATAGCGAGAGGACATGAATGCATGGGGAGGGGTGGGGGCTTTTCGGAGAGCGAGTCGGTTGCCGTTGCTGTTCGACGAGCCGATTTCCGGGTGCATACACCAGCGTCGTCTTTTGTTTGTTTGTTTCTCGTCTTGCTTCCCACAGAATCTCTGATACATATGCAGACGCGCGCGCACACACGCAAGCATACACAGAGAAAAAAAAATGGAAAGCAGCATTGGGACAACGACCAGAAAGCATGATGAAGGAAGCGAGCCGAAAGGCGTGACAGAGTCTCGAATGGGGAGGAGGAATAAAAAACAAGTCAAACAAAGCAAGTCGGCGCAGGTACCGTTTCTCATAGATGCACGTTTCTCAGAGAGAGTTCGCCCTTCGTGTAAGAGGCACGCTCGCGCGTGTGTATGGCGGTCTCTCTCTATGCCGGGAACAGTGGTGCAGACATCCTGTCATTCACAGACGAGATCGGACAACGAAGCATGAAAAAAAGAGGGGGTGCGTACACAAACACACACACACACAATATATATATATATATATATGTGTAAATATACAGAGAGAGAGAGACAAGTCAACGCCGGTCTTGCAATAACCACCAGCGTGTAGAGCCACAATCACGACTCCCCCCCCATTTGTTTGAAAAGAGGAAAAGTGTGAGCGCTCCGCTCCGTCAAAATAAGACCCCGCCCCCCCCCCCCCGTCAAAAAAGGGGGGAGGGGGGCGGGGAAAAAAACACCGTGGGCCATGGGAGGCCTCAGGGCCACTTTGGTGCCTTCTTGTGGAGGTGAACTCTCATCAGGGGCGCGTCCACTTCAACGCAGTGGCACGAGTTCATACGCATATGCGTATTGGGTTCTGTCTGGTGGTTCTCCTTTAGGTGATAAAAATGCTCACAGTTGAGTCGAGTGCGTCTTGATTGATGGCAACACACTTCGAGACCATCTCACCAGTCGTGCGTGCGCGCGGCATTGCCAGCGCGGAGGCTGAACTGTCGTCTGTGCTCAAGCCGCTCTCGACACAGTAAAACCTTGTGGGTCGCTTCAAGAAGAGAATGTCCTCACTCCACACCTTGTCCGCCAGAAGCATCTCCTGTGGTGTCAAAAGGGTATCCGTGGTGAGTGTGCGTTGCAGTTCTGCTCTCTTTTTGGACTCCGCAGCGGTTTCTTCAGCGTCCGTCGCCGCCACGGAATGCCCTTCTGCCCACTTCTGCAAGCCATACACCAGCAGATCTTCAATGATGTTCATCATGGCGCTGTCGAAGGCTTCGTCACCGGACTGCGTATGCAGGTGGTGGCGAGGTATGTTTGCAATACGACTCAAAACACACGCCTTGTAGCGCTCCAGCGGTGTCGCGGCGCTGGATGACGTCTTGCTCGCAGAAGTTGACGCGGCGTTCGCCAACTCCGAGGGCGCCGCGGTGCCGAGGTGTTGCTCCAGGGTTCGCTCCAGCACCATGCGGTCCAGGTACTCGTCCTTCAAATACATGGCGGCACTCACGACACGTGCGACGAGATCTGGCATTGTCGCACCAGCAGCCGCTGCAGCACCAGCCGTGTCGGCGGTGGACGAGGCCTGTGAGTGGAGCACACCAGTAGCCCCCATTTCTCGTCGTTGCTGCTGTTGTTGAGTCGGTGGGGATTGGCCAGAGGAAGCAGGTGGGGTGGAGTTCCGATTCCCGCGCGGCCCGCCAGAGGGACTGACATCGACTAAGCTCGCCAGTGTAGGCTGTGGGAGTGGAGATCGTGGCAAGGAAGGCGTTTGCGCACCAGTGGCGCTGCTCCTCGGGTGGAATGGAGATGGGAGTTGCATGGGTGACCTCAAAACCTGAGTAGCCACCGTTGGGACGGCTGTGTCTTCCGTCGCACTAGCCGGCTGTTTGATTGGAGACGACTCCGTTCCATTGGCCGAAGCTGCGAAGATGCGTTCGCGGTGGCGCAGAACGAGCCTTGGAAACCAATGCAGTGGAAGGCCGTATTCACGAACCAAGTGCTCAGCAATGTCGATGCGGTTTGTTACAATCAAGTACTCGACCATCTCTGCGCGGAGGCGAAGCTGCTGCTGGGTAAAGCGCAGATTCTCGGGTTGAAGAAGGTGCGGGGTCGATGGCGGGCAGGCTTGCTGAAGAAGGTGAGCTGCATTGTCGCTCGTATTCTTGGCGACGGAGAATGAGGAAGCCGCGGTGTCCCGCTCGTTTGGCGCACCGCGAGTGCCGCCAGGGCAATGTTCTAGGGATTCCACGTTCGCCGCCAGCAGTGGTGTTTGTTGCAGGTACGCCGGCACCTCGTCAGACAGCAGCTCATGCAGGCGTACTAGGTACGGTTTATACTTTTGCTTCACACTTTCAAGACGGGTTGCCACTTTTTTCAAGGAGGCCCCGGTCGCCGCAGCGTTTGGTGTACCTGCTTCTCGTTTCTGAAGAGCGTTTACAGCAGACCGAACGGGTTGAAGTTCTTTTTGGAGTTTCTGCACCTCGCGCAGCAGATCTGTCATTTCTTGGCGAGCAGCGCTCATTTCGACGGCGCGTGCCTTGGCTCTGGCGCCACAGAAAAAAGTGGAAGACCTTCAATTGTGTGTGTGTGTGTGTGTGTGTGTGTTGGAAGCACACGGATTCAACACGACAAAATAATAGTAATCCCCCCCCCCCCAAAAAAAAAAAGAAAAAAACAGTAGAAATGAGGCGATGCCGAGTGGAGGATGATGGATGGAAGGATGATTATGAGCAGAGATATGTGCAGCTATTTTTTCTTTTACGCCTTCGCTTGTGCTCCGTGACTGGTAGAGACCGTTTGTGTGATTGTGTGTTGTTGACGCTCCTGGTTTTTTCGCATCGAGATGTCCAAGAGATCGGATAGTGAGACGTGAGAAAGCGACAACAATGGAGGATTGGGAGGGGAGGGGGATACAGAAGCATATTGCATCTCTTGAGGGGTCCGTCCGTCGCATTCCGTTCTTCTTTGCCGAGGGTGGTGCCCTGAAGATCTTCGCCTCTGCCCCACGCGTGATTCCGAATCGGTGGGGTTGGGGGTGGGGGGCGGGGAAACGATGCCTGTTTAGGATACGAACGGACGCACACCGCGGAGTTATGAGTAGCAAATATCTGCCGTCAGCACGGGGAAGGAACATAAAAAAGGGAACAAAAGAGGTGACATGCGGCGATAAGCCAGACTACTTTGTGCGCTGCGAGTTCAAGAGGGTACATCTCCACCACAGGCAAAGATGCATCACGATGTGGCCGGATGAGCCTAGCGACCCACAGTTTTCCTTTTCAAATATCTGAGCTCATGTGAACTTGCGTGTTAGTGTATGTTAAAGATAGAAGATGGACTCTATGAAAGCACGTTACTACGTTAAAAAGTGAGAGAGAAAAGACAATCACCGACACCACCACTGCACTGAGACACAGTAAAGAAAAGAAAAAGGGTGAGAAAGGGGGGTCCGAATGGCAGGGACACCCCCATTCGACTCTTCAGCTCTCTCCACGACAGTTACCTTCAGATGAAACCAAGCCGACTTGGATGCCTAAAAACGCCGAGAGGAGAAGAAAAAAATACAGTAGTTTTGGATATCTTCTCATGCTAACACAAATGGGGATCCATCCATGCCAGGAAAGGGGTGGGGGAGGAGAAGACCCCTGCCAACCAGCCTCCCGACACCAAAACATATCCCGCGATTCCATATACCCCCGCCCGATCGCGCAGATCTCACCGTACCCATAGATCACCCACCATAATGCACGCCAGTTACACGTTTTTTTGTACAATCTTAATGGCCCCGTTTGTGGCACGCAACGCGTTCGCTATCGCAATCTTTACCTGCCGCACTTCGTTCTCGACATTGAGCAAGTCTTTCCATTGCAGTGGAGCACTGCGAATGCCAGTGGAGTCCAGATCGCCGTCGGCGACGGCGCCCGAAACATCGTGCGCCGTAGCTGAGTCGTACAACCGCGTCCACTCCTCCTCATCTGCGCGGCCACGCTGCGGCAGCAGCTCCCGTAACGTAACGTCCGGGTTCAGCTTCGCTCCATCGTCCGTGGCATGCAGCAGGGACGATTGAGAATCCCCTACAGCCGACAACGTTCCAATGCAAGCGTTCGCGCCACCCTGTGCTTGCACGTTCGGGAGATGGGAGGAAGAGCCATCGACGTCGAAGGCGACCGTCATGGTCGGATCGTGTCTAGTCCCGCGGGCATAACTTGCCGCGGTGGAGGGAGACAGGTGGCTGGCATGCGGTTCAAGCCGCCCAGAGAACGTCTGGCCAAGTTCTGCTGCCGCTGGGAACCGTGACGTCGCCTGTGACCCCTTTCCACTTTCGCATCCGCCGCGGTGAGCCTCAGCTGAGGGCAACAAACCCGGTGTCGATGGCACCGTGAAGGTATCGGAGCCGCTGCCGCCAACGTGGCCGGTTGCTGGGGATAATGACACCTTCGGTTTCTGGTCCGGAGTACCGGAGTCGGCAATGCGCGCGCTGTCGCTCAGCGTGTGCGGCACAGCAGAGGAGGCGCTAATCACCCAGGTGTTTGGGGCTACTCGGTTCCCACGGAGCCCGCCGCGGTAGTCGGTGTTGAAGTCGCGCAGCTGATACACAGCTTCTCGCGCCTGCGTCAGGGTGTCGGCGAACTCGCCCAGGGGGAGCTCGGATAGATAGCGCACGAACTCTTCTGGTACGCTGGTGGGGTATGTCGATTGCCCCTTGAGCGGCCCCGCGGGTGCCAGGGGAAGGACGAAGGAGTGCAGTAGACAGACCATGGCATGCAGTGCGTAGAGGTAGCACTCGAGGCGGAACTCCCGCACCTCCGAAAGACTTGTCTGCAAGAGGGACTGTGCAATGTGACGGACAATGCGCGCAACGAGTTGGCGCTTCTCGGCAGTGTGTCGAAGCATCGGTGTATTGTCCGCATAGGCGATGGAGGCACCGGGATCCTCGCTGTTGCGCTGCCCATACTCGGTGTTGAGCAGCAGATGAGCAAGGTTACGCACTGTCAGCGCCACGACATCGCGTCCGCGCTCGGCGGCGGGGTCAATAGCTACCGGGACTTTACCCAGACTACCCTTCACGTTCTCTCGTGGGTTCGTGTCGTGGTACTCTGGGCTCACCGCTGCTGCTGCTGCTGCTGCTGCTGGCGAGGCCATGGGTACGACCCCAGCAGCACCACCCATACCACCTTCCCCACCGTCGTTATCCGCAAAGCCGTAGAGGTCTGGCGTGGTACTGTGCCATACCTCGTCGCTGCTCAGCATGCTGAGCAGCTCAGCCAGCGCCATATCATCAACAATCTGGCGGCAGTCCACCGCCAATACAGAAGATGAGAGGGCGCGTAGGCAGTCAGAGAGTTCGGCGCAGAGTGTCAAGTGCGACGCGCTGAGAGACGTCGGTCCGGAGATAGCGCTGCTCACGGAGGCGGGGGCGATGAAGACGTGGTCGATCAGTTGCCGGTTGTCACGGATGAACTTTTGCACTTCATACAAGAGTGGTGCTGCATCGCCGAGGGAGGAGAAGAGCACGTTTACCCAGCGTACCACACCCAGCAAAAGGTATCGAAGCGCCTCCTTGTTCTGCTCCACGAGGGCCCTGCTAGGGGCCTCGTGAAAAGTGGGAGTAGGCTGAGAGTAACCCAGTGCCACTAGCGTACTGTACTTCCACGCCCGCATCGCAAAGCAGGAGTTGAGTAGGTTGCTGTGTAGCACCTGCGAGCCGTGGCCGAGGGAGATGACGGAGACGACGTCGAAGGCGCTGCGTAGGTGCCACAGCAGCGTACCCAGTTGCGCACCGTTGCTGGTAAAGAAGTTGCACACTGCATGGTCCGCGCTCTGGAGAAGCGCCGTTGCGCACCGCAATGCCCATTTACCGAGTCCATCACCACCTCCGGCGTCTGGTTTGCAGAACTCGTCGCGAATCGGTGCTGAAGCCTGCAGCAGGGCAACCAGGAGGGTCACCGCTTGCTGCGCTTGAGTTGAGAGTGCTGCCGCGCCGCTGCTGCTGCCGCTGCCACTGCTTTTACCATGGGTGGTACTGTGGTGGCGGTTGCTGTTCAGCGCAGCGGCTGCCCCAATGCCGACAATGCGCTCACTACCCCCGCATGCACTCGGAGCAGTGCCGACGCCGCTGCTGCTGCCGCATATGTCGGTGCACACCACATCAAGCACAGACCTCTGAAAGCGCCAAATTGCCACATCGTCGAGGTTGACGCCTGGCGTCTCGGCGAGACACAGAAGGCTGAGGTAGAGTTCACCCCGTGTCGACGGGATGCGAGTTCCCCATTGCACAAGCGCGCGCACCAAAGGCTCAAGCAGCGAAAGTGTATCAGCGGACCCTGGTGGATGCCAAGTCGCCAGCGCGGGATTCTGCTCATTCTCCACAGAAGAACGCCCGGCATCACGCCGGTGCAGCAGCGCTTGTGCCAGCTTTGAACGGTTCGCGGCGCTGTAGAAATTGCTGAGCTCTCCGGCAGCGGTTGCGAACGGCTTACCGACGACGTTATTTGTGTTTCCTATCACTGCACCACCTTGACCACTCCGGTATTGAAGTGCGGCATGACGACTGCTGGCGCGCGGCCGGCGTCGCCCGATTAAGAACTCTTTGTTTTCATCTAGCTTGTAGGGCGGCACCGTTGTGGGAATGACGGGTGGCGCTGGCGCGCTTGAGGCAATACAAGGCTCACATCCGCCGTATCGACACGGCGCCGCGCGCGCTGCATCGAGCGGCACACCATCGCCTCCCTGAACGCCAGGGTAGTCTCCACTGCTTTGGTCGTACCACGCCGCCCCCCCTTCTGCGGGTTGCGGGGCGCTGCGCGAGAGTGCCACTGATGCGCAGACAATCTGCCGGAGGTGCGCCATCACGGTAGACAGACAGTGGCACAAGCGAATGGTGACCTGCTCTTGCGCTGCTGCGGTAAGGCGCGTCGTTGCGTCCAAACCCCGAAGAATGCACAAGGCGAAGGAGCGCAGCCGCGGCACAGACAGGGCCGTCACTACAGAGCACGAAACACTTACGAGTTGGCACCAGCCTTCGACAAAGCTGACACCTGCCGCGTACGAGAAAAAACAATCGTTAGCGGCAATAAAAGGGCGCAGTCGGTCGCGCAGCTCAGCCATCGTCAGGGGTGGCTGGTTCGCGCGCACTTGTTCGTCCTGGATCGCGCCATAAAGGCTTGTCATGTTGTATTGCACGACGCCGTCCGCTGCAGCGCGCACGAGGTGTTTTACCCCCCCAGTCACCTCAGGCAGCTTCTCTGGGAAGGTAGGCAGCATATGCAGCGCCTCCGGCAGCCAGCTCGTAATATCCACAGCCGCATCGCGAGACATGACGGCCAGGTCCCCGCACCACTGTTGCTTAGTGTCTTTGTGTAGGTCGCGATGCGTCGTCAGCGCGCCCACGCGTGTTTCGCCATGGTAGCCGTCCACCTCGTAGAGACTCCGAGCACCGCTGTTCTCGGTGGCGGCGTACTCAGCAGCACTTGGCGCGGCAGCGCCACTGCCCGCCAAGGCGCCCGTACTGCTCCCGGAAGGATAGAGAAGTGACAGCAGCACTTCCACTGGGATCGATGTGGTAGTCGTGTTTTGCGCAAGCCGCAGGCTCTCCGGAGCCGTGCGATACGCGTAGCACGCCTCCAGTGCCAGGAGCTTGAGCACGTACGCGTACTTGCTCAGTGCAACGGGGCTGCTTTGACTGGGGCGGTAGTGCTGGAGTCGTAGGAATAGCGTCTGGCACACGGACTCTAGAAATGGGCGAATGACAAGGGAGCCGTAGAGGCGGTTGGCTCGAAGTAAGTAAAGCAGCTTCACGTACTTGACGGCCAGGGCCGGGTGCACACGTTCAACCTGGTAGTCACAGGCGCCCTCGACGACGGAGGTAAGAAGGGTGGTGCGCCACCACCGCGGCTCACCGCCGGCGCCGTTTCCGCCTGTCGTGCCCCCATGCATGGAGGCGAACTGCTGCCCGCGCCTGTCTCTGCGAGATAATTCCTCACCATAAAAACCGGCCATCCACGCTGTTAGCGACGGCTCCGTCACATCCGCGTGTTGCATCAAAAGGTCGAGCAGCAGCGACTTGGTCTCGGTGAGCATCGCAGCTGACCACCCGGGGACGAGCTCTGAGGGCTCGAAATCGAGCTGCGCCAGCTCCGGCGGAGCCTGCACGACTGCCGAGACAGTGTTCAGTGGATGTAGGAGTTGAGCAAAGCAGTCGAGAACCGCGGTGTACTTGTGAGTGAGCCCGGACCAGTAGTGTGCCGCCTGATTCGCTGTCTCGATGGGGAGCAGCAACAAGAGCTGCAGCGTGGTCTTCGTCAGGAGGGTGTCTTGGGGTGAACACATGCCCAACACACGCACTGCGAGATCGGTGTTGAGAGTTGTGCGGTTGTCAAAAAGAAGCATTTCGATGTTCTGCTCCCGCACCGCCTGGATCGACGTGATGAGCAGCCGCATCGCCTGGCGCACGGCAGCGCGGTGATGACTGAGCAGTTCGTGCGGCGCATCGCTCGCGTCGAGGATTACCTTCAGCACCTCACCGACCACGTCCGTCGGGGCTTTGTTGATGGCCATGATGGTGGCAAACGGCAGTACGGCTGTGCCTCCGTTCTCGGTGCTCCGGAAGCGCACGAGCAGTGCCTGCCGTAGTGCTGCACACGCCAGCGCCACTACCGTGTACCGCTCATGCGGACGCGCAAACATGCGCTTCAGGACGCCACGCAGTATTTCTTGTGCAATGAAGTGCGTGACCGTACTGTACACTGGCATCGCCACCATGGAAGGTTGGTCGCGCTGAAACAGAGCCGTGACAAGGTTAAGGAAGCCGACGGTGATGTCGTAGGTGCCCTGCGTGCATTCGTATTGGCAGTGCCCAATGAGGGAAAGAGCTTCCT
Organism: Porcisia hertigi; assembly: GCF_017918235.1. Taxonomy (NCBI): domain Eukaryota; phylum Euglenozoa; class Kinetoplastea; order Trypanosomatida; family Trypanosomatidae; genus Porcisia; species Porcisia hertigi. The sequence goes on from NC_090593.1 coordinate 734,491, forward strand.
CGTGGGCCGTCGGCCCGCGCTGACCGGCAGCAGTTGGGAACGACGCCGCCGCACTAAAGCGATCGCAAAGGGTGGAACTGGGACTAGGGCTGCCCTCGGGCATCTGTTGCCGCGTGCGCACCAACGGCTGCTGCAACAGGCGGCGCTGCTCCAGAAATGACCACACCAACTGCGCGTCTGCCGCGTTCTTGATGAGGGATGATATGAGCGACAGCGTGCTGCCCAGCATCATCTGGCTCTGCTGCGGTGCCGAAAGGAACGTCAGCGCGAGTGCGAGGTTCATGTACGTGCTTACGATCGGCTGGAGAGTGGGGTGAGCAAACAGCTGACGCAGCAGCAGAAAGAAGCTGGCAATGTAGTGACGTTGACACTTGACCGTGTAGGCGCGGGTGAACTGCTGGTGCAAAGCGCGCGCCACTCCGTTTGTGCCTGGCGCTGTCGACAACAACGCATGCATATCGTCACCATCGGTCGCACCTGTCATCACGGGCCCGACAGAGGGCGTTCGTACCGGTGCTGTGAACATTGTAGCTGAAGCTTCGGTTCCATCGCTTCCCACCGCACCGGGAGCGCCGACCACGGCACTATTAAAGCCAGCACACTCGAGTGCCTGATTCACCAAGCTAGGCCACTGCAACTCGTTGCACTCTGTTTGCGCATCCGTGAGGAGTACGACAACTCGTTGCGTGTACTGTGGGTTGCGGCCGATCATCGCCATCACCTCCAGGAACCTGGTCATGAGCTTCAGCGTGTAGTTCTCCCACACAGCACCCCCAACCCCGGCGGCAGAGGTCGTGCCGTTACGCTGTGTGGCGAAGACTTGCCGCATATGCTTCACAAAGTTCTGGAAGATGAAGAAGGTTGCCGCGCAGTCAGAGTCGAGGTCGGGATTCAGCACATCTGGTGGCAGGTGCTGCAGGCAAATCGCGAGTGCCTCCAACAGATGCGCCATCTCAGAGGTGAACGGCTCCCCAATGACCTCGGTGGCAGCCCCGGTGCGCGTGGGCCTCCGCAGCCACGCTTCCTCACCGTCTTTCTCCTCTCCTCGGATGATTTTCTGCGCCGCGTCGCGCTGTTGATATACGTAGTGCGTCTCTGGCGCCGTCATGCCTGCGCTTGGGTTTCCTCCACTGCTGCTGCGCCGAAGCGAAGGCAGGCGTGGCAACTCCTCCAGCTGCTCGCAGTAGCGGCGGTGTGTAGCGACTTCCAGCTCCGAAAGGTGACGGAGCAGCGGCAGCATCTCATCAAAAAGGTACGACATGATTTCGTACGGGGCGAGGTACAGAAGACCAAGGGGGATCGAAAGAGTGCGGGGAACCGGTGCGAGCTCTACCATGCGTTTTGTAACCTTACCCCGATGAACCCAAACCCCACTTTGGGTAGCGGCCGTGTGAGGGGACGATAGGGATGCCATGCGTGCGCCGAGGAAGGCGTCCAGTGCCTTGTCGTAGCCCTGCTCACTCCCGTTGGCACGGAGAAGGCAGCCCTCTGTCAAGGTCAAGATGCTCAAATAGCTGTCAATAAGAACCTGCCATGTGTACACGGCTGCTGGGAGAGACGTTGCAGCACGACTGTTGACACCACGGCGGGACTCTGTCAGCACGTCGCCGTAGAGACCCCCGCTGCCGCTCGTGCTAGGCACCTGCACACTCTCGTGGAGTTTGCGGCGCAGCGCAGTCACGGCGGATCCAATGGACGCAGCAGCGCTGGAATGAATCAGCTGGTTTACCTGCAGTTCCCCCGTGGAGGAGCGCAGCTTCTTCCAGACCGCTGCCATATTGACCACCGAGAAGACGCAGAGCCAGGTGAGAGTGTTGAGGCAGCATGTGTCCAAGTTGTCGCTGAAGGTCGAGAGCGGCACGATTCGGTTCCGCAACGAGTTTTTCAGCAGCTGGTACAGCGCATCCATCAGGCCGAGCGCCTCGTTCAACACACTCGCAGTGAGCTGGAAATGACGCGACAACACGTACAAACACTGTGCGGCGAGCAGCACCGGATTTTGGCCAGTCCGCTTACGCCGGTTGTCAAGAAAAAGGCTGGATGCGGTGGCATCGCCGTCATTCCCCTGGTTGCTCGCCATGATGCTCGTTTTTAGGAAAGAAATGAGATTACTTGCGGCAGACACCGCCACCGTTGCCACCGCTGCATGCAAGCCCTTCACCTCTTCCATACTTTCTGTCCACTGTGATGAAGCTGGGTTGTCAGGCGGGGGGGCTTCGTTGTTGTTGTAACCGCTATCACACAGAAGCAGCGTCTGCAAGAACTCTGATGCTTGCTCAACTTGCAGACGCCGTCGATCTTGCTGCTGCTGGGGCTCGTTACCACGGGCCAATGTCGAGTAGGTCGCACCGGCCACCGCGGTTGGGGCGCTGCTGGTGATGGAGAACGTAGTGAGCGCGGCTTGCGGTGCCACTGCCGCCTGCCATTGCGCCCCCGTCTGCAGCGCTGTTGGGAGGATCTGGGGCGCCGTCTCTGGTGCTACTGTCACTTCCATGGGGGCGCTAAAGCGCTTCTTGATCTCATCAGTGAAGGCATCGTTGACCACCCCATCTCGACATGCCCTAGCAAAGAGTGCCATGTAGGTCGGCGTAGCGGGTGGCGCCGACGCTGAAGCCGACGCGGCCGCAGCAGAAGCCTTAATGGATCCACCGGCATTGACAACTGGCTTCCCAAATCCAAGTCCGCCTGCTGCTGGCGGTGAGGATCCTACTGGGGCATTAGACACACCAGATGAGTGCACCGCCGTCGCTGGCGCCCCGCTGTCGCGGTTCGTTGCCGTCAGGGATGGCGGCTGAGAGACCGGAAAGCCAAGCGATGGGGCACCAGCGGGCAGTGCTGACTGTGGCGCATTGGTGGAGGTTCCAAACATGTCCCCCGAAATGAGATGCCGATTACGTTAAAGCGCGACGGGTCAAGGGAGTGAGGTAGATCGCGCTCTAAAAGTGTTTATCTGGTTGCGTGACGTCCAAGAAGGTGCGACAAAAGGGGGCCCCACCCACTTCAACACACACACACACACACACACAGATATATCCAAAAAAAAGCTGAAAAAGTATTTAAAAGTCGTGTGTGGCGGGAAAAATAAAAGTCGGCGCAGGCCTCACGAGGGATAGAAGTGAGAATGAGATGTTGGTGTGTCAAGTCACCACCCGCCCCCTAGCCAGCCTCAACGAGACGAAAACAAAAAGACAGGACACGTGCGGCTTCGTTGTCTGTCTCTCGAATGCGGCAAATCTGTGCAGACAGAGTGGACCACTACGCAAAAACGCAAGCTTCGATAGAGGCGCTCCTTTTCTCTTACCCTTGCCTCTCGGGGGTGTGGGTGGGGTGGCACACACAAACACACAAATGGATACCCGCTTTTCTGGTGGAGCGTCTCCGACCGTGTAGGCGAAGAGTCTTTTTTTTTCGGTTTGTTCGGAGAGATCGGTCTAGAATTGCTAGCTTCTCTCTTTTCTTTTCCCGTTCTCCCAAGGATGATCGGCACCGCACCTCCCCCACTCTTTAGGGCGCAAAGAGGTATGTATATATGAAGAACACTGGCGCACTCTTACACATTTATCTACACAGACCCATACGCAAGCCAGTGCTTTTCCCCCCTCCCGGCACTTGAGTCAGTTGTCACCACGCAGAAACGACTAAGCAGCAGCAACAACGCCGACAAGAAACAATGAAATTACTTTCTCGAGAGGCGCCGGAAGGCCCAGTCGCATACGTCAACGCAAGTGTGCGTGTGTGGGGTGGGGGTGGGGGAGCGGGGAGAATAGCCCATGCGGTTGTGATGATGCAACGCAGGCATGTGCGCCGAGGTGCGGAAAGGTGATGAGATGAGGAGCAGAAAGAGGAGGGTGTGTAGGAGGAGAAAGCGACGGCGAGTGGTGACCATGCAGTGCCCATAGGAGTGCGGCGGCCATCATAGTGTGAACACGCTTTCGAAAAGGGAGCACACCGTCATCGCAGGAGTAGCAGCTCACAGTACCTACAAAGATGAAGCAGTGAACTGAGTAAAACCGCTGACGTCAAGGCAGGCGGATGAGGGCACGAAAAAAAAAATCTGAAGGGTAATGTTAAAAGGCTGCTGACCTTTTAGTTCCTGCAATACGCAAGTTTACCTTTCACCGTACACCCTTGTGGTGCATTGCTGCTTGACTGGGGGGGGGGCTGTTTCGTGATATCGCCCCCGCCCTCTGCTGTTCCCTTCTTTGTGCATCGCGTGCAATGGAAGAGAGCATGTAACCGAAAACAAGGCGCGAAGAGAAAAGGAGAAAGAGGCAGCCACATCCAAAGGAGACAAGCACACGCTTGCATCTGAGGCGCCATCGGATGCACAACGTGACTTTTTTTCATACGTGCTCACTTAGTTGGCGCATTTGTCGGGGAGGGGGAGGGAGGGGGAAGGGGGAGGGTATGACCTCCAGCCAAGCTCGCACACAACAATTCTAGTGCAGCATGCCCTGCCCAGCCCAGCCTTCCCCCCTCCTCCTCCCTTCCCCCGATAGCGCGGGTGCCTCAAGGCTCAGCGCACCAGGTGGGGGAAAAAAAGAAATTCTACAATTGCCTGCACATGAACTCATCTACACTGTGTTTTGCCTTCTCACCAGAAAAAAAAAAACGTAAAAAAAGTAAGCGGAAACCCCGAAACAGTGCAGCGGTAAAAAGACATGAATGTCGAACAACCTTACAGAGTCACTCCTTTTTGCGGCGCTTCATCGCAGCTCGCCTTCTCCTAATCTCTTCTTCTAGGCCACGGTTGATCTGTCTGCGTGTTTCCAACTCGCCAGTAGCGTCATCGACGCATCGGCGAAACGCGGCGACCTCTTCCTTGATGCGTTCCGCGTTATCCATCTGCTCCTGTTTCTTTGTTTCAAGTATCATCTTTCGGGCTAGACACGCTTCTTTGGCTTTCTCGATCCCCCTGATACGCTCATCCGCCACCTCCAATGACTGCCGGTCCGCTGTGCACTTAGCCATCACCTCCGCGAGGGAGATAGCTAGTTTGTTGAGCGCTTTCCGCTCTTCCTCTTCCACGAGGAGCTGTGCAGCGAGAGAGCCTTCAAGAATGTCGCGCTGCACACACAACTCAATTTCCTCTACTCGATCTTTTTCACTGGCGTACTGACCCGCCAAGACCCGCTCTTGGAAGGAAGCCTCGCGGTACAGTCGCATCAGCGCACTGTCGTAGTAGTAGCGCATCGTGGTGGGTACCTCCACTGTTTGACTCGGCACGGGTACGGGCCCATACGCTGATGAGAAATCGCCTTCATCACACGCGCCGGTGAGGGCCTCGGTGTTTTCCGTGTCAGCGAAAAGTTCTGGAAGGCCCCCTCTTACGGTAGAGGCAATGGCAGAGGCTTGAGCCGCCGCCCCCACCTTCACTGCCACCGCCAATTGGTGGGTGTGGGACGAAACTTCAAGGAGCGGTTCAAACCTCAGCGTATGTGTGTAGTAGAACTCTAAGATGTTATTCTCGAGCCCAGAGAGTACTTCCATTTGCTGCCGGACACGATGTTGCAACTCAAGCATGCGCGCGTGTAGCTCCTTGAATGCTACTTCGTCCTCACATGGGCTGCGGGCTCGCTTGGGTCGCCCATTCGGCTTAAGACCTCTAGGCGAGCTTGCAGCCGACGAAGATGGGTTTCCCAAGTGAGCACGATTGGAACGGGTGGGGTGGTGAGCTCTAAACATTGACGATGAATACCCACTAGAGCATGCCCTCTTCTCTGTATTTGATCTACAGGTACGATGTGTGCGTGTGTGTGTGTGTGCACACCATCGTATTCGGTTTGGGTGCGAACCCGATACAACACACAGACACACACCAGCAGATGAGGAAGAGTGAGTTGGGAGGGGGAGGGAGGGAGGGGGGGGGGGTGAGGGGAGCCAGAAGGAGTTTTCGGAGAGGCTCCAGAAAGAAAAAAAAGGAGCCGTTGGGCGTGTCCATCGAGTCCGGATTCAGCGAGTCCAAGGGCACACATTGCCGTGGCGCCAGTGTGCGCCGAGCATAGGGGACACTGAGTCTGGGGAATACGAAAGGGCGGGGAGGGGGCACGGAAGGGACACAGGGTACGCCACCGTCCCGAAAATTTCCCCTACACGTTCCGAGGAGGACAACAGCCGATGAACCTTCATGTGTGCATAACGAAACTCAGTAGAGGGGCCTTCCGCGGAGGCAGACTATGTCCCTTCTCGCCACTCACGCATCTCCCCCGTGGCTTCGCTTCGGGCGTGAGCGTGTTTTCTTGTCGGTGCGTTTCTGCTAGCACCTGCGCCGGCCTCCTTCACTCTCCACCCCAGATACAGGAGGGAGGGAGAAAGGGGGGGGGGAGGTATTGCGAGATGGATGAAGGGTGGAAGCAAGATACGAAAATGTCTGATCAAGAATAAGAGGAGAAAATAGTTGTGTTTGCAGGCGTGGAGAGATGTATATCGCTACACGTCAGCATACATACATACATGTGCGTATGTGGGTGGGGGTGTCTCAGGCCGGAAGGCAAATAGCCGTCCAGTCAGGGATGCAGGCTGGGGTTAGGGCGCAGACAGCTGCACCACACAAAAACTAACACCGAAACGAAACCGGAGTTGAATCCCGAGAGATGATAGGGCGGCACTCGCAAAACCCCTGAAAATGCAGGCAAGCAAATAGAAAGGAAAATATATATATTCCAGTTGTGTAATGACCCCCCCACCACCCCCACCATCACCACAGAGGTCAGATTGGAATGCCTTCCAAGAGCGAAAGATTCGTTTCACCCCTGTTGGTTACCTTCAGGCCTCAGTCGAGAGAGCGGAGTGAGGTCATGCACAGTCGAATACATTGGTTGGCCTCAGAGAGAGACGCTTGGAGGCGGCGAAGCGCCCGTGTCGACGGCGCAGACATCCTGGCCGGCGGGTTTTGATACATCTTGTGTGCCCCTGCACCGTTCGTGTCAGACTGCAAAAGCGTGCAAAGGCCTTGCACCGTCGTTGCCGATCGTGCCGTCAAATCGCGAGCTAGTGACACCACAGTACGCGTGCGATCCTCCGCGCTGCTGTCCATGCACATATCCGTCGCTGTCGCGGTGAGGGGGTCACCATCGCTGCAATCGATTGCATCATTTTCAGTCCGCGGGCGAGCGAGCAGCACTGCAAGTGAGACGATAGTCGGGGAGTACCACTGGAGGCAGGGGTGATCTGATCGCATGTCTGGTGTTGAGTTCGATAGTACGCTGAGGTGTGGCTGACTCCTGTGCGCGCGTTTGCCACTTGCGGCAGAGCTTCTGCCGGGTGTCCACTGTGGTGACTCAGATAGCGGCCGTACAGCACTTGCTTCACCTGGGAAGAGCGACAGAAACGTGCGGATATGTTTGATATGGGCGCTACACTCCGCGTGATGCGCGCTCAGCTGCGCCTCCACCTCAGCCAGCGACTTTCGTTGCAGATGCACGTATGAGGCAAGCTGCGCCCCCGTCACCGGCATATCCTTATCATGTGTTCGCTGAACTGAGGCGACCAAGGAGAGAACAAAGATGCGGCGCAGAATGCGCTGAAGAATGTTGACCCTCTGCGCTTTCCCACTTTCTTCCATAGCCGAGAGCTTCACCTCCGCTTCCTCGAGCGCCTCTTGTATTTCCCCCAGCGTCACCTCATGGTGTGCTAGCGCACTTTGCACCGCCCTGGTTGGTGCCGAGGATGAGCTCATGAGTTTCCTCTCCGCGTAATCAAAAAAGCGCTTGTTCTCGCGCACGTGAAAGTTGCACGACATGGCGTGGTCCAGCACACTATACCACCACCGCCAGCCCTCACCGTCGCGGAAGCTGCTGAAGACCTCTGCGACACGTTCAAAGGATGGAAGCTCCCAACACAGAGATTCACGCAATGCCGGTTCGTCAAGGTCGTGGTGCGTGCAGGTTGTTGTGGTGGTCGCGTGACGCTGCTGGGGAGTGATGAGGGTATGCTGCGCGGTCCAGTGAAGCACCTGCTCCTCCACCCACCCCGACACCAACGTATTCAGAGGGGTGGGAGAAAACGCGGCTGCGTCTGCATGTGTGGTAGTACGGCATCGCTTCTTCTCTGTAGCCGCGACAACGGCACCGCCGTCTTTCCCGATGCAGGAGGCGTACAGTGCGCGCAGGCAGAAGTAGCGTAACACATGGCGGTTATATGCCGATGTGAATTTGGGCCAGTTGCTGTTCAGCTCTTCGTGCAGCGTTTTCTTGTCCATCAACTCCTCGATCTTCTCTGGTGTGAGCAGCGCCACGTTCTGGGGTGGCGCGTTATACCCACCACCACCACCGCTGCAGCTGGTGCTGCACTGTTTCGGTGGCGTGTAGGAGACAATCGATGCCCTTGTTGCTGTACCCGTCGCACTTTGCTGCCTGGCCGTTACACAATTTTTACTCAGCAGCTGCAACAGCGACGCGATAGCTCCTCGGGCAAGCATGGTGGTCAGCAGGAGCGGCTCCATGTTTTCTTGTTCCCGCTCGACAGCTTCAATGGTTGCGTGCAGAGACGCACCATTCGATGCGGCTGCGGCCGTCATCTCTGCTTTAAGTTCCGTGTACGTGATGGTTGGCTCTCCAGTACCCTCCAATGCCTCCTCTCCTGCAAGGTCGACGCTGTGCAGCAGCTCAGCAGTGAGTTGCAGCAGCAGGCCCAGTGTACTTCTGACCCAGCGCCGCACCACATGCTCGCTGACAGGGACTTCATGACACACGTTCTCCATGTCACTCTGAAGCAGCCGGAGCACCTCCAACAGGTCCCGCAGACTGTGTGCTGTGCCAAGCGCCGCGGGCGGCGTGGGATTCAAAGAGTGCCACGCCGACATCATCGTCGGCGCTGCTTGCCACACCCCTGGAGCTGGGACGAGACTCAATATGGAGGTGCTCTGTTCCGAGGGGCTCTTGCGCGCTGCGCTATCGCGCAGGGTACCGAACACGTGTGGGTATTGATCAGTGGGTGATGGCATGAAGAGATGAAGATCGTTAGTGCCACGCCCGGCCGTCGCAACAGCCGACGCGCTTGCAGGGGTGCTCGGTCTATTTTTTGAGAGCTGGGACAGATTCACAAGTGACGCAGTTATCTCGCTCGATTTGCCAAGGGACGGCGCTGTGACCGAAGTTGTTGCGGCGATCGTGCTGGAGCTGTCACTGTGAGCGGGTGAGAACTCTGGCTCCACGAAGGTGACCGGCTTGACGTTGGCTTCTCGCGGCCGCACAGTTTGGTCGAGTAGCGCAGGCATCGTCTGTTCCGCGAAGGACGGCGAGGGTGGCCCCTCCGTTTCTGCTGCGATGACCTTGACGACTTCGTTTTGCGTGTCACGCCCTGTGGAGGATAAGACTTCGGGTGTCCTGTCGCAGCACTGCGGGGTCTTTTCATATTCGTCCTCGCTCAGGTTAAAAGCGACTCTCTCACTACCGAAGATGCTCGCATCGGCGCCTGGCGACACTGCTGCCCGGTGATGAAACCGTTCAGTCAAATGACCCATTAGCGACGAACTCGCCGGTGAAGGCCTCTCGAAGCGTCGCCAGTCCACCGCCCACACGTCAGCCAGCATTTCCCTGTTGCCCACAGACGCGTTCTCACTCGAGGCTGACACAGCGCCGTTGTACAGGTGCGCATTGGGCGACGCCCCGGAGGCTACGGCATTCCCGAAGGAGGAGGGGGTGCCGCTGCCCCTGACCGGCTTCGCCTTGTAGTTGTAGGCAGCACTACCAGCAATAGCGGCGCTGGCAGCGACGCGCGCACCATCGAAAAGCGCCGTGGCCAGCGGGGTTTCCACCTCGTTCTTGCGAGCCAGTTCCATCATCGCATCACGGTAGATGGAATGACCACGCGAGGCGGACGACGGCAGCGTAGGTGTAAAGGGGAAGGATTGCATTATGGAGTTGCCGAAACTGAAAAGTGGCCGGTCATCGCGGTGCGGCGGCGGCGCGAGGGAAACCTGCAGTGGTGCGTCCAGTATAGCAGAGTGCATCACTCCGTTGTTGCTTGGTGAGACAAAAGACGAGGATGCTGTGAGGAAGCTATTCTCGTGACCCAAGTTCGAAAAGCTCAGTTGTGCTGGAGAGTTGCCGTCGTTGCCGTATTGCTGAAAGGGCAGCGATGGCCGAGACGATGGCAGTGAGGGGGATATGATGCGACAGCCGCTGTTGTGGGCTGTTGGTGTTTGTCCTGGTGGCCACCCGTGCCCTGGCCACGGGGACGCGAGGACCTGCGAATCGAGGCGGAGTGGTGTGCAGATGCACTTCACGGTCTTCACGGTAGACGTCGACAGGGCTGGTGTCAGCGGCGTGGCGCTCTGTGGGCGTTGCTGCAATGCTTTGGGGTGTGCGTGGTTCCTGCTGCCGTGTAGGGTGTGTTCTGCGCGTCCATGTCGCTGCAGATGAGGATCCACCTGTCTCTTTGAAAGACCCAAGTTATATACACCCGACACGGACTGTGTGGCGGATGCGTTGGCCGCTTGGAGCCACGCGTTCGGAGCGCCACGGTTCAGCTCGCCGGTCCGAAGACTGGGATGCCGCAAATCGAGTTCAGATGACTGGTTCGCTGCGTCAGTTCCCGCGGCCTCCAAGGCCTCGCAATCTTTCGAATCCGACGAGAGCATGAGATAGGGAGGACGAAGGGCAAGGGGATTGTCGTCTACCCTTGTGTTTTCCAAGACCTCAGCGCCCCCAAAAAATATATATACGGGGAGCCCTTTCGACTGTGGGAAAAAATCACGAAAAGAATCCCCGAAAACAACTGCAAATCACCACAGGAGAGACGGAGACCCGAAGAGAATAACCGCGTGAGGAGGACCGAAAAATTGAGGTAATCCGAACCGGTGGTCGAACGTTAAGACGACGAGACGAGGAACCAAACAACAACAACAAAAAAAAAACGTTTGTTATAAAAGAGGAAGCGCGTGTGGATGTGCAGAGCGAAGGGTGTGGACGTTAGCTTCGGTCGTTTTACTCCTTGAATAGCGTGTCGGCCGATATGCGAAATACAACCACACACAACTACACACACAACTACACACACACACACACACACACAGAGGGGGAGGGGGTGCGGGGAGGGGAGGGGAGGAGAGGGGACAAACGTAAGAAAAGAAGGGATGAGAGCAGTGAAGCAGTCTCTGCCAACTTGGAAGGATGGGTGGATGAGTGGTGTGCTGGGAGAGCTGAAAAGTGGAGGGTAACTGATAGCGGAGAAAATGAAGCAAAGTTTCAGTTAATCCGCAAAAATGTATTGATAGATGCTTAAACACAGGAACACAGAGTAAAATTCAAAGGAATAATATTTACACACAATCAGACATATATATATATATATGCACACACACACACACAAACACGAAAAAAAAAACAGATGAGCGTAGAGGGGTGCGATGGAAGGGAAAGTGGAAAAGACAGGTAACAGTGCACCTCTATCCATGCACACCTAAAACTACAGAATCACATACGGGTTCCGCTTGGGAAGAGGGCCAAGGAGCAACGCCGAGAGAGGAGGACTGCACTTCAGTATGTATAGATGTACATACATATGTATATAAAGAAAAGGAGGGAGGTTTATAATACCAAGATAACAAATAAAAGGAGAAAAAACTTCAAAAAATCGATACACAGACATGCATACACACAAAGAACGATGGGAGGTTCGCTCACGACAGGGGAGAGGAGAAGAGAGGGCAGGGTGTGGTGTCTGCAATCGTCCGTGTGTGTGTGTGTGTGTGTGAGAGAGAGAAAGAGTTTTGAAGATGGAGGGGGGAGGAGGGAAAAAGAGGGGACAAGAGGAAAGACAGAGTTGCACACACACACACACACAAAGAAAAGCAAAGCAAAGCACACAACGGAGAGAAAAACAACGCAAACAAAGGAGGGGTGGAGGGAGGGGGGGACACGTGACAATATTCCTTTTTTTTTCTGACGGATGATGACGTGGATGACAATGATGCAAAACGACGAAAATCAATTCCTTTCCGAAACACCAACAAGCAAAAAACAAAAGACGGGGAATACACAAAAAGATAAACGTGAGAGGGCAATGCCTGAAAGACACACTCAGTCACTTCGTTGACCACACACGACGTGTCTTGAAGGATCAGTGCCTACCCAGGGTCGAGAGAGGAGAAGGGCTCCGAGAGTGTGGAATAGAGAGAAGGGAATGAAAAGAAGAAAGAAATATCGGGGAAAAAAGCAATCACTTGCGAGTTCTCGTGCTAGTCGTGGTGGATCCCACCCTGTTGCTTCGTTTCGTTATTTTTGCTCGTGTATCGCTTTTCTATTCAGTACACACACACACACACACACACACACACACACACGTGTGACCCTCTGCGTTCCAGTGGGCTCCAATATTCAGGTAAAGCCCTTCTAGAAGAATGTGCTTGCACCAAGACTTCTTTTTCAAGGCACACACAGATACACCCGACTGCTGAGTTTGTTTGGATTTTTGCTGGATTGTTTGCTTCTTTTGTTGGTGGTAGAGCAGCAGCGTAGGTGAAAGGAAGAGGCGAGGGCAAAAGGTGATGAATGTTGTTTGGGCGCAGGGGGAAGAGGGGGGAGGGATGCGAGGGGTAAGGAGCAGGAAGGGGCAGCGCCCCACTGAGGGAGCGTTGGATTGCAGAGTGAGGCGTGAGAAGATGACAGGAAAGATTTTCCATCATCGCAAATGCATGGGCTGCGACGGTACCCCTTGGTCCGACACGAATTCATGTGCTCGTGAGAACGTGGGTGAGTGCAGGCAGTCGCTGAGGCAAGTCGTCTCGAGATGTCGGGGTTGGACCATCCTTTTGAAAATAATATGTGTGCGCAGCGCATCCAAGCGGATATGCTGCCCCGCGCTGCCATTTGTGAGCAGGTGGGAAAACAGCCATAATAAAAAGCAGCAAAAAAAAAAACAATCGCGAACTGCTGTAAGCAGGAAGAGGACGGGGAAGAGGAGAGGGAAACAGTCAAAGGTCCCCTCGCTAAATTACTCCCCCCCCCCACCCCTCTTCAAGGAAAAAAAAAATAAAAGTCGTATCGAAGGGTCGATCAACCGTGCACCCGCCAGGGTGCTACTCTTTATGTTTTATTTGCCAAATCAGAGGGTTCACGCACCGTCCTCCTCGTCCCTACCACAACGCCTCAAACGTGAGCTGTGCGCTGGCAAACCAATCGTTTCCACTGTTTCACACACACACACACCCACTCTACCCTACCCCACCACCCCCTTCCATTCCTGCTGTCTAAATAGCTGTCAGAATGCACACGTTGCAGGACGGCTCCGAGGCACCTCGGTGAACGAGAGATGCATATGTGCGCACCTCATCGTCTGTGCACATATCCACAAACTCATACCAGTTGATATGATGAGCGAATTCCTCCCATGTAAGGAAGCCGTCGCGCACGGGGTGCGGCAACGGCGTCGGCTCTCGACTGAGCAGCCGTGCTCTTCGAAGTGCCTCCAGCTCAACGCAGCGATTGCAAGCGACCTGTGGGGGAGGCACACCTGTCCCACTGCAACGCCCAGGATGATCAAAAGTGGCGCGCACGACTTCGGACGCACGGGGTCGCTGCTCGCCCCTGTTTGTGATTTGCAGGCTGTACCGTGGAGTTGTCCTCATCTCTGCCAGCGCACGTGCCAAAGCGCAACCGCCAAACGCCCTAATCTCCTGCGTCTGTGCTACGGCCATGAAGTCGCTCCATGCATATCCTCTAGCCACCTCAGCCACCGTCACAGTGGTACGCGAACCGAGACGAACCGCCCGGTTTTGGACCCGCTTCAGGACCGATACCGTTGCAGTTGGTGTCTCCGCCGCCGTCTGCGTATCTTCCAAGGAGGGATCCGAACAGGCTGAGGTGCTCCCAGTTCGCCACAGGGATGTGGTGGTGCCACCAGCACTCTGGCCGAACCGAAGATTCGCGGTTTGTCGACACGGAACGCGCTGCTTTTGCCGGCGCACCGCCCTGTGAGCATTACTGTGGCCACCCCTGCGGTCGGTCGAATCGCCGCTATTGGGATTCAGAAGATCCGAGACAAAGCTCCGCACTGCATTGATGCCCAAGACATTGACGAGGCTCATGTACTGTTTTTTCCCCTGCTGAAGGTAGGACTCCCGAAGGAGGAATGCGAGGTGCCAGATGGTGTCGCAGACATGGCAGCGCTGAATCGCGTCCCACTGTAGCCGTGCGTCTTGGGTCGACCTGACGAGCAGGCTCACTGCACCCGCCAGCTTCCAAATCGGGTCCTCCGCTGCGCCGGGCGAGCGATAAAGCGATAACGAGACGAGCAGGGGGTCAACAACAAGTCGATGAATGGCAATGACTCGGCTCCAAAGCGGTACCGTGGATGTTGGGCGTTGCCGGGACATCGTGCCACAACTCCCTTGAGCTTCTGTAAAAAGCTGCTTCGCTACCGCGAGCTCCCTCTCAAGGTGCACTTGCCATGGAAGGAGCAGCGCTTGACTTCCCTGGGCGGCGGTGTGTCGACGTTCGCATGCGGAGTACTTTGATGACCACAGCGCCCCCCAGTGTGACTCCACTTCCTCTTTATAGCGCATCAAAGCAGTAATGAAGCTGTCTTCGATGTGCAGCTCCACAGGCGTCAAGTGAACAGCCACGACGGAGCAGTGGAGAACAGGCGTGCTGCGGAGCAGCTTGCGTTCAATTTGAAATCCGCTATCCTTGTCATCAATGAGTTGCGCCACGACACGTTCCTTCGCAGATGGGCGTTCATCGTCCACCTGGAGGGTGCGGAAGCGCAGGGCGATCCGTTGCCCATCGCCTCCGTCAACATCCTCACGGGGTCCGGCGGCGGCCGCCGCCTCACTCCTGTCGTTCAACGCACGTGCTCCCTGCACAAACGAGAGCTCTACCGGCTTGATGGCCAGAAGCAGCAGGTCCTGAGGCCTCCTTCCCCGCTCGCCAGCGGCGCGACACAATATGTACATACTGGCGAGGTGCAGCGAAAAGGAGAGCTGCCGGAAAGGCAGCCTTCGGTAGGCGTCAATAGTTGGCTCCATGGTTAAACTAACAGCGTAGCTTATGCCGTTCACACCGCGCACGCGAACGAAAAGAAGCGACGACGTCCCAGTTTCGGCGTTGTCCACCTCGAGCTCCCGTTGAAAAGACTCGCCTGCGGTGGACTGGGAGCCGATTAGCTGTGGGTCCAAGTTGAGTACGCATGTCGCCAGATGCGCCTTTTGCCCTTTTTGCAACGGATCACCGACAGCAGCGGGCAGAACCCATAGCTCCACCTCAGCCGACAGCTGACCGGCTGCGGGTGGCGCATCCCAGGTCCACGCTTTACGACGTCGTGGGAACACGGTTGTGACGCGACGCGCCCCGCGCTGCCGAAAAGACACGGTGAACGATGTTCGATTCTCCAATAGAAGTGGCGGCTGGACCGCTTCCTCAACCTGTACGCACATCATGCATCCCTTGTATTTGTAGGTTGTAATGCGAAACACCTTTGCTTCTTCGCGTTTCACAAACAGCTCCCCATTGACCTCTTGGAGGTCCTCAGGGCGAAGCGGTGGAAGGTGGTCGGCCATACCCTGCGAAGCTGGCTGCCCTGTTCCAGTGGAGCTTTCTGGCCAATGCTCCGCTAATGAAACAAGAGCCTGGTAAACCAGGTTCACGTACCGCTCCCCCACTGTGTTAATCGCGAACGGCGGCGACCAGCAGCACTGGTCAATGCTCTGCGTCCTGTCGCCGCACATAGCGAAGTAGAGAAGCGGGTGCAGCCTGCCGTCGGACCTTTCTGGCGCTAGCACAGTACTGAGCGCCGTCGCGGTGAAGGGTGCCACTTGCAGCACTGGCGCTGGCGAGCCATTGTCAGCGCTGCCGCTATGCTGGGCGAACCGCAGCGCGTACGGCGACTTGTTCGTCAACACCCAGTATGGGCAAATGGTTACAACAAAAGTGTCGCTGTACGCACCAATAGACGCCTGAAGGCCCATCTCGACACGGCATGAGAGCATCCACACTTTCCCGCGCATACGGCGACTGACACAGGAAATCACCTGCGCCTCCGCCGCCTCGTGCACCAGCAGCGGCATCGACGACCACTCCGTCCACCCCGCCGGCTCACCACCACCGCCCACCTCGGCGGACTCCCAGAGACGCACGAAAAGACCTTCCCCGTCAGCGAATCGTTTGCTGTTTTTGCGCCACTCGGCACGTAGACTGTGGTAGAGGAATGGCTGTTCGTTCCCGGCGACAAGCTGTGGAACGTCACTACTTGTGCTGGATCCCCGAGGCGCCACCGTCGCTGTGTACACCGTACGCCCCGAAAGCCCCGCAATTGGAGCAACAGAGCGCTTCACGTTGTTGTGGCTCATCGACCCGGAATCACCCAGTTGGAGGGGTACACTGGTTTCATTGATAATCCACTGAGGGCAGTACAGAGTGACTTCGCGATGCTTGTACTTGATGGAAAGAAGAAGCGTGGCGTTGGTGGTCAGGTCCACCAAAGCGAGCTGAGCGTCACGACACGTCTCGTCACACGGTGCGTAGATGCATGCTGGTGGTTGGTGTGCTGTCGCTACACCGACCGCCTGCGCTGCGGACCACTGCTCGAGCACATTTCCGTTGGACTGCTGAAGAGAGACACTAAGGCACAAGTCCTCCAGCGGGTCTACTTGTGTGACACCGTAGCTCTCGTCTACACCAACGACGACGGAGCACAGTTGTGTGTAGAGGGTCCGGTCAGGAGAGTTGTCGAACAGTGTGCTTCGCGTGCCTGATTGAATGCGACGCGTTAGGAGTGCCACCGTGAGGGGAACGCCAACGGCGTTGCGAATTGTGACGATAGCCTCTGCCGTCACGACGACGGCACGCAAGGGAGAAAGGGGAGGGTAAAGCAGAACATCCGCCGGTTGTCTGGGTGCCGCCTGCACACGGAGCAGGAAGTACCTCGTGTCCTGGTTGCCGGAGTGCACTTCAAAGTTCTTGCCAACTGCGATGCGCACGTCGCTGCGTTTATCACCTCCTCCACGAACAGGTCTCCTGCCGTCGCACACGCAGCGGCACACGCCCAGAAACACTGTTCCTGCCAAACAAGGGAGGCTGTCGTACGACAAACCGAGTGACACAATGGTATCTTTGCTCTGCGGCACCCGTGAGGGTGCAAGGTTTGACACTGAGACTCCGGACATGCCCTCCTCTAGAGCAAGAGTCACGCGGCGACGCAGCGCTTGAACGGGAATGTATTGAGAGGATTTCGGAGGAATGGCACCAATTGTGTCGTACGTCCCAGATTCGTTCAGGGCAACTTGAAGCAGGGTCATGCTTAGCCGATTCTTGAAGGTGACCAGTGTGTGCAAAAGTATCGTCTTCTGACCGTGGTGCTGAGGTGTGGCAGAGACGTCGGCGAGTATGTAGCGTTGCAGTGGGCCACAGGTGCCTAACGATACCCGCCAGATACCGACCGAAGAGAGTGGTATCACGGCATGGCACGGTCTTGAGGTCTGCACACTGGACGGACGAACCTGTTGTTGCTGCTGCTGCACAATGATCTTCTGATATTCCCGAGGAAGCTCCTTGCCATGATATCGAGGAAGGTCAAACCCCCACTCCTGCCCAGTGTGCAGCACGCGTTCATCCTGGTGCGTACCCTGCACGCTCTCCACGTATTCTGGCAGCTCGACGAGAACATCGATTCCGGTTAACTGCACAATCTTAAATGTATGAGACGAGGATGCAGTTGCGGCGCCATAGTCAGACGCGCCGCGCCTCGCCGGCGCGTCAACTCCCGTCGACTCGAACTTGTCCCGCAAAACCAAAAGCTGCCGCACGTTTTGCACCACATCTGTGGAGAGGCACAGCTTAGCGGTGCCTGCGCGCGCCGAAAGACGCATATAGCCCTTCCGGTCGTATACGTCCGCAGCGGAGGTGTTGCGATGGGAAGCCACAGAAACATTCACCGCCACTGGGTCAATCACCGGTGCCCACTGTGACCGGAACATGTCGTAGTACTCAAGTTGAACCGCAAGGCGTAGTTCGGCGCTGGTGTGAACAGGGTCGAGTGTGTATTGAGGTGTGACGATCTCATTGGCGTGGAGGCGGAAAAGTGGACTGTCGGTGTCTTGGCTGTCATCAATGATGACAATGCTCACGTACGGGATTTTCAGAGAGACAGTCACCACGGTGCCATCGGCGGTCGGCGAAGCCGTCAATACACTTGCGTTGCCATCGCTGCCGTAGCGTCCCGTCCGCAGAAGAGTGTTCACGCTCGCCTCGTCGGCCCCCGTTGCATTCCACACGTGACGCAGTGAGGACAACCCAAGTTGCACATCCCGACGCACTGCATTCTGCCAGCGTGCAGCAGT
Source organism: Porcisia hertigi (assembly GCF_017918235.1). Classification (NCBI taxonomy): domain Eukaryota; phylum Euglenozoa; class Kinetoplastea; order Trypanosomatida; family Trypanosomatidae; genus Porcisia; species Porcisia hertigi. Next base: position 752,768 of record NC_090593.1, read on the forward strand.
CGCTTGTACGTGGCGCACCGACCGTCCCACGAACACAGCGTCGCTGTAGCGCAACCTCACCTCAACGCCTGTGCTGGCGCTGACGTGGATGATGCGCGCACGCACCGGCGATGCAGTCGCACAGTCGGCGGGGGGTTGTTTTTCATCCGTCATTAGGACCTTCATGGCCCAGTCCGACACGAGGTCAGTGGCGTCCACAGCGGCATAACTGTTGGGTGTCACGTACTCGCTTCGCACGCCCGCGTGCACCAAGTCAAACGCCGCTGTCAAGTCGTCTTCACCAGTTGCAGAGGATCTGCTACTCATGACGCACAAATTCATGTGGCCATAGAGGACGAGTGTGCGCTGGGGTGATGCGGTGGCGGCGTTGTGTGGACTGTCATACAAGACGGAAGCCGCGCCTGAGATCGAACGGGGGCTCGGAATGCGCATCTCGACTTCTACTTCGCCGAGAAGGCGCTGCCACCTCAGCGACGCCATCTCCCGCGTAGCCTTGGTAGTCTCCTCGCTTGCACGGCGCATTTGGTGATTCACCCCAGGCACCTCGGCGCGGGAGATGCCGAGTGTCTGTCCGGTCACGGACGATGACTGTACCCTGCTGCAGGTCTTGGGATCGATCGAGACATACGAGCCGTTTCCAGCTGCGACGTACTCCTCGATTGACGACCCTTCCATGCTGAGGGTGGCATGCATGATACGTAGTGTGACACCTTCATCTAGGAAAATCAGCTGCCTCCCTCGTGCGGCGCTTATGTGAATTGTGTGGCCGTTGCCGTAGAGGTACAGGAGGCTGTACAGTTGGTTGGTTACCCGAAGGGGTGTTCGCTCGGACAGATTCAAATCTTCGCTAAGCCACAAGTCCTGCTGCATGACGTGCTCTTTGGCAGTCTGGTAGTCTGGCACGGTTTCCTGTAAATACGGAGTGTAGAGAAGGTCTACCCACGTCATCATCGGTACGGCCTCCATCGTCAGCGTGACTTTCCCGACCTGCAGTGAACCGGTGTAAATGCCGGTTGCCTCCTCTTGCGCGACACGTAGCGAGCAGGGCGTTTGAGCGGCCTTTTTGGCATCCTTAGAGGAAGCCGCCGTAATAGCCAGGGTGGGGATGTTGTTTTCTGTGCCCAGAAGGCAACTGGATAGGGTTACTGCCAACCGCAGCGATGTTCCTCGCTCGTTCAGGTCATCTCCAGGGCCCGATACGCAACACTGGGCGTGCTGACCTGTATAATACGCTACATCAAGGTTCTGCAGCTCAAAATACACGGCGGTTGGCGGGCCGGGCTCTCTGTCGCCGCCGTCGGCCTGCACGCGCACGCGCAGAGAGGCAAGGTGAAAATGAAAACGCCTCACCTGGGCGGGTGGGATTGTTTGCATAGCGGTGTAGGGTTGCGGCGGCTCGGCCGTCGCAAATAGATTGACTGCGGTGGCTGCCGCAGCAATGGACTGCAACGCCGAAGAACGAAGCTTCAGCATGGCTGCCAGGAAAAATGTTTGCTGAAGGGCGACGCGAAGAAGTGCTGCGTAATGCAGCTGCTTCAGCGTGAGATGCAGTGCATCCAGACTGAGGCGCCACTCCTCTACCCCACTCCCCAGCAGCAGACGCTGCACCCGAAGGGAAAATCGCTCTAGAAGCACTGTGCAGCTCTGGGTCCCTTGTAGGGCACAAATAGAGATGTCCCGAATGTGCAAAACCGTTTGAGGGTCGCCAAAAAATTGACTGTCTGGCGGATCTGAGTGCCAATCCACCGCCACTGCCTCCGTGAGAAGCAATACCATTTCCTGAGCGTCTATGGCTTGCCGAACCGCCGCCTCCAGCGATCGTGTGGAGATATCTGGCATGGCCGATGCCGTTACGCCCTTTCCACCCACAAATAAGGAGATAGACCCACTCCGTAGCTGTAAGGCATAGCTCCGAGGTAGATCAGGCATCGTCACTGTGGTGGTATCAAATGAGACAGGCGCTCCGCTCTGTCCAAGCAGTGCCGCACTACACAAGTCCACTTGTGCCCGTATACCACTTAGGATTGATGCCATGCGCACCATCGAAGGCGCGACGAGCCACAGAGGTCGTAGCTCTACGATTACCTTGAGCTGCAGAGGACTAACGTCCAGGGCTACAAAGAGAAGTTCACTCTCCTGTGATGTCGTCGATGTAGTGAGCAGTGTGCAATCTCGCTTCACCGTTGGCACCCCCGTCGCCGTCTCTCCGATGCCGACCTCTGCAGGCATCTCACCGAAGAGCTCGTCAAGCAAGCTGATATTTGGGGGATTCGGTGCCCCCATGAACATCGGTGACGCCTGTCGAAGGGGCGGGGTGAATGGCGTCAACCGCACTTGCCACTCAGTCGGTTGTTCCAGCACCAGAGGGGTGACTTCCGAAAAGGAGCCGCCGCGTCCGCCGTCGCCGTCGCCGTCGCCGTCGCAAAGATCCTCGAGAACGCAGTAGAGAAGTCGCGCAATGCGCACCGTCGCATGCGACGCGTTCAACATTTTCCTCCACTCAACTTGCACATTTGATGCGGCACAGTTTAACATGGGGAGCGGAGAGCTTGGTGTCGCGGTTGCGGAACGGGCGGGGTGTATTGACTCGGCCGTGCAGGGGATGCAGCATTGAACGTTTTCAAGACTTACCCGCACCTCCTGCGGTGCCCACCTTTGGCTGTGGCCACCACTACTGGTGTCGTGACAGGGTGTCGGGGCACTGGTGCTTGGAGGTGATTGTGTCTCCTGTGCCACATAGCGAAGAAGGCTCTTGCGCAGGTGCAAGTCGTCGACGATGATCTCTCGGAGTATTGTGAGAGCCTCTCCATTTAGGGTGAGCGTCACTGCACCGGGCGAGTCAACCAAGAGGGTAGATTTCTCGGAAGGGGTCACGGTGTGAACTGTGCTGGATGAGCCCGGCACCGGATTCACCAACCCGCACCAACCACAGCGCAGCGTGATGGTCGCAGTGGAGGCACTGTCCCTGGGCCTTGGTGCCACTTGCACCAAGCTTAGCCCACCTTTTTCCGACCAGCTAGGTGGCACACTTCCGGGAGCGCTACACCCCAGCCAGACCCGATTTGCTGCGAAATAGTAGCTCAGCTCTCCGCTCGTGGAGCGCATCACAGAGGCGGAGGCACCGCTGAGCCGCAGCACACAGGACTTGGACAGGCTGCTGCGGTGGCTGGAATCGGACTGCGATGAGCAGACGCAAAGCGTGAGCTCTCCCTTTACGATCAGTGTGGCTGTACTTTTCTCCACAATCGCCTCTAGAAGCGAGGCAGGTGGCAACACGTGCATCGACGGGAATGGCTTCTCTGTGCGGAGTGGGGAGCTCTGGAGGAAGCTGGCGTGGAGGAGGTCCATCGCGTGTGCGAGGTCGGCAGTGCAGCACTGCATCACGCATGGCTCCGTTACCGACGGCAGCTCCACCACGCAGGACTTGTGCCACGGCATGTCTGCCTTCCACAAGTATCGTGCATCAAACACGGGCTCAGCAACGTTCACGTTCAAGCTAGGCAAACGCCACTTAAACGGAGTTCCAGAGTTTGGCTGAACATGGGAGATGACCATGTCCGTGAAGTGAGTAGCGAAGAGGAGGTTCGCCGCCGCCGTCGGTGGGGAACTGTTAGAGGTGGGAGATGCGGACGCTTGCACGCGGTCCGTGAAGAGACAGTGTGCCACGGAGAGGCGCAGGTGAGCCGTCGGTGGCAGCGCTGCGGAGGTTGCCGCTAGCGCAATCCAGTCTACTTCCCTCGGCAGATGCAGCTCCACCGACTGCAAGACCACCGCCTTGGACACATGCGTCCACGAGACTGTCGCTGTAGACTTTTCAGGGACACACCACAAAAGTGGGGGACAGAACAGCGTTCCAGCGAAGAACCGGCATGGCTCCCGCTCCACCATCGCCGAAGCGCGCGGAGCAAGGCCTTCTTGAATGAGCTGAATGAGATGCACGAGCAAGGGATGCCAGTAGAGCAGCCGCACACAACACAGTTCCACCTTCAGTTCTTGCACATCGCGAATTCCCGTGGCACCTTTACCATTCGCGCCCTCACCGCCGCCGCCGCCTCCTCTCGCACAGAGCCAATCCGAGTGGGAGAGCATTGGCGGCGGCCTGCGCAGTTTCCAATCTACAGCCAGCTTTGCTCTGCCGAGACCTGCTTCGCTGGTTGGCGGGACATCCTCCGACTGCATGAGTGTGACCCAGTTCGCCTTGGACGGCAGCGACCTCGTAGCCGGGGAGCAGCACCACTGTAGTTGCGGCGTTTCAAGGGTCACCGACACGTGATGACACGCCTCTGTCATGCGCCACTGACAGGCTGCGCCGCGAGCTCTAAACCGGAGGACAGGCATGTCCGTGATCGGCCCAGTTGTTTCAACATCACCTTGGCGGTCCACCTTTACCTCGAGCGCAGGTGCGATCACCTCGACGTGAGCCCTCAGTTCATTGCCACCAAACTCTCTAGCTTCACACCACCGTCTCTCTACATCTATGACGATGTTCGAGTACACATCCGCGTCCGCACCTCTCTCTTCCTCCTGTGTCTTCTCCCCACTTTCGCGGGACCGCCACCACGGATAGCCCACGATGATTTCCGCAGCGAATAGCCTGTTCGTGAGCAATCCCACCGTGTCCCACCATGCCTCACCCCACTCCAGAAGAGATGGACCGACCTGCAGCTGCATTCGCGCGGTTTGACCGACGCGCAGGGAGCAATGAAACGCAGACGGCAGCGGCAGCGGGCGTTTGTGGTCGACGAAGTGCACAGAAAACGCGCTGGAGTCGCCTGTGGTGTGGATCCTGGGGCCAACCGCGGACGAGTTCCGTGGCGCGCTCACCTCCAAAAGTTCCAGGCAGGAATCCCACCCCACGCCGCCACCGATGCAGGCGCAGAGTGACACCTTGTCCTTCACGGTCAGCTCGTAGCTACGCTTCTGTGGGTATCTGTCGTGGCGACAGACAAACGGCGTGAAAGACAAAACGGCGTCTCGGCGAGGAGATAGGCGGCTATCGGCCTCGTCATCGGTAACTTTCATAAAGTTCGAGCACAATGCTGGCTCATTCCCTTCACATGTCATGTCCAGTGAAGGGAAGGAGAGCGACATCCGGTAGAGAGGCTGCTTGCAGAACTCGGGTGCCGATACGGCGGCATCGTAGCGCCTCTGGACAGAGGGGCGAAACACCAAGGGCGGTGTAGTGGCGCCCACGCAGCAGCGACGCAGCGCCGCTTCGACGGCGTCTGCCTCGGCATCACTGGCGCAATGGAAGGCAACGTAGCGGCACGGAACCGCCTGCATTCCCATGAGTACCTGCCTCAGAGCCTCCCGAACCTGCTGCCGCGAAGGCGCACTCTTGTGGCTCTCCTCTGCTTTTCTGTTTTCCAGCCAGGCGTCAACAGCGCCCTTCAGCCAAACCGCGTTTTTGAAAAGTGCCGGCGGCACCTTCAAAGTGTCCACCAAGAGCTGCTTCGCATCCGTATAGCCGCCTCCCAAGGCTTCTTCATGACTCCTGCCTCCCTGGGAGACGTAAAGGTGCACCAGCGGGCCACCTGCGGTGACACTGGCGGCGCCTGGGGCCTCAACACCCTTTGTTCCGCCGTCGCGGTACACGCGCGTGCACCCGGTCTGCAGTGTGTAATACTGCGCAGGAAACGCCGAAAGCTTCGCGTGGTACACCACACACACACCGCGACGCACATCGATTCGCTGAGGAAGGGAAGCGCCGACCAAACCTGCCGCGTGTTGCCCTGTGCCTGAGAGCTGATGGGGGTCCGTTTCATGTGGTTCCCACTTGTCTGTCGCGCGCGGCGGATCGTCGTCGTGGGCGTCACCAAGATTACTTTGCTTTCCAGGCGCAGCGTGCCAGAATTTCTTTCCTGTTGGGTGTGGAAGCACACTTACGTGAAACGTAGAAACCGCTTCTCTCTCGAGACTGTGCACTCGGGAGCTCTGAGCGACACCGCGCTGCTCGATCCTGAACATGAACGACTCTGCCAGATCCCTCAGCAAACTGCAGGCAGTCGTGAGCACCGACAAACTTGTACGCGACCATTTTAGGCTCACAGAGTCGCTAGAAGATATTTGAAGGTTCCACTGGGGCAGATCGGGGTGGCCTCGCCCCAAAAGGCTGCGCTCCACTACCGCGGTGAGAGTTGTTTCCGGCAGGATAACACACTTCTTGATGTCGCGAGAGGCGACAGAGGCCGTGGGGCTTGTCGGGAAGAATACGGATAGACACACGGCGGCTATCTGGATGCAAGTTCGGTCGACCCAATCTGTATCCAACGAGCCCAACGCTGCGGTAGTGGTGATCGTAACAGGCCGCGAGGTAGTCGACGGCTGATGGTCCCGGTCACCCTCACCGCACAGGCGTTCGTGCCGCTGCAATTGGTGCTTCACGTCATTCTGCACGCACACTTGTGTCAAGGTGAGCTCACAGCCCTGCACTTGTGGAACCTCCGAAATAGAGACGTGTAGGTTATCCACTCGGACTGCCCAGTCAATGGAACGTTGGTGCTCTACCCTGGACCGCAAAGAGGCGAGTCGCACACTCGCATCTGTCGCGCAGCGCTGCTCAAAGTGTGTCATACGCCTCAGCAGAGGTATTTGGAGAGCAGTGAAGTCGCTGTCCATGCTTGAGTCTACGGGGGGTGAGGAAGAGACTTGTACATTCCCGGCACTGTCACCAGCGGCGGAGGTCCGCAGAGCTGATTTGGGCCACATGACCGTAAAGAAAAATTCGCTCAAGTGATGCAGCGGCACAACGTCCATGGAAAGATGTATGTGCGCCAGCCCGACGTGCACGGAATGCAGCGCTGATGACCGCGATGTTAGCTGCTCGATAGATCGCTTAGTCCATTCCACACGCACGGCGGCGCGGCGGCGGCACTCGTTTGGCAAGACAGACCAGCAAGACTCCAGCGGAGAGAAGGTGCGCGGCACGGACCTGCATACCGAGGCTGGGCGCTCCGTTGCGTTTGACAGTGATGTGTAGTGACTGCAAGTGTTGGGGGTGCTCTGACGAGACACCGAATCGCTTTGTAGGCCATCTTGTCCACCTGGGCGGCATATGGAGAGAATTGTTCGCTCCGTCGAAGAGTTCATACGTGGTTGGTGATCTTCAGTCATAGAGGCGGCGGCTGTGACGGAGAGGCCTTCTAGAGTACCCCAGTAGTACGCCATCGGCAGGGCTGAAGCACCGGCGGGACTGAATCCCCTCCACTCGACACCTGCGTGGAGAGCGTGCAGGACGACTTGTGCGAACGCACTGGGTGCAGGAGTGGAGGCCTCCGTTTCATGCATAGCGGTGGATAGTGTACTCGGTGCGCTTAGCAGGCTGCCTTGCAGTTCCACCGTGAGTGCCGCGGCGTGAAGAGAAACCACACAGCTGGGAACGGTGCGACCACTAGTCCCCTTCTTTGATGGGTCCACGGCTGCTGAATCCTGCGTCGACGCAGGTGACGAGGCGTCGTGCTGAGCAAGGGCATTTGCCTCCTCAGGGCCTATGCCGAACTCCTTCGCAATGACAACGCGCTGAGCATCTGACCATCGTTCAGCAGTCATGAGTTGAACGAGTTCGCGCAGCTCAGTGCGTGTTTCGTCGCTAAGGTCGTCAGCCGCGTCACCAGTGACGGTGACATTAGTTGAAGCTGTCGGCTTCGATTCCCAGCTCCAGGAGAACCACCTGCTCTTTGCAGCCGGAGCGAGGTGCGCAGTTGGCGGCGCGCTGGGATGCACAGGGCTTGAGTCGGATGTCTCATTCGCAGTGGTCACCATCTTCTTCTGCCGTAGCAGTTTCTCGTACTCGACACGCTCCAACCCGACTCGCGCTACCGCGAGCCGTTTTCCAAGTGTCAGCACGTCGATGGTCAGTTCGTTCTCCAGCGCAGCGATCTTCACCTCTTCGTCTGCCGTCAGCGGCTCCAGCCATTCCGTAGCACCAAGCGCCGTGCGTTGCTGTCGTAGGTATAGTCGCATGTAGAGGTCCCGCTTTTGCTGAACTCTGTTGTAGGCGAGCCACGAAAAAGGTGTGGGCTTGTGAGCAGACACCAGAGCAGCGCTCTTGCAATTTCGAACTTGCTGCTGCACGGCGTCTAGTGTGTACCGCCACCAGGCGTGCGGGTTGTCTTTGGGACGCTCCTGGACGGGGCGTAGTCGACGCAGTGCCTGACGTTGTCGCACTTCGATCAAGTGCTGCACGAGACCATAGCATGTGGTGCAGCTCTCGCTTGTAATGACACATGAGCATGCACCGTTCACGCGTACAGCAACCATATACTGCGGTGTCGAGACGCTTACGCATACAGGTTGGTAGGCCATCTCCATCACCACATCCAAGGGTTTTAGAAGAGGCAGATCGCTTCCGCTGCTCGCCCCCGTTTGTAGTGAGGCTGAAAGGCCCCGGAAAGAGATGAGCTGTCGTCCGACACGCTCCCCTGGGGCGATAAACGCGGGTTCAAAGCGCTCGTTACAGCCATATGTTTTGATCTCTTTAATTTGAAAAGAGAGGGACGCCTGTTTGTCAGCCGGATGTACGCCAGCGTCGAGATGTGCGCCTTTCAGGGGTGCAGAATCCATGGAGTGCTGCCACTGCTGTTGTTGTGACTGCATTGTTGATGCTTTACTGCCCAGCTCCCCGGGAAGTACGCCATGGTCGGTAGGGGACGCACTGGCGGTGCAGGATGTGTAGTGCACCAGCAGTTCCTCGACCTCGATGCGAATGTTGTTCAGAATACTGGCCTTCAGACGAGCAGTTAAATTGTCGTCGCTGCTGTCCGCTTTGCCGGAGCTCGGTGCTGCAGCCGAGGCCGAGGCTGCTGCAGAAAGGCCCTGGCGCGATAGGCCTTCGCGAAAAGCCGACAAGAGCGCCTTGTCTATCGCAGCTAGCTCTCGAATCTTGTGCGCGCGGGCTTCGCGCACGTCTTGCTCGATGCCATAGCCGGCCGTTTCCTTGTCTGCGAGGATGCACTTCGCCTTTCGAATCCGCACCACAACCGCTTCTGAGCGCAAGCGCATCCATGGAATCACAATTGTCAGCTCCTCGACTATGCCCATCAGTACACAGACGGGCGCGTCCAAGTAGCGCAGTGCATCTTTCCGTACCTTTAAGTTTCGCATATGCACCAATCCGTTCCATATAGACACCCTGACTTGTTCGTGATCAATGATCTCAAAGTATTCCCCCAAGTAGGAGGTGAGGATGTCGGCTACGAGCTTGTTGAACATGATGTACGGGGATGTCGGTTTGATTGCTGTTGTATGTAATTGTGGTTTGGACTGAAGGCAAAGGGACTCGGGGGGAGAGAGGTGAAGTTACTCTCCAGGAAGATTGTCACAGCACTGCGACGGGCGGCCAGGGCGTCCACTTCTCAGCAGAGGTGGCGGAGAGGGATCCCAACTCGCCGAAGAGGGGGCAAGAAAACGACAGGTACGGGAATCCCAGTTCAATGCCTGGCTCTTTCGTAAGATCAAACTAGTACACAGGCGAAAAGGGCATGGAGTGTGCATTGGGGGTGGGTGGGGGAGGGGGAAGAAAAGACGGTGGCGGCGAAGCGCTCGCTAAGCAGGAGGGGGGGGGGAATTGCGGAAGAAAAAAGGGGGAGAAAGGGGGGTGCGATCACTCACGTCTAGTCTCGACTTAAAGAGTATTCAGCGTTAACAAAGTTGATTGATCCGTGTTGCTGTGAGTGGGTCGTTCTAGTAGGCCCTATTTTTGTCGCACCAGACACCAACAACCGCTTTGCTTCATTCTGATACCATCTGATCCCCCCAACGTTCACAAGTCGTGCATGTAAAAATTTTTTGAGCGAGGGGTGAGGGGGGAGGGGGGGCGTCGGTGTCACAATTAGCGGTAGGATGTACGAGCTATATGTTTCTTTGGTTCTTCCTCTCCCCCAACTCACCCCGCAGCAGTAGGCGAAACGTTGCCAAACAAACACAGACGTGAGACAACTCCCAATCGAAGAACACAAAACAACAACTTGACAGTGCGAAGTCACTTGTCGCGGGGTTCATGGAAAATCTCGACTTTGGGTTCGTGAAAGCCTGCGTGCTTCTGGTTGTTGGAGTGTCCAACATCGACAAATTCGACTTGCCAACACATTTGGCCCGGTTATCGAGATCTCTGTCTCACCGCGAGCGCAGAGAGTGGGGAAGCATGTGATAGGAACCCCTCGATGAAGAGGGGGAGAATGACACTACAAAACATGAAGGTGCTGAATCCTCCCCTCCTCACACACACACACACACACAGACAGGAGAAAAAAGTGCGGCGGCTGGGGAAGGCGGGAGGGGGGAGGAGGAGAAGAGGAAGGAAGATGAATAGGGGGAGAAAGATGTGCGAGTGGAAGAGGGAGGGGGGGGGGGGTCGGGGCACAGGTCGCTTTGAGGGCAAAGGAAGAAGATTGTCGCAATTGTTATGCATCTGGAGAGATGCTTGCCCGATAAAAATAGGGAGAGTAGTGGAGAACAAAAAAAACATGTGGGGGGGGGGGGGGGGGAAGCTGTGATTCCAGTCCAGCAAAGACAAACATCCGGGGTGTAGATGCGTGTTGGTACGTCGCGTGTGTGTATGTGCGTGTGCGTGTCTTTTTATTTGTTTTAAGCGCCGTTGCATCTTTGGAGACTCGCGTGCGCAAGTGCAGCGGGTTCTTTCATGACGGCCCGACAGTTGACCTATTTTTGTCAACCGAGACAACTCATCCACAGATGTTATCAGGGTTTGGGGTTTCGTGGCGTCGGGGTGGACGTGTCACCAAGGATTCGTTGCGTAGTCGGCTACCACCCACTTAAAAGTGATTAAAGTCAAAACATCTACGTGCACCCACACCTCCAACTCACAGCACATTCAAACCATTGGGCAATAGCGCATTGTAAACGGCGGGGTGGGGGAAGAGGGTGGGGACCAGGTAGGGCAGGATAAAAAGGGGCTCTATAGACCGCCCACTTCACTTGGTCGAGGGCAGAGGGGAGGGGGGGAGGACTAGAGGCGTTCTTTGACACGACTAGTCTGGGGGTACACCTGCAGTGTCGAGCGTTAAGCTCACTCGACAGAGCGTCTTCAGAGGTCCACCTGAGCCGGTTTGTGTGTGTGTGGGTGGGTGGGTGGGTGGAGTAGGTGGGGGGGGATGCGAATCATCTCTACAGAGAGAGGCCATACCATTGTATTAGTGTATCTGCGCGTATGTAAGGAGGGTGGGAGTGAGGGGCTCCTCACAAGGAGCTCCTAGCGCTACTGAATGTGGCTTATGTCACACAGAAAGAAAAAAAGAACTATAGTAGAACGCACATAGCCTCGTCTCTTTTGCCAAAAAAAAACGTCCGACCTCCTTATAGCAAAGCACCGTCCCGGTGAATGAAAGAGTTCCTAAGAAACCGGCCATGGAGGAAGGGGGACCGTCGGTGTATTGGGTTCCGCTCTCTCCCCCCTTTATTCAGGGAAGTGAGCCGCACCTCAGGGAGTCGTAGCAAAGCTTGACTTTCCGGTCAGCGTTGCCATCGCCTAGAAATCGACACTTGCGGCAAGGATAGAGACGTTGCATCCGTGTCTTTAAAAAGCCTAGCGACTCCCACAGGCGGTGAGGTAACCACAAAAAAGACGAATACGCTGTCCGAATGCGGTCACATCGCGTCGTCCCGTATGCGCGTTTTTATACCGCCAGAACAGTGCGATTAGAATTGGGGGGGGGGAGGGGAGAAGGGAGATATAACAACAATAGAAAACTAACAAAGCAAACAAAAGAAAAAAAGAAAAAAGGAAGAAGAAAGAAGAGCGAAGAAAATATGCAGTTCGCTGGGCATTTTTCCACCCAAGTGCTTCCGGTAATGGTGGGCACGGAACAGGCGGCACGCGAGGAGGCAAAGGACCCAGAGTACGGAACAGAGTGAACAAAAATTCGTTTAGAAGATGGAAAAAGACCCATTTCGGCAGAGATGTCACATACCAGGGGCAGTCATCCGTGCCGCAGAGCCCACACCGTCGATGCACACGGGGATCCTTCCCCACATCCCTCCCTCCTCCACCAACACTACAGCGCGCACGGACGTGGTTAGTATCCTTTTTCCACACTTACGGTGTACGCAGAAACCCTGCTGTGAGCGCGGAGCTCACCGAAAATTTTCATGAAGGCGCCCAAGGAGCACTCGATGGTGTCGTCTTTCAGGTTTGCGGAGTGCGCCGTCAAGAGGAGTTTGCTGTCCGGCAAATCCCACAGCGGCGAGTCCTTTGGAAGTGGCTCCACCTCAAATACATCGAGAGCAGCAGCGCGAATAGTACCGTGGTGAAGGGCCTCGAAGACATCGGCATCGCACTGCGTTCTGCCGCGGCCAATGTTGATGAAGACGGCGGTCGGCTTCATCTTGGCAAACAAATCCGCGTTGAAGAAGTGCGTTGTTTCTTCCGTGGAGGGAAGCACGCCGACAACGAAGTCAGCCACACGAATCGACTCATGAAGGACATCGTTGCCACGCACCAGTACGCCAAACTTGTCCACTTTGTCGGCACCGCTGCGACGTATGCCAGTGACTTGCATTCCCAGAGCAGCGGCTTTTTCTCCACAGGCTTGACCGATGTCGCCGTAACCGATGATGACCACTTTTTGTTTCTGGATTTCAATTGTACTGAACTGATCCCACTTTTTCTCCCTTTTCGAGGCATTCAGGCGCCATGGAGAGCGGTTAAAGTATAGCATGCTAAACACCACGTGCTCTGCGAGGATGTTCGAGTAGCAGCCCTGCGCGTTGCAGAACGGGATGCCGGCGAGCTCCTGCTTCAGCTTCGGGAGCTGGTAGGCGTCGACACCTGAAGACATGCTGTAGATAAGTTTTACACGACGCACATTCTCGTTGTAGTCGTCACAGAGATCCTTTATAGCAGCGTGAGCGCCTCGTCCCATCACGATCATGACAATCCCGTCGTTATGGTGTTTCACCGCTTCGAAGCAGCTGACGTCGTCGCCGCACACGACAGGGGATAGACTTCCCTCTAGCTTCTTCTTCAGCACCGCCATTATCGGAGCCATCATGTCATTGTTGACACAGACGCAAACTGTATGGACCATCTTGCTTTACCACCTGAGTGGAGGACAGCGTCAGATCAGCACAGCGTGTATCACACAACCAGAGAGACGCGGGTTCACCACACAGCGGGTGTGCCGGAGAAAGAGAGAAAGAGAAAGACAAAGCGTGGAGGGGGGTGAAGGGAGGGATGTGTGTTTTACGCAAAATCAGAAGGGGGAGAGACAAAAACAAAAAGAGCGTTGGATAGCTTAACTACACCCGGTTAGATGTACGAGCGGATATGTAGTCCAATGCATCAAACGAAGGTTGCGAGCGTGCGCCTAAACACGCACAGGGTGTTGGAGCAGCTGCTTAGTTCTAAAGACGACCAAACCTTTAAAAACAAATCGAGAAAAGTAAGGAAAAAAAGTATGAGAACAAATACGAGACTTGGGGACGGGGAGGGGGGAGAGGGGGGAGGGGGGGCGCCGTGAGGGGGAAGTGTCAGAAGAGGATAGTGCAAACTGTGATGCGTCCGGAGACACGAGCGTCCGAAAAAAGAGGGAGAGGGGGGCCGAGTGCAGTATACGATGGGAATTACGTAAAAAAAAATGAAGGAAGGAGAAATAGTCGAGAGACCATATGAGAGTGGGCGCAAGGATTCAACACATGAAACGTCCAGTGGCTGTGGAGGCACAGGTTGCGTGCGTCAACCCAGCTCGACGAGTAAGGGAAGAGCTGGGTTTGCAATTACCGGCTTCTGTGTCTCCCGTCATTGAGTGGCACGTGCGCATAGGTCACGTAGCTACGGAATCCATATCTCGGAGCCTGTGGACAACGATTCGTCTGTATTTCCAATGGCACACCATCCCCCTGCTCGTACCGCACCGGCGGCCCACGAGCATCCCGATTGTCACAGAACAGGAGAAAAAAAAACACGAGTTGATAAAGACAAACGCAGAGCCCCATAAAGAGCAGAGATCTCTGGGCACAACACAGAAGCTCAGCCATCTGCACAACCCACTCTTCCGCACAGAAGTGGTCCTACTGACGACCACTGACTTGGAAAAAAAAACCCTCTCCTCTCCCCGAGGGGGGGAAGGGGGGCGCTTGCCGATGATCGACATGACTTACATAACACAGTATACATCACATAAAATAAACCGCACAAACAAAAAGCAGACAAGGAAAAGGTACAAAGGTCACCAAAAACCACCTGCACACATCGAAGGCATTGAAGGGGATCATCGCCACACGAAAAACGAAGCAATGAGCAGAATGCACTACCGATGAGTTGATCTCTCCGAGCTGTCCTGTTACGCCACTGCCCCTCGGGATCAGTCTGAAGCAGAGAGTACGCTTCATGTCACCCAACGGAGCAGAGAAAGAGGGACAAAAGTTATATATATATAGATATATATAATTTGCGGCGTGCGCTGCGACAGCACCTCGCTTTTTCTGTGCACTTAATAGTCATCCTCCATGTAGTGAATGCGGAGGTTTGTTTTGTACATCGGGTTGTCACACCAATTGGTCAACTCGCCAGCACAGTCGCTGCTCGTCAGTGGGTAGGCGCCCAAGTTATCAAACAAGTGAATCCCAGTAGCGTCAAGAGTGACGTTCTTAGTGGTGAGCAATCGATCTCGTTCCGCCACGCGGCCCAATGGCAGCAGCCGTGGCGGTGAGTAGTCGCTCTGCTCATTTGCCGTCGCCACCTTTTCGCTCCCAGAGTAATGTGGGGACGTCTGCGTCTGACTAGCAGAGTTCGGTGCGGAGCGCACGGTGCTAGCCATCGAGTGTAGGTAGTTTGTCTCCCGCAGCAGTGCTGCGGAGACTTCCTCGGGGTGAAGGTCGTTCATTGGGGTAAGACTGCTACCTCTGCGTCTTGGGGCGAATCCCATTGTAGACCGCTGAAGCGCCACTGACCTGCTGCAACGACTTGAGACGCCCGGCATGTCGAGAACTTCGTCATTAGTGTAGATTTCCTTTTTTCGGTCTGTGTGCGCCAGCTCGGATGTGGCGTAGCAGTAGGTTTCAATGTTGCCAATGTCACCATGGTGAAAAAGGAGCATGCGCGGGGCTTCAGCGGCAAAGCAGCCTGGCGGCTTCGCATCTGCGACTTGGGTGGCTGACAGTGGCTGGTAGGATGTGTGGTACGTCGTGTCGGCATCGAGTTTTCCCGTGTCACCAATGGTAGAGGGCGGCACACCAAATTGGCGACGGTCCTCATCCCAGTTGTCGAGAAGGGTTGCGCAATGGTAGGCCGGTTTGACGGACTGCTCGCCGGTTGTGAAGACGGGCATTGCAGAATAACTAAAAAAAAAGGGGGGTGGGGTGGGGCGGTAGGCAGACCTTTAGAAGGGCCGATGCTGGAGAGAGAGGGAGCCTCGATGGCTAGTGGGTCAACGGAAACCGGGTCTTGAACGTCTAAACGGGGGAGTGGCTGTCAGGATTTACAGTTGCGCACTATTGTCAAAAACAGACCGTGTAAGGTACAAAGGTGTATGGGTGTATGGGTGTGTGGGGTGGGGGGTGGGGTGTTTGTATTCTTATAAAGTATGGCATTTACACGAGGCAATTCAAAGACAGTCGACAGAATGTGGGAGAAAGAAGAGAGGCATGCGTCAGCATAATCATCATCATCATCTCGGCTCAGCGCAGGGCAGGTGGAGGCCCAGGATGGGTCAAGGTCAGAATTGTGGAAGCTGAGAAGCAAGGGATTCCATCCAAGTGGGGTTGGGTACTGCCGAGCGCGAAGAGTCTTGCTGAGGTACATCACAGACGGGAAAAGGACGAAGATACTCTCCCTTCCCCTGAATCACATCGGTGCACAGATCGTCAGAAAGCAACACAGAGGGCCTGTGTGCCGGTCAAGACAGAATCTTTATGCAAAAAGAGATGGCAGGGTCGAGGGAGAGAGAGAGGCGTGGGTGCGCGGCAGAGCCAATTCATGTGCGTGCCCATTTTTGTTTGTGCGTACGCGGCAGCTGACCATCACCGCTTTCCCAACTCACGTTCATCGGAGCCCCCAATGGCATCTTCGAGCACCAATTCCACTGCAAACTCTGCGGGGTAGCGGTCGCCCTTCGTATCCTTGGAGGGTCCATCCAAGTCGCAGCGCTCAAACCGCAACTTCGAGCGCGTCTCCAGGCCGGTGTGAATCCAGAGTTGGACGGGTGGCCGCAGCGGGTTGGGGTTGTTTTTGAAGAAGAAGAACTTGAAGCACACATCACCGTTGATGACTGGGATGTCGGCGGGGTTGGCCAACTCCAGCGTGTTGCCAGCTGAACCGATAACGCGAAAAGAGGTCTCGTCCGGCATGTAGCCAGGGTTCCTGGTCTCCGTCGCGTCCATTTCGTTAGCCTCCTGGTACAGCACTTCATCGTCATTGTTAAAAAGGTCTTTGATCTGGGTGCGCCAATTGTATGTCTTCGGGTCTGGAACCGCGGCATTGAATGTAACCGTGCTGTTGGTGAGGTATACAAGGCGACGCTCGGTGCACGGCTTGACAATGACGGTCATCCACAAGTGCCCCACTCCGCGCTGGATCCACAGTGGGGGGATATTGTGTAGCACGAGTCGGGTAACCCGGCGCGGGCGAGAGGGAATTATCATTCCAGGATACTCGTTAATGAGGCGCTCAAAGTAGTGAACGTAGCGCTCCTGTGATGGTGTCTGCACACCCTGGAGCTTCTGCGCGCCAATGCGGCTGCGCATCAGACTGAAGTGCCGTAAGGCAGCGTCGGCGCTGCGACATTGACCACAGTACATGAGGTAGGCGCAGGTCATTGTACCGGTGCGGCCCTTGCCGCCCTTACAGTGCACGGCGACCGCTCGATTGTAAGGGTCTGCCATGATATAGTCAGCTACCTCGCAGCAAAAGCAAATGATAAGAGCCATCTCGGCTGGATTGTGGTCATCGACGGGGTAAACCGACTGCAGCGGGAGCGGCACTGTGCAGCGTTCGGAGCACAGCGTGATGACCCGTGCAGCGAGGTGAGGGTACTTGCGGTGGAGAAAGTACACCACTTCCCTCCACGGATTACGATAAAACGCCTCTGTTCCTCTCGACGGCCACCCCATTGCGATCACATTGCGAGTGATGTATGCCATGTCCAAGACAACGCCCTCGGCGATGTAACAGCGACGATCGGAGGCGCAAAATACACGCATCGCTCGGGAGACTTGAAGCACAGTGATACGCGCTATAAAGATCCAATACGCAAGAAGGAGTAGCATGCACCAGACATTCGCCGGGTCCAGGATGTGGATGCTCGCTACCGTCAGCCCTGCCACGAGGACTGGAAGTTCCCACCAAAACCCGGCGGTGAAGCGTGCACCTCGCTCATAGGCCCACAAAGACAGCACCTCGACGTCGATCACAATGCTGTAGACCAGAAGAAACTGCGGCGATGTGGTGGTATGCACCGCTATAAAAACAAGATACAATAGAGTTGGCACGAGCAGCGCCGCCTGGACGGATAATCGGAGAAAAAAGCTGTAGAGCACCCAGACAATTTTGTCGGCCTTGCCTTCACTAGACTTTGTGAAACTCATATCCTGCGGGTCGGCAACCGAGACATAGTAGTTGTCTACCATGGCTAGCTCATTAGTCACCTCTGGCGCGATTTCACTCTGCGTGTGAAGGTACTTTGTGCGGTCGCGCAAGTAAAACTCCAATTTTTCCTCCAGAGTGGTGGGCATTGGCGGTGTCATATCCACGATCTGGGAGTTCATTGTTTCTTATCACGGGGCGCGCTGGCGTGGGGAAGGGGGGGGGGGGGAAGGTAACATACACAGGAAATCGGCCTCGCGATAAAGCTCCACCTCCTCACAAATGCTTCCTTTGATGGGCCAATTTTATCTTCGAGAGCTTTACAGTTACTCATGTATCCTTTTATCCAGTTCCCATTCACTCGAGGCACACCTGAGGGAGAGGAGGAGGGGAGGGGAGGGGAGGGGGGGTGAAAAGTAAAGACGTTAATGTCTATATATAAATATATATATATATGTGTGTGGTGTTTTTTTGTTCTACTTTTCACGTAATCAGCTTGACTGCTCCCACAGAAACAGTTGGAACGGCAAGGTCAGTTTTACAGACATGCAGGGAGGGGAGGGAGAAAGAGAGAGTTGGTCAAGAGAGTTTGCGGTGAGAGATGATTGAACAGGCCAAGAGAGAGACGAAAGCGGAGAAGCCTGGAGAAAAAGTGATTGAAGCACAAGAGAGGTCGTACAGGCCCTTGCTCAAACTTTTGCTATATTCAGTGTGCGTTATCTGTAGAGCGCGTGCGTATGTGAGAGGTATACTCACGACTTCGTTTGCGTACCATGGTCTTGTCCAGCTCCCCGCTGCGCAGAAATCGGCTTATGAGTCCTTTCCGCTGGAAGGGGATACCTCGCCGTAAGTCTGGCAGTGATGCACATCACAGCAAAAACGACTGGAACCCGTCCCAGCTTTTGAGGCGACATGGCGCTGCCACGAGGGGGGGGGGGTTGTGTACTGGTTATGCTGCAGCGCGTGCTCAGCATAATCTTTCATATTCAATTCACTCGGTTGTCCTTTCCAGCTAAACTTCCCTGTTTATTCCCCCGGCACATTCCAGAAAAGGACATACAACGTGGCGTTCTAATGCATCTAGAACCCGGGGTGGTCTTTTTTTTTTTTGGGGGGGGGGGGAGGGGAGGGGAGGGGGGTACATCAGGCGTCCCAGGAGGCCCTGACTTCGACGTGGAGCCCTGCATCCTCCGTGAGGCCACAACATTGTAGAAGGCGGTGTGAAGACGATTCATGTTTAAGAGCTCGAACGTGTCATTCTACCACGAACACATCCCAACCATATGAATGAACTAAGCTAATATGTATGCACGTACATGAACATATATATCACATATATACGCATACGCGTAGTAACTCACTTCACCCGTCCCCTGCCTGCACTGGAGCTACTATGGTGGTGTTCTACGACGAAGCGCCACGGCTGTAGAGCTAGGCCCATACGTCTAGCAGACCCTGTTTGTCCATCCACACTCGTGGTCCGGAGACGCGCTGCGCAATGGGAAACCATCGGACTGGTGTGGGCTGCATGCTGGTCCGCCTGACACCCTGCGTCCCGCCCGTGTGCACCCTACCGCCCCCTTCACCTCCCCCCTCTCGCCCAAAGTCTCTGCGCCCCATTTTACACATGGTGTGGGTGCTCCTCTGAGCGACGAAGTCTGCAGGACTCGATGGTGCGGCTCGGGGTGCTTTCCTCGCGTGGCCGGCCGCCCGTGCCTCAGCAGTGTGCACCCGGTCGAGTGCAGGGGGTACACCCGCAGAGCGGTCCGCTCACGTGTGCGCCCGTGGGTGAGGGTTGGGGGAAGGGCGAATCGACACGCATATCTTTGCGCCTTTGGCGTTGGTCAAGCTTGCTCTGCTGGCTTCCGGTTGCGCTGCTCAGATGTCACGCATCACGCCCACCACGCTTGGAGAGCTGCATCCCGTGGCCTGGATCAGAACACTGCTGTCATGCGGTGGGGGGAGAGGGGGGGGGAAGGTGGGGGGTGCACTATTCCTCGCGACCACGCCGGCAGGCCCACGCACCGCGTCTGAGGTGTGCGCAGTCAAATCATGGCGTGCTTTGCTGTGTGTTTCAAGTTTCCAGCCACCCCGTGAGGTGGTCGGAGGTACGCCATCGGCACGCCGAGGCCCCCACGGTCAGGCGCCCGTGCGCAAACGCGCAATCCACCATCTCGGTTACTCCAGACCCAGCAGGGTTGCCGCTGGACTTTGTCGCCGCGCCTATAAGTGTCCCATCACAGCACAGTGTTGCGGTCGCCCTTGATGCGCTGGCTCTGCATGACGCGTAAGGGGGTGCTTGGCAAAACAGGGGGCGGGGTCGTTGCCTGGATGCCCGCTGGACCATTTTTGTCCCCCTGTGGCCGTATCGCGTGAGGAAGGTTAGTGTGGATGTGCGGCCATGAAGGAGTCTCCCTTCCACTCCCCCCCCCCCCCCACACCCCCCCAAGAGGGAGAGCTGTGGTGGGATGAAAGCGACGCCGTGATACGACGCATACGTCTCTCTTATCCTCCCTTTTTTTTTTGAGGGCGGTGGATGGGGCAGGTGGTGGGGGGAATAAAAAAGAGAGGACCCGCAGGAGAAGAGGTTGGTCGGTGGGGCGAGTATCACGTCCACAACTGACATCGGGTTTAGTTGAACGAAGGCGGTAGTAGATGACAAACTCGGCATGAGGTATCCCTCACGGTGGTCCATTCATCTCTTCGGCAGTGCGGTGAGACGTAAAGGCGTACAAGTTTGCACAAGAGCAAAGAACAACCGTGGTACTTCACACGCTTCCCTGCTTTAGTACTGGTCGCGGTTGCACGAAGCCTTTCGTCGCCTTTTCACTGCAGCGCGACACTGAGCCGCACGTGTCCGATGGTTTTCGGCTGCGCTTCCGCCAGTGCAGGATCTATGGCGCTTCCGGCGTTCCGCTCACAGACGACACGGTAGTAACCATCTAGCGTCTTGAGGTAGCGCAGAGCACGAAGATCAACTCGGCAGGTGCCCATGTAGGCCGCGTGTGCCCAGAAGTGCTCTTCTTCCTGAGGGACGTTCGTCTTGCGCGACCGGCCTTCCTCCTTGCCATCAGCCCCGTTTGTGACGGCAGAGCCACTCAAAGCAGAGGCGTGGAAGGGAAGGTCTGAGTGCCAAACATTCAGCACCAGCTCGTCAAGCACGTCGGCTAGGCTGTGCGTGATTGGCGTCGCTGTGGTGCAGCCAGCCGTGGCCACAGGGATCTCCGGTAGCTGCAGAACAACTTCGTAGTTGTATTCCGGGTTGCTGCTTTGCTGAGCGACGGCGCTGCGGTCGTAAAAACCACCGAGAGCCTCGTCGACGTACCAGTCGCGGATACACTCTCTGTTTGACGATGACGGACTGGAGTCCAACACGACGGGAGCTGCCGTCTCGGACCTCATCCACGAGGTCTCCGAGACGCGGTACACATCCTCAACGGTGACAAAGGAGTTCGGCTCCACGTAGCTCACCGCACCGTTGACGCCTGCCTCTGGCATTGACCGTGGCCGCGCAGAAACGATGGGGTACTTGCCAACGTTGACACCCATGGGAGGGCCGTGATGATGATCTTTCGCTACTGCCACACGTGGTAGCTCGGCAGCACTATAGACTACAATACGCAACCGTCTGCGCTCATTCACTGCAATAGATGGTGACTTAGCCGCCGGCGCCTGCGATATGCGCAAAGGGTAAGTGCCTGGCGTGAAGCTAGATGTCTCTTCCTTCACCGGGGCTTCCCCTGCGCTCCTCACCTCATCCGGTGGCTTTTGTGAGGATGTGCAGGCGGCGTTTTGGTTTACGGGCCGCACAGCTTCGGTGGTCGCGGGGTCGTTGCTGGGCGGGGAGACATCACTCGACGTCCTTTGAAAGAGGCTGTTTGTCGCACGCTGCAGGGGATTCCGCGGTAGCTGGTGCTGGTGCTGTTGTTGCTGTGAAGGATGAGGAGCATCGATCACGGTGCTGGCAGCGGGGCTGTGATTTCTACCGTGATGCCTCACTCGAAGCTCTAAATGTGCAAAAACGTTGGATGTGTCAGCGAGAGGGTCACGAAATACAATCGCACGGGATTGGTGGTAAAGCCCTATTATCGAGAGCCCAAGCAGCTCTTCCTTCGCCACGTGCCGTGGTCCCTGGACGTTCCAGACATCGTTCTGGTTCTCTAGCTCCAGCTCACCCATAACCTTGTAAGCTTCGACGACAAGCTTGCTGTGGTCTTCAAAATAGCTGCATACGTCAAAGTGGAGGCAGATGAAGGGCTGCTCCACCGGCACTGGGTGCACAAAGGACGAGAGAGGCCCAGAGGAAGGTTCCAACGTCGTAATGTCACTACTCAGGCGCACGTTGATGCGCATCGCATGCAAGTCTGCGGTAAGGACCGTCTGAGCAAAGGAGAAGTTGGAGAAACAGAGCTCCACCGTAGCTCGCGTGCCACGGAGACCGATACCGCTCATACTAGGCGGCGCCTCTATTGCAGCCTCACATGCCGCGGTAGCGTCCGGGGTAGAGACGAGATGGTGTCGCACGCCTGCGGCTCCAGGAGGAGCGCTGCTTGACAATGTCGATTGCTGCAGCTGGTGCTGATGCACACCCCGCCGGTCGCGCGCCTCGGCGTCTTTTTGCATCTGCAAGGCAAACTTCTCTTCGTCGCTGTCTTCCGATGTGTAGGCCACCTCACTCTCATCGTTCATATTCTCATCGGTGTTTTTGGCGAGCATGCCGGTTCCTGCATCTTCGAAACTTAGCAGTCCATCTCCCTCTCGTCGGTCTCCAGCGACTAAGCCGCCGACTTCATCAATGCCCAGGCCTCGAGAGGCGGCCTCCATCTGTGCTCGCAACCGCAGTCCTTGCTGAAGCAGCTGCTCTGTGAGGGCTGTCTTGTCCTGGTGCAGGGAGGTGTCGAGGTGATCCATGTGCCGTTTATGACGTCTGCGCAGACGCCCCACTTTCACATTAAAGGGAGGAGAGTCGGAGAAAGAGACGGGTGATTCAGCAGCGGCGGTTGCCGTGGACGTTGAGGAGGTCTCTGTAGGTGGGTCCGCGGCATCGTTCCCGGTGCACTCTGGATGGCGGTGAGAGCGGTGCGTCATGGCTTGCGGAAGTCGTACACGAGCACCATCTTTGCCCTTGTGGCGCTTGTGCTTGGCAGCCGCCGTCGGTTCTGCGCATGGGTGCCGCGTGCTTGGGTAGTACTCAAGGGTGGCTGTTAGCTTCAGTTTGCCGATAGGCACTTCCGTGAACTTGTAGGGGCCCGCATCTTCTACTGAAAGACGGGGGCGCCGATGCACGACAGGAAACCAGCCTTTTACAGGGTGACCTGGTTGGAGCGAGTCCAGGGCGATTCTGCACCTTCCCACCGTGACAGGAGGTCGACCACTGTAGCTAGCTGGTACGAATACATCGATCTGCAATCCCTGCTGTGGCGACGCCGTCATGCGCTCGAGATAAGCCCCAAACTGTGTTGATGGCATTTTTATGGGGTATGCCATCGTAACTGGGCTACGCTTGAGCTGCGGCGTGGCCGGTTGGCCTTGTGCAGAAGGCCGGGTTTCTCCCCAAAAGATAGGGCCTACACAACAATAGTCGATTGGCACGACAAAGCGGTTTGGGCTGCGCAAGGGAGGGGTCATGTGGGTCTCCGCTCCATCTACGTCCGCAGACGAGGTGGCTCTCGCCGAGTTGGGGGCCTCGAAGAGTTGCACTAAAGGGTTGTGATTGATCACTTCATCGTCTAGGATGAGTCGATCTATGCGAAGGCGCAGCTCGCCTCTCGTGGGGGCAACAAGGCCAGGTGGCAACGGGGTTCCGTACACGACTCGCATGTCTAATACGAGGAACCTGAATAAGGAATCCAACTCTGGTGCCAAAGGCCCCCCCCCCCTTTTATGCCTTCGATTCTTGCGCCACACTACTATGCTGCCACCAAGTCACAAAAACACCGTTGCATAGAGCACAGCCTGGTGAAGCGAGAGGTACAGGAGCCCCAGTAAGTAAACGCAGCGTATGTCGTGGAGAGGCAGGCACTGCTAAACTCGAGAGTCGAAAGTGTTCAGCGCACAGACCCTTAAACCAAACACACACACACACTCACACACACACACACACAAACTAGCAAGTGCTTATGCCACAAGAGCAGCAACCGAAAAAACAAGTGAAATATGATAATTTGTACAGCTACAATGGAGAAGAAAATGTCACGGAGTTGTGATCACGGAGGGGGAGTTTGACGGGGGGTGGTCAAGGGAGATGTTTTGTAATGGTGGTCTTGTGTGTACATATATATATATATGTGTGTGTGTGTGTGCTTATACGTATATGCGTACTCGTGTCTGTATCTGTCAAAGCACGACGGGACTAGGGGGAAAGTAAAGAGAGGTTATATGATAAGGCAGTGAAGCACAACACATACACACCACGGGATTGGAAACGACGTGATACGTATCTATGATGGAGAGAAAAGGGGTGTGGGGGAGGGCGGGAGAGAGAAAAGGAAGGAAACGAGACGGACACGCACACGCACACGCACACACACACGAAAAAGGGGGTGGGACGACTACAATTACAAAAGCTAGGCGAGTTCAGCTACGAGACTGGGAGGGCGAGGAACGACGAGAAACTCGTCAACGTCGAACTAAGGCGAGCACTGCCGAAGGCGCCTGGGATTGGGGGGGGGGGGGAGGAGGAGAGGGTTAGCGTGTAGGATCTGAGGCACCCGGAGGGAAAGCTGGCACCGAGACTGCAGAAAAAAAAGAGAAAAATATTGTGAATCTGCGCAATCGTTGTTGGGTATCCGTTTGCGTGCCTGATTTTCACACAGTGCACCTAGCGGGGAGAGTTGGTGTAGGGCGGGAGAGCAGCTAGATACGCTCACTCCAGGGGTATCCACTCTGCATGGAAGAAAACAGAAAGTCCAAAAAGAGTTTTTTTACCGCGGTCCGAGTAGTGTTTCGACCCACCCATTCCATCCAGTCACCTACCCTCCTCTCCCTCTTCCTCTGCCACACAAAACACACAAACAATAAGACCCCCCTCCCCCTCCAGAAAAAAAAAAAGAAACAGATACAGAAAAACTGTGTGAAGTAGAGACACTGCCGTAGGGTCACAGGCGTCGCACCGGCCTGTGGAAAGGCACGCACTTGTCCCCGTGTGGAACCAAACGCTCAGGAAATGGGAAGAGAGACAGCGCAAAATAGAAGTATCGGACCGTTGGCACGGATGCTCTTTTTTTCTTCTTCTTTTCAGGGGTCGAAACTGTTGTTCTTGCTGAATGCCTACTTTTCTGTTCACGACTTTGTGTAACAGTGCCTGTGTGAGAGGCCGGCGAGTGGTGCCCTGTCAACTATGTCTTTTCTGGTAGAGGAGGGTGGTGTTGATATGCCCCACACCGGTCCTTCCGCGTGGACCTGTGCACCTGTGAACCCACTCGATTTCTCCTCTTTTTTTCTCTGCTGCTGTCCTGCGCGAGAGTCAACCGAAAATACACTCCCCCCGATGGAGGCGGTTCACGTGTGATGAGTCGTCAGCAAATGAGGAGAACCAGAGCCCGTTAGCAGCTGCCGTTCTTGAGTGAGGAGGGCCGCCGACCCACCGACAGACACGCACACTCGCGTGTTGGAGAGTGAGTTGGGGAAATAATGAAAAAAGAGAACATAAAAGTGTGAACAGACAGACAGGACGTGAAGAGATCCGGTAGAACGCCATGGCAAATAACATAATACGCGAGAGGAAGAGAGTTGCCTACTCTAAACTGGTAGTGGAGCGCACAAGCTACGCTTCTGACCCTCCTCCTAATGGGCCAGGAAGAGACATCAACAGCCTGCTGTACTATGAGTCTATTCAGAGACAACTGACGCACGCAGGACTCCAAGCGCTAAAGAGCTTTCTTCGCCCGTGAGGGGGAGGAGGGAGAGGGGGGGGGGTCGTGAGCGCTGACGCGAAACGGGTGGTGGTGCCATTCACACCGAGAAGAAGACGTGTGTAACACAACCCCCGAGAGGAGGCAAGTCACAACGCAGCAGTACACATGAACCAATGAGCGCAAGTCTTGAGCAGAACAGGCCAGCTCACAGAAACAAATATACTAAACACAGAGGGAGTGCTTCAACAGCGTTGTACGAGGACGATAAATCAAGTCAACGACGACGACGGCTGGGGCAATTTAACAAAAGGAAAAGACGTATCGCCCCGTTAACCAGCCCGCGCACACGCTTTGTCTTATACATGTGGCCCGCATGGGAAGTATCAGTCGCACTTCATACATTTTCCGTGTGTCTCCCTCTCCCGCCGTCGTCCCAGTCATCATGCCCCGAACAGCTCAACTCGTCAAAAAAAAAATATGCATGTGGTTTCGTAGATGCAAATGTATAGACACACTCACTTCACCCGTCCCCTGCCTGCACTGGAGCTACTATAGTGGTAATCTACGACGAAGCGCCACGGCTGTAGAGCTAGGCCCATACGTCTAGCAGACCCTGTTTGTCCATCCACACTCGTGGTCCGGAGACGCGCTGCGCAATGGAAAACCATCGGACTGGTGTGGGCTGCATGCTGGTCCGCCTGACACCCTGCGTCCCGCCCGTGTGCACCCTACCGCCCCCTTCACATTCCCCCTCTCGCCCAAAGTCTCTGCGCCCCATTTTACACATGGTGTGGGTGCTCCTCTGAGCGACGAAGTCTGCAGGACTCGATGGTGCGGCTCGGGGTGCTTTCCTCGCGTGGCCGGCCGCCCGTGCCTCAGCAGCGTGCACCCGGTCGAGTGCAGGGGGTACACCCGCAGAGCGGTCCGCTCACGTGTGCACCCGTGGGTGAGGGTTGGGGGAAGGGCGAATCGACACGCATATCTTTGCGCCTTTTGCGTTGGTCAAGCTTGCTCTGCTGGCTTCCGGTTGCGCTGCTCAGATGTCACGCATCACGCCCACCACGCTTGGAGAGCTGCATCCCGTGGCCTGGATCAGAACACTGCTGTCATGCGGTGGGGGGAGAGGGGGGGGGGAGGTGGGGGATGCACTATTGCTCGCGACCACGCCGGCAGGCCCACGCACCGCGTCTGAGGTGTGCGCAGTCAAATCATGGCGTGCTTTGCTGTGTGTTTCAAGTTTCCAGCCACCCCGTGAGGTGGTCGGAGGTACGCCATCGGCACGCCGAGGCCCCCACGGTCAGGCGCCCGTGCGCAAACGCGCAATCCACCATCTCGGTTACTCCAGACCCAGCAGGGTTGCCGCTGGACTTTGTCGCCGCGCCTATAAGTGTCCCATCACAGCACAGTGTTGCGGTCGCCCTTGATGCGCTGGCTCTGCATGACGCGTAAGGGGGTGCTTGGCAAAACAGGGGGCGGGGTCGTTGCCTGGATGCCCGCTGGCCCATTTTTGTCCCCCTGTGGCCGTATCGCGTGAGGAAGGTTAGCGTGGATGTGCGGCCATGAAGGAGTCTCCCTTCCACTCCCCCCCTCCCCCCCCCACACACACACCCCGAAGAGGGAGAGCTGTGGTGGGATGAAAGCGACGCCGTGATACGACGCGTATACCTCCTGCGCCCAGCGTGCTCAGCGACTCCTGTTGAATGTGGAGATGTACAGACGGGGTGTTGCGGAGAAAGAGGATGTGCTGGATAGCGAGGTGATCTACCCACTCAATGTGGGGGTCGTTTTTTTTTTACTTGTGTGTGCTCTTTTGTTTCAAGTATCAACTTACCTGACACAAACACACACACACACACCCTACAAGAAATGATGCAGACAACGACCCAATAAGAATGGTAGGCCTCAGCAAACATCTACAATCACAGGTGTCCATTCATTCATTGGAGCCCCGTTACCGGTACGGTAAGTGGCAGGTGCGTCGTCCGAAGCGGGTGTTCGTTTATTCACATGGTCGTTCTCGCGAGGACACCGGCGCGTATGCTGCTGAATGGGGAAGGAAGGGTGGAACTCAATGAAAGCAGGGCAAATCATCCTGTGAGGCTTCAAAGGAGCGTAGTCTGTCTGCCCTGCGGAGTTTCTTCTGCTGTGTAGCTGTCAAGGGGAACGTTGACGGCCCCAAATCCGGGGAGCCTACAGGACTCGCCCCATCCAGCTGTTGAGCGGCATCCTCTTGCTGCTGAGCGGTGAGCGTCAACCGAAGCATGGGGATGTAAAAAGGCAACGGGTCGGGGGTCGGGAGTTTGTTATTCACGGTGCGAAATACCGTTGGGTTTCCACTCCCGCTTTGCGTCGGCTGGGTGCCGGCTGCAGGATCCTCTGCGACATTGCCACCACCGTCAAGGTCTCTGTTGTTGCTCGGCTGGTCCCTGCCGTTCGGCTCCGCTGCTGCATTGAGGTCAAGAGGCGGCATCACGTCCGCCTCGTGTGCCTCGGCATCCTTCGTGAGAACGTCATTGCCCAACCCCGCTGCTGGCACCGGTGCCAAATGCGGGGTCGTCCGGGTAGAAAGACTGTGCCTCGCAGGCAGGTGGCGGCGGTTGCGCTTTAGCACGAACAAGAGCGGCACGTGTGGCAGATTGACCGCGCGAACGCCATGACGACGTGTTTTAGGGAGAGAGACGTACGTCAGCTTTGCCCCGCTTCCGTCCATCACCGTACGAGATTCGGAGACTAGCAAGTAGTAGGAGGCGACACCGTGGCAAATGAGCCGACCGTAGCCATCTCGAAAAAGAAAGACCAACGATTCAGGGGAAGTGGCACCACCCTTGGTGTAATCCCTGAAGTGCACTTCAAGATCTTCAATCTGCTGCGTCAGGAACTCGCTGTTCAAGGCGTGCTGCAACTCGCCACGCAGGCGTGTGTTCAGGCCCTGGAAGCGACCCTCTGGCGAGTCGGGGTCCGGCGGTGCTCGGACATTACGTAGCTGTGGCGCCAGCACCTGGGGGTGAATGCGCAGTCGCTCAAACTCCTGCAGCTGTTCCTCGCCTTCCAGATCGAATGCGTGCAACACTGATTTTGGTAGGTCCGTGAAGGACGGCTGCACCGCTGCTCTCGGTTCCTCTGGCTTGACCTTGCGCCAATTCCGCGCCGTTTTTAGGATCTCACGGGCCATTTCGTGGGCAAAGTGGTCGTTCAGCAAACGGTTACGCACTTTACGATTTTTTGGTGCACGAATACCCGGGTACTTCTTGTACCGGGGTCGGTTCAGGTGGATCTTGTGCTTGCTGTGTACTTCCTTGTCCGTCAAGGGTCGCCTTGCTTGCGGGTCCAGCACTGTCGGCTCAGAGATCTCTGACCGCTTGCGAACAAAGCCGTTGTCCACGTCACTCGGCTCCGAGTAGTCTTCCCGCGTCATTACCAAGTCGCCATCACTGCTGTAGCCGACGCTGCGAGTGTGGATTTGTCGCTTGCCGTGACGGTACACGTCGTAGGTGCAAAAGTGGACCTCTTGACTATACTGCATCGGGCCGTTCTGGATCGTCATTCGCTCCGTCGCCTCCTGCCGTAGAGCCCCGGATGGCGTCTGCTGCCCTGGAAAGCTGTCGGTCACGTTCATGTGCCGGACCGTATGGCTCTTCTTTTGATAGCGCGGTGTGATCAGCGGCACGGCGGTTGTTCGGGAGCTAGAGGGTGGCGTGTTTGTCTCACCCTGAGCGTGCACCGATGGCGACGAGGACGACCTCCGTTGCGGGCGCAGCAATGTTGCTGCAGCTCTGCTCGCGCTTGGCGGCAGCTGTGCACATTGCAATGGCGACCCAGATGGGCTGTCGGCACCTAGGCCAGGGAGTGCCGCCTGCGGAACGAGCGGCGGGGTAGTGTGGAAGGGAGGAGTGCCGTGCTGGTAGCTGGTGTGTGTTACTTGAAAACCCTTTGGCGAGCCGGACGACAATGTGGCTGCAGTGGTGGTGATCGAAATTGTAGTCGGCTGATCAGTTGTGGACATCGCAGGCGTTGCCGTCGGGCCCTCCATCGCCTGCGGAGAGCTCTTGGAGGACTCTACAGTAGCCATACCGTGCAAAGAAGCTTTTCTCATGCAATGGAGTTACCTGTATGGGGCGTGTCCAGCGAGGAGAGAGTTTCAGTCTCGCTTTCCACCCTGGAAGGGAGTGTGTCCTGGGTTGAACCTCGAAGGGTTGTTCCGCGTCTGCCTACGTTGACTCCTACTGCACGCGTGTTCTCTTGTGTGATCCTCCTGGTGTCCGTCACACTGCAAAGGGTGCTGGGTAGGGTTTGTGCGAGGGAGGGGCGGAGCTTCAGGAGCCGCGAAAAAAAAAAGGGAAAAACAATGTGTGATCACTGAACCTTTTCACTCTTGTGCCGGTGTGTGGTGCGTATGGGTCTCTGGGTGAAGGTAACGTGGGCCAGTATCTATACCCCCCTTACAGATGTCGGCCGCGCTTTGATCTGCGAGTGGCACACTAACCGCAAAGAGCGACGAGGGGAAGGGGAGAAGACACGCTTGTCAAAGAGGCGCTACTGAGTGTGTAACAAAAGGATGCACCACGGCAAAGAGGTTCGTGAGTAAAATGGTGATTTTCCTCCTCGCTCCCTTTTTTCCCCGTTGTGTCGTTTTCGTTTTTTTTTCTTTGGAGAGAAGTGGGAGCCATGTTTACTGAGTCGCTATACTGGAACTGAGCGCCTGCAGTTGCCTCTGGCACTGTACTCGAACAAAGAAAAATGAAAAACACAGAGTCTATTCCCGCCCCCCCCCCCCCCAAAAAAAAAAAAAACCCTGCCTTGTTTGCGTCAGGTGTGTGGTTTCTAGAAAAGAGTATAGAGAATGATCGTGTCCTGCACTGACGGGAAGCGCGCGGCGAGACACAGTCCTCTCTCTCTCTCTCTGCTCTCTCTCTTTCACACTTGGTTGACATATATATTTTCTGTTTTCGTCCCCTCCTCTGACTGTGTAGTCTTGCAGTGCAGTGCGGTGCCGGCGGGGAGAGGGAGAGAGGGAGGCGGGGGAAGGAGGTGGTTGTTAAGAACTCGAGAGACACGCTCACACACACACACACACACACTTTGAGCACCTCACACGTGGCGAGATGAGAAGGTTAATTTACTCGTCACAGCACACACACACACGCACACACACACACATTCACATTTCTGCACTTGAACATAGAAAATGGACCGGCGCGGGGTGTACCTTTTCTACCCTCTATACCCTTTAAAAAAATCGGTTACCCTGCATCTCCTGTAGAGTCGTAGAGTGGCTTGCCGCGGGCGCGTAGAGCCTCTTCGCGACGAAGATGTGCGTCGGCGTCCGCGGGGATCTTGAGTTGCGCATCCAATGTAGAGGCGGAGTAGTCATGAGGCAGTTTCCGACTCAGCGATGCGATCGTCTTGTACTGCGTTGACCGCATGAGAGCCTCGAAAACTTCTTCGGTGAGTGAAACGCCGGCCGCGCAGGCTTCCAGAAAGACCATCATGGCCGCATTGCGCGAATCTGCGGCCTTGACGAGGAGCCCGTATAGTACCGAGTCCGGCTGCACCTTTGGCTCTCCCTCTGGCGTACGGAGAACGTGTTGGAGAAAGACATCCATCGTAGATGGAAAATCGGCAGGGAGCAACGTTGCGTACATCCGCATCATAATTTCAATCAGTTCACGCTTCTCCTGCGCCGTGATGGGGAACTTTTTTCGCAGAAACACGAATAGGGACTCGGCTTCGTCCTGCAAGTGTTCCCGGGAGCAGCGGCGCAGCAGCGAGGCCCATACATAAAATGGAATCTCGCGTCTACGTGTGCTCTGTGGATCAGAGTCCATGGTGCTTTCACTACCGCTTTCCCTGTCGCTTGGCCCACTTTTCGTCGCCGTCGGCGGAGCGGCGTCGACGGCGACGGCCGAGGAAGAGCAACGACGCAGCAGCTCCATCGCGCTTGGCACCGAGAGCCCCGCAATAAAGTCGTTGATGACCCCCCATGGTGCGGCGTACAGCACAGCTGGAGTGATTTGCTGCTGCACGTCTCGCACCACCAGCGCACGAAGGCCACCGACCATCTGGAGCGACTTTGTACTCGCCATGAGCTTCACAAAGAGCGCAAGCTGCAGTTCCTGCACAGCGATATGCGTCGAGGGGGAAGTGAGGCAGCCCGGGCGGGCTAAGTGCTCTACCAGTTCAGAGGGCAAGGAGGTGTTTGGCATGGTATCAGCATGCACCGTGACACCGCGTTGATTGACACCATTGAAGAAGTTCAGCGCCTTTTCCATCTCGCGAGACTGTGCGCACCATGAAAGAACTGCGTGAGCGGCCTGGTACGGCACCGACGCTTTTTTATGAGAACTTGTTGTCTTCTCCACCTTGTCGATGCCGATCTTGGCTGGGATGGTTGTCGTGCGCTCGTCTAGCCATTCCAGGAATCGCTGCCACCAAAGGTCCAGAAGTTTCGGCGCAGGCTGACAGTTGGCCAGTGTAGCGAAAAAGACCTCCCACGTTTCACGGCGCACAGCTGTGTGCGTTGGGAGTGCGTTTTCGGTTGCACGGCTACAATCCAGGTGCTGTGCCAATGCGTGGCCCATGTAATACCCGGCAAGATCCCCCACCACGCTCCGCCGTAACTGCCTCACCTCCCCAGCGACGATCTCTGGCGCCTGGGGAGTAGTTCCATCGCGGTGCTCGCCGGTAGCGCTGCCTCCTCCGCGCACCTCGGAGAGCGACCACAACGCCATGAAGAGTGCCTCGTAAAACGAGGCGTCGGGCTCTATGAGGTCGGTGTTGTGCAGTTCGCTCAAGATAAGTCGCACTTCGCTTTCACTCCGTAGAAGGCCGCAGCAGATTAGCGTCGAGTAGCAGCGACGGAGCTCACGGAGATATGCGTGGCGCATCGCCGCATCGCGTGAGTGGTCAGCAACACCATTGATTCGCGTCCACGCTTTTTTCAGCCTTCGCACAGCATCACACGTCATAGGCTCTGGTGATTCTTGCGGCTGCTCGTTGGCGCTTGGGGCCCCCTCGGGTTCAGATGCCAGCAAGCGTCGAAGCAGCACCTGCATATCCTCTTGAATTGAGCTCACGGAGGTCAGAAGCAGCTGATCACGATATTGGGCGCGTCGGTCTGCCAAAAGCGCCATGTAGACGCGGGTCATGTGTGCGCGGTGCTGCAGCAACAGTTCAATGGATATCGCCAGACTCGCCGTGCCACTGTCGCTTCGGGGCGTGCGGGATTGCACCGGCCCCTCGCTCAAGGAGTTCTTGAGGAGCGGTAACGTGTCGTCCTCGTTGGGGGCGGGGCTCCGCTTCAGCGTGGAGCAGCACCGTCGAGCAAACCTCATCCTTGATGTGGTGCAGTGCGGCGACCCGCCAGAGTGGATCGTGCTGCTGCTCGTGCGGAGGGCCCGCAGTCCATTTCTTGGTAGCACCGCTGTCACCAGAAAGGGCCCATCTCTTCGTCCGCAGACTGTGCGAAGCAGCATGAATCGCGTATCGCAGTGGGTGTGTCAATTGGGGGGGGCCCACGATGCTTGGTCGAGGTTCGGGTCGCTTGTAAGCACACACAGTGCTTCCGTGTGTCTGCAACAGAAACTGTTGAGCGGACGTCAACAGCTTGGTAATGAAAGGTACAGTGAGGTAGAGAAAAGGAGGAGTGGAGGGAAGGGAGGGGATGAGTGGCGGCGGTGACGAGCCTGGAGGCCAAACACTGTTGTCTCATTCCGGCGTATGGGGCTCTCAGCCGCAGTGATGACACTCTGCCTCATAGAGATGAAAAACGTGACTGCCTCCACGTGCTTCTTTTATGCGCTGTTGCGGTAATGCGACCTGAACATGCAGGCTGCCGTTTTCACTTTACGTTCGCCTCTTCTCCAATTTGTCATGTTTCCGCTCTTTTGAAAGTCAACAGAAGGGATGGGCAGTTCTGGCGGCAACACGAGCACAGTACATGCGGTGGCAGCAGAGAGGTGGGTATACGAGAGAGAAACGGCAAGAGAGGCCCTGAGGGTGTGTGCATCACAAAATGGTGTGTTCTGTGGTTAGCGGATGCCCCCCCCCCACACACACACAGATATGCTGCTTTCTTACGCATTGCGTACAGCAGGAGGAGCGCCACTTACTAACGCAGCAACCTTCAGCGGGCGGGAACCGGCTTCTTGATGTCTCGACTGCTTGACTTTTTCCTTGTGGTCATGCATGAGAGGTGAGTGACACAAACCAGTACACAACATCTTGCTCGTCTCTTGCTTCCCCCGTGCCCACGTGCTTGCCCCTCCACACCTCCTTCACCTCCTCAACAGATGAGAATAGGGCCTTCGATTTTTCTACGGGGCCGCTAGGGACACCGGCCTTGGCGGCGTGAGCCCCAGACTTGTACTGCGGCTCTTCGACCCACACAGTGCCTTCCTGCACCATCCGCTTCAACGCCGCCCGAGCGCGGTGTATCTTCCAGTGGAGTCCGCCTGCGATCTGCGACTCACGCACGGCAACACACTGCTGTGCGAAGGGCAACGATATGGTTAGTGAATTGCTATTGTCGTCGCCGAGATCAAAGGGATGGGCACCCAAAGCGTAAGCTGCGCCTACGCCGCTGCGGGGGCAGCTTTTGCCCACAGCTGTGTCACCCGAGTTGGGTGCAAACGATGTCGAGACCTTCTTTCGTTGCTCTTCGGAAAGCTCACGCTTGGCCCTGTCCATCTGCTCCTTCTGCAACTCGAGAACGTAGTTCAGCAGGACCACATGATCCCCGCCGCGCGTTCCGTCTGGTGTTGTCTGGATGTAGGAGACCCCACCCAGCTTCACGACGTTGTAGCCAGCACCGAGTACTGATAGTTTGGAGAGCGCTGTCAGGATGTCGGCCTCAGAGATAATGACCCGCTTACCCTTTCCACCGTCGTCGCACCCTGCGCTGTCTTTGCCGCTGTGCGGGAGGATCCGATGACGGTTATGCGCGTTGCCTGTCGTCAGGGAACTGGCGTCGTACGCTTTCTGGACAAAGAACTGGACACGCTGAAGCGGAACGTAGGCGCCACAGAACTTTCGCTCTTTCATACACGCCTCGACGGTGCGACTGGCGAGTTGGTAGTAGAAGTCGCCAAGTCCGAGGGCGCCGGCAAAGATGTTCTTCTTGGATGAGATGAGGTCGATCCCTAGTGAGTCGGCGAGCTGGCGAAAGCGCGCACGAACGACGGGGTCCTCCTTAATCTCAGACTTGTAATTCTGCGCCAGAGTCTTGAGTTGTGCTTGGAGCTCCTCCAGCTGGTCCTCGATTTGCCCAACACGCTCGGCCGTTATCTGAGCGCCGAGGTCAGCCATGCGCTGTTGTTGCTGGCGTTCGTGCAAGACATGACCAACACCAACACGACGCCGCATGTCTACAATCACCAGAAAGGGGAGGGGGAATAGAGGAAGGAAACGCAAAAGGAAGAGGACTCGCAAAGGACAGACTATGGGGAGCACCGAGGAGGCCAACAGCTGCAGGGGAGTGTCCGCAACCAGAAAGGGGGAACAGGATGCGGGTGTAGATATGCGAAAACAGGATGGGATGGGGGGGGGGTCAGCTCTGCAGCGCTGGCCTCGCTAGCACAAGTGTTTCGGGGTAATCACGATTAGGCGTGCTCCAGGACTTCCCGAGCAGGGATTCCCCGTATCACAGAAGGAAGTTGGGGGAAAAAAAAAGAGAGCTGGTGGTGCAGCCGAGAATCACTTTCGTGCGTGGAAGCGTCTCGGGGGCGGGGTAGGGGTAGAGGGAGTGAGTGGAAGCTAACCATGCGACAACCAATAGTGAACAACGGCGCACCCTCTACGGCGTGGGCGGACAGCCATCGTCGGCATGTCCAGAGACCTTCATGATGAAAGCTTATGGGTGGGCCTACGTGGTGCAAAGAGCCTTCGCTGCAACACCACCTTCATGTTTCTCTTTTTCCCCTCTTTTTTTTTGCACCTAGTTCACTGTGGTTCACCAAGAGATTTATAGACGTCTACGCAGGGATGATTGAGCAGATGCAAAGGTGGGGGCCAAGCAAAGGACCTGTGCTAAGGAGAAGGGCGGACACAACAGGGTCGCGCAGTGATAACCCTGCGGCGTGATCTTTTCATAGCCGGCAGCCACAGCCATCTCAGCGGCCTGTGAAGGGCTTGAAGAAAGGTTGCTGGGTAACTAATTCGCGCATTTTTGGAAGGTGGCCGAACATTGTCTGCCGACGTAGCCGATCCCTATGGAGGGCCAGGAGCCGTTCCTCCAGGCGTTGTTGCCTTCCCAACCAGGTGTCGCGCACCTCTAGTTCCGCGGATGGAGCTGTGCTGTAAAGGTCCACGCGCTGGAGTGGCGCTTGCGTTGCCATCCGTTCACTGCGAGGGGTTGGCACGTCTGTTTCACTTGGCGGAACGAGTGTCGCACCTCGCTTCACCGCAGAGCCGTGTCCAGTCAGCATGACAGGAGTCACCGCGTCCTCAATGGACAACAGACTACACTGGGTTGGGGTGTTCGTGTGATCGGTCAAGGAGGAGGCGGGTGGGCGACGCGGCTCTACGCAACGGGGAATTTCCATCGGCAGGCGCGTGGCATTTGATTGACCGGTTCGTTCTTGGTCTCTCTGCACCTCCAGTTGCTCGTTCCCTCTCCTTTCCTGGATTCGTTGCTGCTGTCTGGCTTGTCGCCTTGCTGGCGCCTTAACCTTTTCCACACGCACCTGTGTGCTCACATTGGCACCCGGTGAGCGGAAATCTGCGATTTGGAGGGAAGCCGCATCTTCAGCGGGTGGACTTGCCGCCAGGGAGCCTGAGAGAGACGTCTGTTGTGGGCTCATCGGTTCATCGGCGTTGTCTGTGCTGGACACAGAAATGTCTTCCAACACTGCAGCGTCCCCCCAGAAAGTATCCCTTTCAGGTCTGCCTAGCCATGCTTTGCTATCGCCTCTGAGTTTCTCGGTGTGCGAAGCGCGTTCCTGGTGAGACCCTTGTCCAGTCCCAGTAAGACCAGCATTTTTTGAGCTCTTCAACTCTCGAAGTTTGTTCCGACAGATACGCACACTGTTCGGGGCGACAGTTGGATGAAAAGACGGCGACTCCATTTCTTCACGGAGCGCCGCCTCTGCGGCTTTGTGTGCTCTTGTCGCCTCCAACCGCAAGAGTGACGTGCGGGTGTGCAGTGGCACCTTTACTGGAGCGGATCCGCTGCGACTGGGATAAGAAGCTATCGATCTCTTTTCCACACGGTCGTCGTTGGTCCAACTTGGGCGGCCGCGCCGTGCACTGGAGGAATGCTTCTTGGTAGGGTCTAGTTCGATACTCTCTGTGAGTGGATTGTAGTGAACTTTGGTGGACACGTTCCACCGAGGCGGAGGTGCGTCCTTCACGAGGAGAGTCATCTGCGACGCGCATTCGTTGGCGGCAGAGCCCATCTTAGCGCTTGCCTGTGAGTGCGTTGACGGACACCTGCCGGGATGGAGCCTTGCGAGAAGCGCACGGACGTTCGGTTTCTTTGACGCGCAGCGGTGTGGCTCGCAGAGATCAATGGTTCCTCCCTGGATCTCGACGTGCTGTGTCAGATGGGGTTCGAGAATCTGCCGCACCGTGTGGAAAGACGCAGCGCCCCCGTTCACTGAGCGGTGCGCTGGCGTTTGAGGTAGATCTCTCTGCGCCATGGCGCACGGCCTTGACAAGGCGAGGGGGACTTCTCCGGGAGGGTTGGAGGCTGCGGCTTGTGGTGGTGGCATCATGTCTGCTCTGGCTGCTTCATGTGCAGCCAGGCCACCTCCCCCGAGACAACCACCCCACATGCCGCGGTGGACACCCTCCTGCGGAGATCCACAAAATGACATGGGTGCATTTCTTTCCACATCAACGGACGGTGGTGTCAAAAATTGATGTACAGACAGCGACGACCGAGGCAGCGCCGAGAATGGTGACCGTCGTGGTCGATTGGGTGGATTGCAAGCGCTGTTCATTCCATCTGAAGCGACAGGTGCCGCGCGCCAAGAGGTCGAGGTGGCTTGCGCGCCCTCCTGCTGTGGTGTGCAGGGTGGAAAGTGCAGTTCTCTCTCCACAGCTTCGCGGAAGCCTTCATCCCCGGTGCGGTTGGGAAGCCTGCGGTTTCTCTTGTGCTGGTGGATGGTGGTGTCCTCAGCGGAGACAGTTGCAGAGAGTGCCCCCTTGCCGCCAGTCAGTAGCGAGACTGCCTGCTTTCCATCGATCATGGGTACAGACTGGTTCGGTGCACAGATGGAGGTTTTCAACGGCGAGGGTGCGCTTACCCCGCCCCGTAACCATTTCGTTGGAGAGGCGGTCAGCGGCGCTGGGTGTGGAGAGCTTGGCGAAGCGGAGCCAAGATGCATGTGCGAGACGAATCCACTGCGCTGGGGCTGCCTCGTCTCCTTCATTCTTTCAAACACATCCGAGGCACTCGTGGAGGATGTGGACAGAGACGAACTTGTTTCTTCCCACATCTCTGGTACCACTGGCGTGTTGTCCAGCGCTACTCCGACTATGCGCACGGGAGGGGAGGTGAAATCGAGCGCGGTGTTGTGGTTATCGCGTGTCGGAGGCGAGGTCCACTCTTCCGGAGGTTTGTCGATGCGGTGCTCGTCCGTCGTAGCCAGAAAGTCTTCGATGAAGGTGCGTGCCGGCGCCAGGCTTCGTCGGAACGGCCCCAAGTCGTGGGACCAGGACAGGGAATGGTCTGTGCTTGTGAGGCCCCCAGTAGGCTTCTCCACTTCCAGTCCTCTGCGTTCTGTTGAGTTACTCGCAAGACACTCTGTGGGCTCGGGTGGTGACGCTGAAGAGCCGAGGAAGAAGTCAAAGATGCTGCGAACCGGCGCAGGTGAACCGTGCATCTGTGACGACTGTGTAGTTGGTGTGCTCTGCAATTTCGTATGTGAGGCAGGTGAAGAAGCGGCATTACTCAAAGCGAGGGCTGGGCGCTCCGTAACGTTCATTGCACGTGCGACCGATCGAGCAAACGTCTTGCGGGTTGTGTGCAAGCGACGATCGGTAGCACCGGTGACTGCCGAGGGAGAGGTAGGGGTGGAATAACTTCCCACGGTAAAAGGCACCGGTGATGCTTCTACCTCCGAATACGTAGGGGTCGTCTTCAGTGTGTGCACTCGCTCCTCCTCTTCGACGATCTGAGCCGGCAAGTAGCGGTCCGGGGTGGTGCCATGACGACGCATTTCGGCGTTCATACCGCGTCGTTTCCCCTGTGCTCCCTCTCCGTGACTGCGCCCAGCTTCTCTTTAGCCTCCCCCCCACCAAATGAAGGATGCGCTGGAGACCTGATCGGCGCTGTGCAGACACACACACACACACCTTGACAGACGTTTTCGGAAAAAAAAACACAATTCTATGGCAAAGTAGAAACTGTACAATCCAAGTCTAATGACAGATGATTTCTAGGTACGTTGTGTATGTCTATGCATGAATGAGGCTCATTTGAGCGTCAAGAAGTTTCCCCGCCTCCTCACTGTCACTTCGTTGCGTCCACTAACGCTGTGGTTGGAGTTTGGAGTGAAGCAAGGGTGCAAGGCGAAGCTATCAGTACCTGCTCATCAGTATTGGTGAACACCTGCTGAGGACACTTTCAACGCGGTGTCGCTGTCGCTGTCGGCCTCCGTAGCCAGAGGTTTGCTTTGTTCCGTTGGTGCAGCCGGCTCCGTTTCTCTGTGAAGATGAGATGGACGAGGTGAGCTCGACAGGATAACGGAATAGAGTCACATACGCTAGCAGGGCAGCCGTAGGCAAAAGAAGCCCGCGCGAAAGCAACGGGAAAAAAAGTAAGGGGAGGGGTCAGAGGGCAGGTTAAGTGAGAGAGACGGAGGAGACCTGAAGGTGATGTGAGACGCTGGAGTGCCACGAAGCGAGAGGTAAAAAAAAGAGCGTAGACGTTTCTTCATTTTTTTCCCACTGAAGAAAAAGACAAAAAGTCTTCTGTGTGGGGAAGACGCACGAACGCACGCCCGTATTCAGAAGTGGCACGCTCTGCTCGTTTGCATCAAATGCCACGACAATCTGTGCTCAACTCCCTCCCTCAGAGGTATACTCTCTCATAGGCGTACACATATGCCAATACATATTGTGTGTGTGTGTGTGTCTGTGTCAGGGGTGGATCCGTGAAAGACTGTGGGTGGGGAGAGTTGGCGCAACGACAGTCGACGAGAGGCACACACCTGTGCGGTGACAGAGGAGGAGGTAGCGACCCTCATGACAGCCAAAGAAACAGAAAGGAAGAAAAAAAATATGCAAGCACCACTGGGAAATATATATATAAACGAAACGACCCATCCTTTTTTGTCAGCCTAGTTTTAAGCTTGTCGTTTTTTGTTGTTGTTGCTTTCATTTTAGTTCTCGACTTCCAGCATTTTACAATAATATCTATTGCAGCAGGTGCCACGTGCGTGCGCTAAGATACGCGCATACGCATACACACTTTATACACCGCTTTGTTTACGCAATGTGTGGGGCATGTTACCAGTGCATTTTCTCTGTTCATCTCTCTCTCTATACATATTTTTTTCATTCCCCAGAGTGTTCCAGCGGTATGCGTGTAGCTCAAGAAGTCTAGCAAGAGTGAAGACTGTGCTACACCACCGTTCCATGGCAGCAGCAGCGGTTGCTCGTGCTGCACAACATCAAGCACCTACTTCTACTATGAGACACGTACTCATATGTGAGTCGGTATGCGCGTATTCCCCCACAAAAAAAAAACTCTTTTTTTAGTTACCTTTTCTCTCGCTTGGATCAGCAGAAAAGAGTAGACGTCTGCTCGCCGGGGGCGGTGGTGGTGGTGTGGGGGGGGGGGGAGGGATTGGGGCCTTTTTACTATCCGTTTGTTTTCCTTTGTGTGTTCGCTTGGATTTGTGCGATTTGTTTTTGGTTGGCTTTTGACCTCTGATTGTGAATCACACACACACACACACACACACACACACAACAGGCCCACCACCCAGAGGCGTTCCCTGCCATCACTCGTTCTTTTTAATATTAAAAAAAAATCCCGGTGGAAAGACGATCGCACACAGTAACGGATGCTACCACGTCTGCACGAGTTTATCTGCAACCGCAGATTTCACCTCCGCCAGATATGATCTTTCGTAGGCGTGCTATCGCCTCTTGGCGGGAAAAAAGAGTTTTGAACCAGCAGCCGTAGCCATAACCCCCCACCCCCTGCTTCCCATCAATATGTGGTGCTCTTTATTCGCATGTTTCAGTCTCTGACGGGCTTCTCGCAGTTTTTGACTTCATCACCATGTGTGCAAATGCCTAGGAGACGTTTCTTGTCAACACCAGATCCCCCGAACCAGTGCTTAATGGTGCTGAAGATGTCGGTTGTCATGGCACCCGTTGCGATATCGTTTAGCTGTGCTAGCTCACCTCTTGTGTACACCGCTACGAGCAGCGGCGCGGCCTTCTCAGAGTTATCGCCGTCGCTGGTGACAATCATCAGCCAGTTCTCCAACTCCACACTGGTGCGGTAAGACAGAATCATTGAGAGAAGGCCCACCGCCGAGTCGAGCAGATGCATTTCGCTGCGTTCCTTCACCGCCAGCTTCGTATTATTCGGCACCGCCTCGGTGAGTTTGTCCAGCTGCACATATAACGCATCTGCAGAGTAGCTTATCGTCTTGTCAAGGCTCTCCATAATGTTATCCCGGTACAACTCCCCGACATCTTCTCTGGTGATGTACTTGCGAAAGACGTTGCAGTAGGCCGACCCCTTTACTTCAGGGCATTTCTGGTCTGAGCACTCCGTGTCTAGAAGACCGACCTGCGGGCATGGAGTCGTGCCCGCCGTTCCCAAAGACCAGTAAGTGGCCGGCGCCGCCACTACAGTGCGCATCCCATGCATCCTCAGCCAGCCAAGGATGGATGTGGTGTTGGCCAGCGTGTTGGCGCTGAGGGCAGCGGAGCCGGTGAGGAGGTTGATGAGCGGGGTTGTGGTGCTGTAGTTGGCGGTGATGGACATGAGTTGCCCACCTGTATTGGAGAGAAGTCGCATGAAAGACGGCGTGTGGCTGCGCATGGCGCGCTTCACCGACATTGGGGACCACCCCTTCACAACAAGAATTACCATCTTCGGTTTTCCGGTATTGCCAACGGCTTCGCGCGCCGTGTTGGAGACGACCGCCAGGCACGCCAGAAGCAAGAAGACGACGGCGGTGACCACCACCGTGCGCCGGATTGCACGCGCGTGCAAGGCTTCTTTCACCTCCGCATTCTTATGCGTACCGGGCTCCTTCGGCGGCGGTGGCACCCTCCTTAAAACTGGAGGCATCTTTTTTTCCCCCTCCTACTGTTGTGGTCGGATAGAGCAGGTGGGAGACCCGCTACGCAGTGGTGGCCAACTATTGATGGTGACCGAGTGTGGCTCTCTCTGTTAGCTCAAACTAGCGATAGAACGCTCACAGACAAACAGCAGCGCGATGAAAAGGGCCCGTGTGTGTGTGTGTGTGTGTGGCCGAGGACGCGACGAAATACGCCCCTCTCCTCCCCACCCCCTTCTACGTTGTTGCTCCTGCAAAAATGCGGGTATAATGTTTACGGGGGGGGGGGAACTCCAGCACACAAACGAAGACGGGAGAGGGAGAGAAAAAAAGAGGTAAAGAAAGAGGGAGGGAGGAGAGGAGGAGGAAGGGACTGCTATGAGGGCCAGCGCCTCCCACTTTCAACACCACAAGCCACTTAGTAGTACAAGAGGCGTTACGTAGTGCCACTCGGAACCATACCAAACAAAAAGTATATATAAATATATATATATGTGTGTGTACGCTAAAACAGCGATAGGAGTAAAGTCTCACTCTCCACCGAAAAGAGGTCCTCGTGCACTTGGCTGAGAAAAACAACAGAAGCAGCAAAGAGCAGACGAAAGGAAAACGCGAATGGAGTCAACAACAACCACAAAAAAAAAGATAAGGTAACTGCCTACGACAGAAGACCGCCAACAGTAGAGGTGTGTGTGTGTGTGTGTGTGTGACCAACACCCTATACGACAATTAAAAACTTTAAGATCTTCGAGCAACACCCGCGTTCGCAGATAGGAAAAAAAACGATACTAAATGAAAACAAAAAAAAAGAAGGCGGCAGAGATGCGTCCAAGAACCGAGACAATACATAAGCATCGATCTCTTTATATATATATATGTTTACGTATATATCTCCCAACCTTACACGCAGAGACTTTCCAGTCAATGGTCAATATTTCTTCCCTCAGGGAAAAAAGGGGTGGGTGGGTGAGGCACACCAAGGCGACAAAAGCGAATGCGACAAAAAAAAATGAGCGACAAGCCGTTTTTTTTTTATTGTGGTGACTATCCCGTGGGAGCAAGGGGAGGGAGAGAGGGGGAGAGGTAAAAGAGAGCGACACAGAGGCGAGTAATGCTCTACTCAATACACACACACACAACGAAGGAATCCCGGGCTACAGCGAATGCAACACCAAGACAGCGTAAGGATTCAAGGGGGGGGGGGGGGCAACTGTGAGGGAAAGGAGAAGAGAGAGACGAAGGGGATGAGGGCCACTGAGTCGTAGGGAAAAGAAGAGCATCTCGAAGGAATGGAACGCTTCGTGTACGCAAGAGGGCTCTTTCCTTCATAGGGGAAGAGAGACGTCGCGTTGGCGATAAGAGCGGTTATTCAGCCGAAGAATGTGTGTGTGTGTGTCTCCCACGACACCCCTCTTATTTTACAGTGCACCCGACCTCCCCCCGCCCCTGTCGGGATGGGGGGGGGGGGGGGGAAGGGAAGGAGGGGGAATCCCTGTGTTTTTTCTTGTTGTTTAGGTGCTCATCAAAACCGACACAGGGACCTCGAAGCGACGCCGACGGAGAATCTGACATGGGAGGGGGGGGGACAAAGCTGGTTTTCATGTCACACAGTCCAACGGAAATGGCCAGCACCCCACACCAAATATGCATGAGAAACGCCAGGTTCACCAACTAAACGAGCGAGCCTCGATCCAAAAGTAAAAGCGCGCCTCTCCTCCATCCGCGTGTATTTGGATCCTCAAAGACTCATTATAAAGGAAGTGGGAAGAGACACTTGTGTGGGGAGTAAAAACACCGAAAAGACTTCAGTGTAAACAAGCCGCCAGGTTGGAGTGAAAACGGGGCGGGGGTGGGGGAGGACGGTCGTCGTCAAGTCGAAAAAGAAAGAAGGCAAACTTCTCAGAATGTTTTTTTTTGTGTGTTTGTTTGAATAAACATGTGCCAATTTGTTTTTTTTTATGGTGGGAGCCGATGCCGCTGCTCCCTCATATATACACACACGCAAACAATAGGAGGTGATAGGGGGAAAAGGGGCGGCAACACATCAAAAGTACCAGACGCGCAGACAGAGAGAGGGCGAAGGAGCAAACATATCAGCAGCTGTGAAGTGTGCAATGCCCAACGATCCACAGCGGCAACAAAAAAAAAACACACACAGGACTCATCTACAGAAACTCATATATGGGCGGGCAGGAGCAACAGAAGAGACAACGAAGGCACATAGGCAGCATACACATGCAACATGTGGGGTGGGGAAAGACAAAACACCAAATCACACGCGAAGCGCCGGGAGGGAGAAAAAGTACTCTGAGCGTACAGGGAGAGAAGAGAAACAGAGGGGGGGGAAAGAGACTATGAGACTCACAGACAGGACAGTCTCCACCGACAGTCTCATGGGCTTTGCGTCGACACCCACGCACACAATGGTCATGGCTATCATTGAACTCAGTCGTGCGTGTGTCTGTGTGTGCGTGTGCAAGCCTTGGCGACAGGGACACCGATGAGGAAGCGCGGTGAACATTTCAGAGAAAAGTGGGAGGATTATGATGTGGAGAACTCCGCCCCCCCCCCCCCCCCGAGACACACACCGACAGAGCAACATACCGTAGCGGACAGAGAGCAAGCGGTGAAAAAAGAAAACGCAAGGAGGGAAAGAAAAACATCAATTCGTTTCTGACTAGAACACAAAAGAGGGCGTGTCTTTGTATCAGAGGAGGCAGCGCGTAATAACGAAGGAAATGCAAAAAAAACCACAAACGAAGAAGTTTAGACATACAATTGACCTCTGAATGGCCAACTAGAAAGAGTAGACATTTTCGAGAAGGGGGGGGGTATGGAGGGAAGAAGGGAGACAGGGCGGGGAACAAGACACATACACACACAGACAAACATAAACGAGCAATGCATTGAAGAATCATGGTCCACGGAGCAGTCACACGGAGGGAGAGAGAGAGGGGGGGGGAGAGGAGAGGAGGGGTGCAGCGGCGGACAAAAAGGAGACCCGAGGGG
The DNA here is from genome assembly GCF_017918235.1 of Porcisia hertigi. NCBI lineage: Eukaryota > Euglenozoa > Kinetoplastea > Trypanosomatida > Trypanosomatidae > Porcisia > Porcisia hertigi. The sequence continues at coordinate 797,413 of NC_090593.1, forward strand.
ATGGGGGAATAAAAGAAGTGCAGAAGCAATAGGCGCTCTATGACCACGTAGTAGCTGAGGGAATATTCACCCACATACGCGTCGCTTGGCAAATGTCGCTTTAAACAAGAAGTCCGCAGAATAACCTCGATTACCGTGATCCACAAAGAACACAGGGGGTGAAAGGCGCGACTGAGGTTGTGATGGGGGTGAGGGAGGGGGGGGAGGGGAGGCAGATAGAGCATGAAGAAAGCAAACCGTGCCCTGTTCCATATTAATACCCCCCCCCCGCCCCCTCGTTGTCCTACTGCTTCTTCAGTGTCGACAGTTCCGATTCGAGACCCTCGACCATGTTCTGCAGGCGCTGGATGACACTCCGCTGTCCGAGGACAAGCTGTCGGAGCTGTGACTGATCTTGGCGACTTTCCTGGACCAACTTAAAAAGTTCTCGCATATGACGTGACATGGACGCCGGATCCGCCATGTCGTCGACACCATCGTCTTCGGTCATGTTGAAGACGCTCTCATTCTGGTCTTCGCGAGAGTCGCCGCTGGCGGATGTCTTCTCACGCAAAGGGTCTTCCTCTTCCTCCTCGTTCTCTGGGTCCACTTCATCCACCGCACGCGCCTCGCTCACTTCCGGTTCATCGACGCCGATGCGCAGAGTGCGAGGGAGCTCCGAGGTGTTGTACTTCGACGACTTTATCGCGCGAGGGTCGCAGACCTCCGTTGTTTGCATGTTGTCACGAGTAGTTTGAGATGACCCTGCGCTCATGGCATTCGCGTCGATTTCCTTTTCGGCGTTTGCGGGGGTGCGCAGGAAGGGGGCTCGGCCTTCCTGAAAACTGTGCAAAGAGCTTCCCTGGCATGCCGCCGAGTCCACCAACTTTGAGCGTTCCTCTGTCATAGTCGGTTCAACAGCAGTGCTAGCAGATATGTTAGACTTCGTCTGCGCCATGGCTTGCATCATCGTACCGACGCCCGCGAGCATTTCCGGGCGAAGCGGCGTTTCCCCGCTCTCCAGTTGGTGGCGCAGCTGCCGCAAGTTCTCCTTTGATAGTGGATGCAGTTTCTCATCGGTTGAGCGGCGTGAGCCGAAGTGCATTGTGTCAAAGCCCCAAGTAGACGTGGTGCTCCACATGTCGTCCATGGCCTCGCCGACTGAAGTGTGCTTGGCAGAACGGTTACGGTTCAAAGAAATCACTTCAGAAGTGGACATGAGATCAGCGTCACTAGATTCCACCATGAGGCTCGAGACCCTCGTGTCTCGCAACACCACCGTAGTAGACACGTTTACATCGCGCGGGACGCAGGGGACCGCAGGGGCGACGATGTTCTCTACTTTAAGTGGGACAGGTCCACAAGATAGCTCCTGTAGGTGCTGGTTCAGGTTGGCAAGGTTCAAAGGATCTGTGTAGTGCCGCGTCGGGCTACCCACCTGCGGATCGACACTGGCGCGCTCGATGTTCCACGTGTTACCATCCATGGACGCCTCCGGGCAATGCAGACTTGCGTTGCTGCACTGCGCGGCGGAGTCCGCCACTTCGCTGCCAAATTCGCCCGGGTCTCGGGTGCGAGGGGCCATCGTCAACAGCGAGACATCTCCGCGTTCTTCCGCCTCCTTCTTATCGAATTTGGCCCCCAGCGTGGTTTTACCGTAGTCGACGTAGGCATCATCGGGAATGACATCCAGGCGCAGTGGAACTCCCCCTGTCTCTACTCTGCGTGTGAAGCCGTGTAGGTTGTGGTTGTTGAGCGCCAGCTGCTGTGGGTGCAGATTAGAACCCTGAACAGTGCTGTTATCATACGTCGACATCATCGGGTCAATCGAGAGGCGACTCTTTGAGTCGGACCGCAGGGACTTGGTGGCCAGATGTGCGAGTGGGCTGCTCGTGCCGGCAGTCAAGTTGCTAAACTCATCGTACTCGTCGAACACAGACCCCTCTTGGCGAATGGGTTGCCCATCTGGCGATGCCATGAGCGATAGAATTTCGGTGTCCATATCAGTACAGCAAGGTTGTCTGTTGCGAGGAACAATTAGAACTGCCGTGCTGATAAGACTCACCAATCGTCGCGAAGCAAGACTAATCGAATCCTCGAAGACCACTACGGATGGGGTCTCCGGGAACACGGTGATGAGATCTCTGATTCGCTGTCGCCGCGTGTGATGAAAAAGATCGAGGATGCTCTTAGGGAGGTCCAGCTAATCACCCCTTCTGTAAAGACGAATAACCTCGCACCGAACAAAGAGTGTAGCCAACGTTTCTATTTGGGCGTATGGGTGTGCTGTTTTTTCCTGGCGATGAGAACGGTGTCTTCATGGAGCTCACAGACCCGATTTATCCGCTTCACTGGCCTTGGAGGCGCTTTTTTCCCTCCTTTCAGCAAAAAACGCTACAGTTGTCCCTTCGGCAGGACTTCAGGAGATCTGGGCGCGGGGCTGCGGGTAGGGCGCAGGGAGGGGAGGGGGGGGGGTAAAGAACGAAGACCAAACAATGGAGAGCAGTGGGGTGGCGGTGGAAATAAAAGAGGAGATGATCACCAACGAGGTGCGTCAAAAAGCGTCGGAGAGAGGTGAACACACACACGAAAAGAGACGTCAATAAAATGAAGGGTGAGTGTAGATCGCGGGAGAGGGGGGGGGGAAGAGGGCGACTACAGCCTACGTGGGCGTATTGAGTAGTTTAGTGCAATGCTGTGGCAAATACCAAAATGAAACAGTGGCTTGGGGGAAGCTGAGGGGAGGGGCGGGAGTGAGGTGGACGCGTGAAATCACGGGGGGCTCCGTGAGATGCTAGAAAAGCTCTTGTGGAGGGCGGCTATTCAGCAGTTTTAAACCGTGCCAACATTGCGTTGAGATGGAGGGGGAGGGCGGCAGGGGGTAAGCGGAATCCATGGTAGGGTGCGCGCGTGCAAAACAAGCAACACCACCAAAAAACAGTTCGTGGGACAGGAAGGGGTGCAGTATGAAAAGCGAGTAGATACAAACCAAGTTGAAGATGCGTGGGAGCGGTGGTGAACGGCGGTTTCACGGCAAAACCTGCTTTACAGCCTCGCTGTGGCGCGTCCGTAGAGCCCCCTTCTTTTTTTCTTTCGTAGGCTCTTTGGCAAACTCATGTAGGGGAGAGGGGATTTGTTCTCCAAACACCAAGCCAAATTCTAACATGTCGGTGGGTAGAGACCTCGGAGGCCCTTCGCAGAGCCCCAAAGACCGAAGCTTGTGAAAACGGCATTTTATCTCTTCCTCTCCCTCCTCCTGCTATAATGACCACGAGAGAGCGAGTTCGAAGAAAACCGGGTCTCCTCTTCCCTGAGATCCGTCGAGGCAGCGCATCGTGCACTGCCACTTCCACCTTTGTGTATGTATGTTTTCTTTTAAATATTTTCGTTGCAATCCGCCCATGGAGTAGTAAGAAAAAAAAATGTTGAACCCCTCAAATCACACGGAAGGGAATGCATGTGCATGAGTCATGTGGCACACGTGTATTTCCTTTCCTTTCATCTCTACGGGAAAGGGCAAGCACCTACACACGAAACCACCACTGCACTGTTGTAAGGGGCAAATGTATAGACTCTATTCGCGCCCGTCAGTCGTTAGGAAAGCACCACGGCGAAGATAGCACAAAGGCAGTGCCCACAGCATGACAGAGGTGTGTGTGTGTGTGTGTGTGTTGGGGGGGGGGGGGGAGTGCTGGGAGCCGGCTGGGAGAAAAAGGGGTTAGAAGCATTTGATCATCACACACGAGAATGCTAAAGACAGAGGGGTTAGCTCAACTACGCACACGTGTCATAAACCTGAAAGATGATAACACAAAGACTTGAAGGCAAAATAAAAGCACGTTTTTTTTTTCCCGAGTACCGCGAGGGCAGAAAAAAAAAAGAGATGGCTTCGTCGTCCTTCTTACGGGCAAAGAAACAGCATTTGGGAAGGCGGCCTCGGCTTTTTTTGGACATGAAGTGGAAGAGGTACACGGACGCCCGCTTGCGGCTAGGGAAGTGAGGATGCCCCCACCTTTTGCTACCCTCCTCCCGTACGCGGAAGGCGACAAGCACGCGTCTTCCTATCCCCCCCCCCCTCCCCGCTCCTTGTCGACGTAGGTATGGTGATGATATAAAAAAGGGAAACGTACAAAGAAAGAGGGGAGTTTGACAAGTGGTGGCTCACGCCGTGAATGGCTCCGACCAGAGTACAATAATAAAAAAGAAAAGTCCTAAAGTACATAAAAAGGCTTTGGGGCTATCATGAAATAAAGAAGGCTAAAGTGGAGGGGGAGTGTGGAGAGGGCAAAGGGGAGAAAGAGAGACGCAATAGCGTTTACAAAAGTTCGAAACCCATTTCTTTCCCATCAACACACACTCAAAAAAAAAGGGCTCGAAAAAGAAGAAGCTCCGAAGAAAGGAGGGATCAAGTCCAGCGCAGGCGGGCCGTACCGGGGGGTGGTGATGGGAGAAACACAGTGAGCCCCCCCCCTCCCCCCTGGGCACCCATAATCCCTCACCCTCAGATGCAAACGCCAAGCTGCCGAGCGGAGAGTATGTGCGCTATCTTCAAAATTCGCTTACTTTGAGCCTTCTCTTCCGGCCCTTGTTCTCTGTTTTTTTTTTATAGTATTGGCTCCTTTGAGAGGACCGCCACGTTTTCTTCTCCGCTTCAGAGCTGCTTCGCAGTGGTGCCGCGCACGTCGACCGTCTCCTGACGACGATCGACAACACCGGCCAGCGAGCCAGCGTTGCGGTCCACGTTCGTCGGACCGCCTTGCTTCGCGGCACCCGTGTAGGTGCTCTTGTCGTCAAAGAAGCGCACCGCAGCGGCCTTGGTACCGCTAGATTTGGGGGCAGCGGCGCTGAGAATGGCCTCGATTTCCTCAGGGGACTTCTTCATCTTTGCTGCGATCTCTGGAACCGCCTTGGCCTGGAACTCCGCGAACGTAAGCTTGCGCGCATCCTTCGCCTTCACCTTGCTGAAGAGCAGGTCGGCGTCCGTCGACGTAAAGGTCTTGCCAATGATCTTGGCCTCCTTCAGCATCTTGGAGAAGTGCGCGTTGTCTATTTCCTTTGACGGTGCACCGCCAAAGGAGGCGAAGGCCTCGAAGGTTGCCTGGAAGGTGCTCATTATCGGGGGAAAAATGGGGGAGCGTCAAATGGGGTAATCGAGCGTTTTTTTTCAAGGGTGCTGAAGGCGAGGAGAGGAGGAGCGGTGATAATCTGTGTTGTGTTTGCGTGCCGTCCAGAGAACAGTAGAGTGGGAAAATCACGTGCGCGGGGATGTGGTTTACGTGTGTGAAGCCGAAGGTGTCAGTGCAGTGGGAAGATGCGGGGGGGGGGGGGGGAATAGAAAGGGAGGAAGAGGATCGAGAACGTTCAACAGCGAGAAGCTCGAGGAAAGAGTTGAAGACAGCGAGATCTTGGGCAGCAGAGGCGACTGGTGTGAGCATACAAATGACCCCGCACTTGCACGAGCGCGAGGCACGGCGCTGGCACACAGCGGTAACGGTAAAGGGGCAAAGAGGGATTCTTTCCAGATAACATGCACTGCAGGGGAGCGTTGCCGGCAGACGGCGCTCACTCTCTGTAGCGGCAGGTCTGTGTAAGGGTTTATCACACCTCTGAGACTTCCTGGTAAACGTTGAACCAATTTTACATGGGAGAGCATTGTGGTGCAAAAAAAAAAAAGAAAAGAAGAAACCAAAACTGTCTAGCCGTATTCGCAAAAAAAAAAGAGCATGAGTTTTGCCCCAATAACACGATGCGCCTTCTTGTCGTGTGTACCTGGCAAGGAAACACACACGCAAGTGCTTTAGTCTACATAATGTTAAGAGATAAGGGGAAAAGCAGGCACACATAGTACCCAGGAGGACCACAAAGTGAAATGGTGTCGCTCTCGAAGCGCTAGGGGCGTGGTGGACTCTTATACTTTACTTCCCACGTTCCAGGTACTCGACCAGCCGCGCCATACTATCGAGATTGGCGTATGAACGCTGTGGCCTACTAGACTTACAGGGCGAGGCTGTGCCAAGGCGATGGCCAGTTTGTGGGGCGTAGAGGGGAATCGCCGCACGAAAAGGAGAGGCAGAGGTACTTGTGCCGCTGCTCTTTGGCTTTTCTTGGCCTGCATCACCGAGGCGAGCGTTCGCGGTGTTTGCTTGATCCTCGCAAGAAGCCCCATAAACGGCTGAACGCACCTGCCGATAAAGCTCTTCTTGACACCGCTGCATCGCACGCAGACGCTCCTCGCGGGCGGTGCGGTTCTGCTCAAATGGAGCTCTCTCGGTATTGTTGCCGCCGAACGCCAAGGACCCAAACGAACCGGGTTGCAGAAGCGAGGTGGGCACGTATTCCGGAACAACTGCCACGGGCAGCTTCGCCGCAATCATCTTCATCTCCCGTAAAGCGGCTGTCACCTGCGGCGCCGCGACATCCGAGGCTCGAATGGGGGGCACTCCAGGGACGAGGGGTGCAGTGCTCTTCCTGCGCGTAGGCTGCTTGTAGTAGTCAGCGTATGTTTGGATAGCGTATAGCGTATGATACTGAGCCTTGTACTCCTTGAGCCGACTCGCCAGTCCACCGTAGCGTTTCCTCGTGTGTGTCTTTTTCTGACCATAACTCAACCGTCTTTCCTCGCCATATGCCGGGTTACCTGCTGGGGGCTTTGAAGAGGCCTCCAAGACCCCGCTGCATGAAGGGCCGTTATCTGACATCTTGCACAGCACCGAGGAGAGCTGCTCCGCCATAGTGGACGGGCCAGCGACACTAGCCTGAACCGTCGACACCCATGTATCGGTACACGGAACAGAATCACCTGCTCTTCTCTTCCCCGTATACTCCTTTTTCAGACTGGCAGGGGGTTCAACAGGAGAAGAGGAGGTGCTCTCATTTTGCGTGGAGAACTCTGCAGCCGCATAGCGTTCCGCTGGGTGGCCGCCATGCGGGATACCGTTTACACGGTGCAGAGGGGCTGCTGCAGCAGTGCGCTGGGTTTCTGCAGCAAAGGTCCCATTCGGCACGTGCGCGTCCACTGATTTCTTGTTCGAGGTGCTCTCCTGCTCCAGTAGTGGTGGGGTGTTGTCCACTGAGACCTGCGCATCGTAGGCCTCCGCCTCGTCCACTTCCTTGTCCTCGTCTGAGCCATCCATGTCCTCTTCATCCTGTAGTACAATGGCTTCCAGCAGAGCAAGACGCTCTCGCAGCGCCAGGTTCTCGGCGTTGAGCGCCGCTTCCCGGCGTTCTGCAGCGTTTTGCAGCTCCCTCAGGGTGTCATAGGACTCGCGCAGCTGCGCATTCACCTGCATCAAATTGGTCAGCATGCCGCACGCGGTTACAAGCGATTCAGAGAGTTGATCCAGATCTTGTTCGGTGGCGACGGTCATGGCGGTTGCGCCGGCCACGGGGCTCGGTTCGCTAACAGAGCCCGGCGAAGTTGCGCACACGACACCACTGCAGTGTTCGCACACGTTGGTGTTACCTTCGCGCTTCACGAGAGCCTTTGCCGCCATCTCACGGTAGTAGCCCAGTTCCATGTTGAGCTGTGCAATCTCCTCTCGGAGCTGTCGAATAAGAAGCGTTGTCGCATCCTCGTTCACACGGGGTGTGTTGCGGATGTTCTTCGCGCGACCCGCATAGAGCAGCGTCGACACCGTTTCCTCCACGTATCGGTCCGAGGGGCTAATGCACGCGATCATGATTGTGAGTGAGTTGCCACCGAGGGCGTGCTTGAGGAGCATTGTCAGTTTGCTTTCACGATAGGGGATGTGTCCGACGCCCGCTTTCTGATCGGGACGGCCGCCAGCGCGAGGTGTCGGAGCCGAGTTTTTTTTTCTGGGGAGAGAAGTGGTTGCGGAAGCCGCACTACCTAGGGCTGTTATCACCTTCCCCAGGGAGAGCAGCGACGTGTTGATGTCGATCGACTCCTTCACGAGCTTGGTGCTTGGGTTGTGGGAGAGAAGGCTGAGCTTTTCGGAGCCGGCAAGGTCCACGAGGGACAGCTCTGAGCGACTGAGCAACTCCCCATTTCGCCGCGCGCGCCTCTCCACGTAGATGGTGAAGACGCAGTGAGATCGGGAAGACTGGTGATTGAGCAGGTGGCCGCGCACCACTTTTTGATGGAGACCACTGAGGAATACCGCACGCATCTCATCCGGGGTACTGCAAGTGCAGATAAAAAGATTCTCTACTTTGAAGACGTCTCCTTTGTGCCAGCGCACGCGCAAGTCACCGTGGTCGGCATTTCCTATGCGGCAGGAATCCGTTTTCATCTTCGGCAGCGACGACAGGGACGACGACGACGGCGGCTGCGCTGAATTACTTCCAGCAGGCAACACGCCGCTTCCGCGCAGCAGATCCGTGATTTTTTCGTTGTAGATTTGGTAGTAGCTGCACCGGAACGTGAACTCCAGCCCCTCATCTGGGGAGTCCGCGTCAACCCGGGCCTCCATGTCCTCCACACCAACGGCACGCTGACGTTCGCGAGCACGGTCAAAGAGCAGCTGAATGATGCGAGGCATGACACCGTGTTCCTCGACTGGTGTCCCCTCCACATCCGGTCTCACTTCCTTGCGCTGCTGCGCAGTCGATGTGTATCGAAAGCCATCCATGGTGTAGGTCTTGCCGCTACCCGTTTGTCCGTAGGCAAAGACGCTTGCGTGAAAGCCGTCGAGGACGTGATCTGCAAGCGGTGCAACCTCGCCGAACATCGTCGACTGATCCGCCTCCGGGGGCAGAACCCGATCAAAATGGTAGGATCGGGCGTCATTGTACATTACCTTGTTATGCACAATCACATCGTTGCCGTGGATCTGGACACGGTTGCTTGAGTGGTTGGTCTCCGTGTCAGAGTGCAGCGGGCGACAGCGCACAACAACGCGGACACGTCCAAAAAAACCGTTGCCCTCCTCTGAGGAAGGTAGTGAGTCTGTAACGCCATTACTATCAGCAGGGTCCCTGTAGAAGCTCGATAACGTGCAGTGAGAAGGTAACACACCCCCTTCGCGCTGCTTCGGCACCGCCTGGGGTTCGGTGGGTAGCAGCGACAGGGCTGCGTCACCTCTGTTCGTTTCACCACTCATCAATTCTACTCTCTACTGAGAGGCCTAGGACTATGGAGGGAAGTGCGTGTGTGTGTGTTTGGGAGGGGTAGAGAGAGGGCAGGCACAAAAAAAACTCAGGAGTGGTCAGCAAGTCGAGTTCTATCACCGCGGCGCCACGATCACCACGACCGAAGGGATGACAACCCATTCAGAGGACGCCAGCATATACTTTTGTTTTGGCGATGAGAGTGACATCCGCGTAGATACGGAGGGCGATTTAACTATATAATACAAGAGCAAAATTTCCCGCGCGTTGTCTTCCATAATTTATTTTGCAAGTACAAAGACTTGCTACACCCGCGGCAGCACTCCCCCCTCCCTCCCCCCCCCCCCGGCGGACGTGTCGACATACTTGAGATGTTTGATTACGACGGACATGTGAAGATAAGAAAACACAAGCAAAAGAAAGGGCTAAAGTCTCTCTAGAGAAAAACATTCAACTTCACTCTGAGCTCTAGGTGCTGCTGCTGCTGCTGCTGTGTGTATGGGTGTGACGGGGGGAGGGGGTCAAGCAAACCCAGCGTGGTATTCGCTTGCCACAGCCACATTCCTCCAACTTTTCTGTCCTTGTTCCCCATCAGCTACGTCGACGTTGCTTATCCTGGAAAGGGTCGGGTGCATGCTTGTTGGTCTTCAAGTCCATGCATCGCTTCAGTTTTGTCGTTGGCTTCAACCGCGCATCCAGCAGCCCCTTCTTCTGCATTTCAAGGACCACAGATGGGTTGTGCTCTACGTCGCGTGACAGCTGCGTTGCGTGGTCATATCGACGCTGTTTGATGGGGATAGGGGTGTAGTCCTCCATCTGAAACTGTTTCACAGCCGGCTTGGAAAAGAACTCGCGCTTCCGGTACGCCATATCTGGGTTCTCTGCCTGCACCTCGTAGTGCTGCTGCACGGCGAACTGAGGGTCCAGACCGTACAGCTCCGGCTGCTTTGTAAAGCGCTCAACGTCCACGGGTGGGACCTGTTTGAGGTCATCACCGACAACATGATTGCTGAAGTCGATGCAGAGCGCTTCAGCGACCTGTCGAACCCTCTTTGCATCTTGCTTGTCGCTCACAACGTAGACCCAGCCCACGTTTCCCATGCGACCAGTGCGCCCGCACATGTGCAACATGCGCTGCCACGACGTTGGCGCGAAGGTGATGAAGACGTGCGAGACAAGCGGCAAGTCAATACCGAACGCCTCCGACTCTTTCAACAACAGAAACTTCCAATCGTCCCTGAACGTGTGGTCTCCGTATACTTCCGAGAACAGTTTGACATCCACGCCCAGCCCACGAAGCTGGCGGCGTGCACGGAGAATGTCCGCCGTGTCTGGAAGAAAGAGTACGGCGCGGCCTGGAATCGTCTCCCGCGCATTCCATAGAAGGCGCACGAGATGACTGAAAACATCTTCCCTATGTCCGAGAAAGAAGGAAAATAGACAGTGCACGGTGGAGGGGACGCCGACGGTAGACAATACCGTCGTTTGAGCGACGGGCTTCATGCACAAAGCCTGCAAATGATCCTTTAGTTTTCCATCCACGTCAGCAGAGACCATGCCGAGTTGCAGCACCGAGCGAACGTGGGGTCCAGGAATCTGATGCAACGTTCCCAAAAGAAGCTCCGCGGCGAGGGGGTTTCGCAGGCGCTCTCGCACCGCTGGCACAGGTGCATCTTCCGGTAGCATCGGTATCTGCGCCCCAACATCGTCAACGTAGACGCGTCGCAGGTAGCCAAAGTCTTCAAACTCCATTTTCTTCTCGAATAGCAGTTGACACATGACGTCTGCGGTTGTGATGAAGAGCCTCGCTGGCCCGGTTGGACGTCTTAACCCGCGTCGAAGGTGTCTGTAGTAGGATTCGAAGTCCTCTCTGTAGGTGCCGAGATAAAGCCAAGAGTAGTCGTCGGTAGGCCGGTCAACCACAGTGCCACCACCAGCTCGTCGACAAAGCGCCTTCACCGTATCGTGCAGTCGCATAGCATTCACTGTGTTTGTCGCCACAAGGACATTGAAGCCCGCAGTCTCACTACGGATGCCCTGAAGCAGAGCCAGAAGTAGCGCTGATGTCTTACCACTTCCGGTAACGCCGTTAAATAGGACGTCGTTGTGGTCCTCGTTAAGCAAAGCAGAAAGCAGGCGGGACTGCAAACGCGTTGGTACTGGCCCGTAAACCTGCGCGGCAGCGGAGCTTATGAGCGGGTCCAAGCCCAGTGCAGACCAGGATGTGCCAGCAGCGTCAGTAGACTCCGCCGGTTTACGCAGGGACACGGCGACTGAAGATCCCGCGACGGTGTTGCACATGAGATCGCTTGCGAGGATCTGCTGAGGTCGGGGACCGGTGGACTCAAGTACAGTGCCCCTCACGTCCGCCTCTGACATGATCTTGCTGGCGACTGACTGATCAGCAGAAAGAAGACTCGTCATGAAGTCGAGTGAATCGACATCGTCGCATTCTTCATTTTGGTGCCGAGGCGCAGTCACGGTGGTAGATGTGAAGCTGCTGTGTGGCGCGCGGTCTAGTTGTGCTTCCTCTGCCACCTCCTCAAGGAGCGTAGTCCCACCGCGGCCTTCACAGGCGAAGACCTGGTGCGGCGCATCGCGATGTGGCAACAACGCGAGCGGATGACGCTCTACAGGGCTGTAGGTGATCTCCGTGAGCTCCTTCTCAAGCGCCTCTTGAGAGGGCCAGAGCTTCTGACGGTGTCGGTAATAATTACCGTTGCGGTTACGACTCAGCCGAGTAACCAGTTTGCGGGTCTCGAATTGGTCCAGGAGGGTGCGAACGCCACCGGTCGTGTTGGACTGTACAACAGTACGTCTAGTCATCATCAGCGAGGACGGAAGATCTGAGCTTTGGGCACAGCGCACCGAGGAGCATCGCACAAGACACGTACGCATCGTCGCCAGCCGCGTCATCGGCATCCCCAAAGGCACCTTTCTTCCCTGCATTCCTGCCGAGAAATGCACCAAAAAGAGCTCCTGCGCGCAGGAAACAGGACGGGGGGGGGTGAAGAGAACAGAATGGCCGGACAAACGATGGATTCGTGGGTGGCGCGTGTGCAGGGGGTGAGGGAGGAAACAATCGAAAGGAAAGTGGAGGCGTCAAAAGAAAACACGACGCATACCCTGGGACTGAAGAAGGGGGTCTCAGCTTCACTGCCAAAGGACGACTCTCGACATAATCGTCGGGAAATAGGGGCGTAAGTCTCAACCAGCCAAGCAGCGCTAGTCGAACAGGGTGGCCTGGAGTACCATGTTCCGGCAAGACTGGGTTTACTGGGTGAATTTGCAGAGCTCTGCTTAACCCCTCCCTCCCCACCCCCTCCGGTCGCCATCTACCCACACGAGATTTGAAAAAAAAAGGGGGGCGGCCGCGCGTCTAGTTACGGAAGAGAAGACGGAAACATGCCTTATTATGGGTGCTCACGGATAGGGTTTTCTGGAGACAGTCAAGCAGCGAGTAATCGAGAAAGTTGATTCACGGACGGAAACGAAACGTCACGGACACGGTGAGGGGGTGCGTCCATGGGAATAAGGAGAGGGCCGGACCGAGAAAAATATCGACAGAGATCGGCCCTTGGTGCGAAAACGGCAGATAGAGGGCGTATCACTTTAACAAGGCCGCGAGGAGAAACGCCCCACTGGTGGGGGGCAAAGAGAATTGAACAGAAATCTGATGAATTTGTGGTGGTGGTGGTGGGGGGGGGGGGGGCACTGGAGTAGAAAGAGCAGAGGAAATGTACATCACGGCGTGCAGAGGACGAGCAGGTGGAACCTAAGAGAAGCCGAGATATGCCCTCCCCCCCCCCCCCGCCCCCGCAACCACCACCACCACCATACTCCTCCCTCTGAAAAAAATTGGCAACAAGCGCGCGTTGCGTCGACGGGTATGACCGTGTAGTTACTCTGCCACGGCTTCACGTACGTGCGTCAGCGGCGCGTGTACGCTGCACGTGCATTTTGAATTCCTCCGGTGTCGAGGTAGCCATTATGCTGGCTGCCGCTTCGTTCAGGATTGTATAGCTCTTGTAGTCAAGGAAGATTGTCTTCACAACGTGCACAACAACATCTGCGATTGGTGTGGTTGGTTTCCATTCGTCATTTTGCAAGAGACCCTCGCACACGGCCCCGTCGTTCGATACCATGGGGTTGAGGATGCGAGTGAGCACGCGCACCACCGGAGGCCTGAAGGGGTAAAACTGAGGTGAGAGAGTGAACAAGATATCGTACGTGTTGCCGTGATAAACGCTTTCGGGGGGTGGCAGGACGCGAATACGCCAATGATAGGCGTCGCCGTGGGTTGTATCACCGTGCTCATCCGCCAAATATACAGCGTTTATCGTGGAACTGCCACTGTCCGCCAGCTCCTTGAGACGGGCGAAGTCCATACTCGCCCGCCGCAGAGTACGCACTGACATGATACCGGAGAAACCGAAACCAAAGAAACACACACACCAAAAACACCACCGCCACCAACACTAAAAACTGGGGCGAAGACAATAAGCAACGGGGAACGAGGTGTGTGACAAAGTGTGATGATCCAACCTGAAGCAGCAAAATGGTTTTGTAGACGAGTATCTGAGTGTATGTTGACCTCTTAGAGACAAGGAGCATAGATCTGAAAGATGCAGCTGTAGACAGCATGACACCTCGGCCCTTCGCGCGATAATAAAAAGTTGCGCCACTGGGGTGGTTCGGTGTTTGTTTCCCCTCGTCCTTTGCAATGAGGTTCGCCTTTGCTCGGCAAGAAAATCCTCGAGCGTTTGCCTCTTGAAGAGACCACTTTGTTTGATATTTGGATGCGGTACACGGCGCTAGATGTGATCACAGAGGTTGTGAAGGGAAAAAAAACCAAATGATAACGCCCCTGCCTGAGTTACTTTCGACACATACTGGGCTGCCCCCCACCATCTGTTAGAGCGGCCAAGGATTGTCCCCCAAGATCGAAGCCAATATCACCATCTTGGCGTATTTGTGAAACGCAAAAATAAAAAGGCAGAGGAGGTCGCAGCATTGTGTGTTTCCCTGTTTGTTCACGTTGCCGATTATGGCATCTAGTGCAATGTACCGACTACCCAGTAAGAGAAAAAAGTTTGGATCTTCCCTTCTGTGAGCGCTTCGCGATATTGGAAGAGGGGGCCGAAGAGGACTGGAGAAGGGGGCTCAGATCATCGGAGTGTGGCGTAAAAGATTGGCGCGCATTAGTGTGTGCGTGTGTGTAGTAGGGAAGGGGGGAGGGGGCGTTGGACGTATTGGTAAGCAGCTAGAGTGCGGTAATCGCTCCTTGTTCGTGTCTTCCCATCCTTGGATGGCCTTTCACAGGCAGTGTGACAGATACGTCGCCCTCTTGCCATGTCCGCAAAAACCGGGATCGGCATGAGGTCTTGTGAGCTGCCTAATCGGGCTTCCCTGGGCCAACGTATACCAGGGTCATACTACCGTGTCAGAGTGTTGCAGGATGCGGCGCTGAGCCCCTTTCAGTACAGTTGCTTCAAGCAGCTTACGAGACGTCATTGAAGGGAGCGGCTCGGGTGGCACCGAAAATCGCGACATTTCTTCTTTTGCAGTCGTCTTGTGCGATAAACGCAGACCTGGGTGAACGGCCCCAACGTATAGGGGTTCCCTCCCAGGTACACGTTGACCAACAGCGGCTGGAGGGGGCCCGGGCAGTCCAGGCTACCGCAGATTGTTGGCAGTGAGGGACACATGCATGTGTTTTATTTTGCAATGGCCGGCACCGGTTGTCGGCGAGCGGGAACGCCGTGTGCAAATCCATTCAGCAGCGGTAGAAGTGCACAATGCGGATGTCGAGCCTTTTCAGAGTGGGGAAGAGGGAGGTCCGTTTTCCTCCGTATTCCCCTCCACCTTCGGAGAGCTTCGGAGGGATACGGTTAGGGTAGACGGTGCAATCATTGCTGAGGTCCGCGGACGTGCAAACTAAAAAGCATGGGTCAATACACGCCAGGCGATTGCAACGCTCTTCTCGCACGGGGCCCCATTCCTGTAATCAAGTGACGCTTTTTTTTTCCTTTGTCGTCGCATAAAGTGACCGCGTGGTGTCTCAGACCGCAGCTCAAACGGGAGGCGGGGTACGATGCAGTCACGCTCAGCCCATTTCGGTCCCCGGGCGGAGGAGGCCAACGCACTTCTTGGCTTCTGAACAAGGAAAGAGGTGCTCAATAGAGAGGATAGTGAAAGGTGGTCGTCAGCCATGATTAGACACAAGTGATGCTTTTACATAATGTGTGCATGTGTATATATATATATAGGTGTACACTTATCCATGCCCCCTCCCTACCGAAGACGGGAGAGAGCAACACCGGGGATGCGCCGTCGCGGGAGCTATTCTTGTGGCAACGAATGAGACTTTGCCTCGCATCCACTGGCTTAGTGGGAAGGATTCCGCTCCGTGATCTACAAAGCGCAACCGTAAGCGAGTCGGTGACCAACGTCTCGAGGCATGTCTGCTTTATGGGCAGTCGCAAACGGTCAGACAAAAGAGTTGTGTGTGTGTGTGTGTGGGGGGGGGGGGGAAGGGAGCGCAAGCACACGAATACACCCACACCCACCCACACATATATATATATATATATTCGAAGCACCAGCGGCCGTCTAGTTGTGCCTTATCCCAACTCGATTTCCATTGCGCAACTGTGACTATGTCACAGGAGTTGCTGGGAACACCTCCATTACATTATCGGCATGTTCGTTCAGGTGCTGTTGCCGTAGAAACTGCTGAAATGCGGCCTCGTCGTGCACAGCCAATTTATACTCGGTCTTCTCATTGCACTCAGCCAGCACAGGTGGCAGTTCGCCATCTTCGAGTTTCACAAAGACGTTGTTGTTGTAGAGCGTTGTCTCATCTACCATGGACACGTAGTCGTGAAAATTCTCCGCAAAAAGTTTGAAAGACCGCAGCTGCATGGAGATGGGAACACCACGGTTGGTTTGGAACTTTCGCAGAAAGCCGCGCGGCACAGCAGTTTCCACATCTACGGTGATGCCGAGAAAAATAATTTTGTACGGCGTCGTCAGAGCTGGGTGACGAGTCTTGTCAGAGAGAAAGTATTGCTCCACCCCCCTTTGTTTATCATAACCCGGGCCTTGCTTGAAGAGTGTGTGATGGGCATCGCGCACCATCGCGACCACTTGTTCCACAAACGGTTTCCACATCATGGTGCCGTCAAAGACAACGCTGCGACCCTGGTTGATGGCCTTTACTAGGAGGTTCTCTGCCGCGCGTGTGCTATGTATGTGCGCCTCCGGCGACCCCATCTCGAGCTCCAATGGGAGCTTGAACTCGTCAGCGTTCACAACCACGCTTTGTTCCTTATGATTTTCCCACCAGCTGCTCCTCGCGAGGGCAGCGACAGCAGTAGTCTTGCCAGCGGCCATACCGCCGCCAAGGAAAATGAAGAGAGGCTGGTCCGGCTGCTGCGACTGTTGGGAATGAGGTGGCGTCAATTGAGACGGTGTGTGCGCACCTCCTCTGCTGCCACTGCCGGCGACACCCAAGTCATCCTTGATGCCTTGTAAGCGGCGCAGCGTTACGACTGCCGAGTGCATTTCGCGATAGCGCTTGAACTTATCGTGGGGGACAGACTTGATGCAGGTGAAGAACTGCCGCATCTTTCGTAGGCGTGGTACGCTCGCTCCGCGAGAGCTGATCCACTCCACAAGCGAAGGAATTGTCTGGACTCCCTCCAAGGGATATATTACGTATTCATTCGCATCTAAGACGTCTTGGAAGGATTCACGCCATGCTTCCCCACTGTAGTCGTCCATGAGACGAGCCCTACACTCGATGCTCCCACTATGACAGCTAGAGCTTACGGGGCTTCCGTCATTCCAGCGCCGCAGTGGAGGCGCAAGCGGCGCGTGAACGCTTTCACCTACGGCACTGGAGACAGTTTCCCTTGGCGATGGCGTGAGAGACTTCGCCTTCTCTCTCGGCGATCCCGCGAATGCCGAGAGAGAGTCTGGCCGACTGTCTGTCGACGTGCTCGGATGATGCCCTGAAGTTGTGGCGAGGCTACCATTGCTTTCGACCGCTGCGCCATGATTCTGCAAAGGTTCCGTGAGGCGTGAACACATACTATTGTTTTTCGATGACAACGCTATTTCTTCTGCTTCTGCCGACGGCGCTGTTTCCTCTGCCTCGTTGGGAGTGTGACCAGTGGTGCGCCGAGAAGGCACTTCTACGCTGTTATGAACCGGCAGCGACATTGAGTCCGGCGCGTGTCTGCGTCCGCGGCGAGGCAATCCGTTTCTTAAATTGCTAGAAAGACCGTTCACACGAGGTTTGCGGTGCCGATACCGCGACGGCTGCGTTGGGGCGGGGCACAATGGAGCTTCGCTCACGGCTGTGGGGGCCATGGGCGCTGCCAAGGTACGGGCACTGGTTGGTGGATTACCGGCTGGAGCGCTTCTTTTCGATTCAGAGCAAGCGCCGCACGTCTTTTCCTGATGAGTCTGGTCGCTGGAAGAGTGCAAACCCGAGCTTGAATCGTGGTGGTGGTGGTGTTTTTGGTAGCGCAGCGGTGGCGTGTAAACAATAGTTGGAAACCAGCTCACCTTGTACAGGCTTGACAACTCAGGCTCCATGACCGCGTAGACGACGGCGATGGTCGGCATCGGGTTAAGCAGCCGTTTCTCCGTGATCTTATGGAACATCTGTATCGCCTCGTTGCTCTTGGCGGAGTACTTGGCATGAAAGACAATCACCAGTCCCGTTGTATTACTCAGCAGTGCCTCACGGTAGTTGCTCAACGTCAAAAACCTGAGTCCGTACACTGCGGTGGCACTGAACGCGCGTGCGCACATCACATTTGGCGACATGATGGGGGGGTTCGAAACACCGTTCTGGCTGCCGACAGTCTGTGCAGTGGTGGGGCGGTTGGAGAGGGACGAGTAGGGCACTGAGTCGTCGAATCCGTTATTGGTGATGGAGGGCGAAGATTGTTGTGGGAAAGAGCTGTCAACGCCGGTGGAGCACTTCTCCCTGACAGCCGGTGTGAGGGCACATTGCTTCTGCAGGCTACAGAGGTCTAAGCCCTCTGATTCCGTGTTTCTCGTCGTTGGCGAGCCACTAGCGCTGATGCAGTGATGCCTGTTGAGGGTAGTTCCGTTGGCGATGCTGACGAGGCTTTTCGATCCGCTCGGGGAGCCCTCGCAGCGGTACGGGGCCCCTGTTGAAGTGGGGGTGTAAAAGGGCGAGATGCTCTCTGTTGGCTCGAGGTAGGTATGTGGAGGGAGCAGCCACGGGGTGTGTTCGCTGTCATCGATGCCTTCTTCGGGGGTTAGATTGGCGCACAAAGGCAACACATATTCCCGAACGTACACCTCGTATTCTTTATTGATCTGAATCACATAGTCAGCGCGGTGCCAGTTCCAGGAGAAGTACATGGGTACTAATGTGTTGAGAATCGACAACATGTGCTCTACCGCTTTGTCGGGGTCGCAGCAGCACAAGCTGGGCGTCGCGTGCCGCACCTGGATGTGATCTTCAGATACGTGCTGCGCATACCTCTCACTGGGGATGTCCTCCTTTGCAAGGGTTGCGTCTCCCCCGTGGTACAAGAGGGGGTCCGAAGAGTCGATGCAGTAAGAGGCACGCTTTCGAACATGACCAACTAGACGCAGTCGGTCTCGAGCAAAGCGAATCGCCCATTTGTGGCACAAATTTTGAAGCATCTCCGGGTTTTCACGCGTAAGGAAAAGCATCGTGCAACACGCAGCCAGCTTCGCCACGTACATGTACGGTGGATGCTCGAGTGCCTTTAGTGCGTACTCCACAAAGGGCACGTACGGAGGTGGTGAATGCATCATAATACTTCCGTGGAGAGTGGAGCGAGCGTGGGGTAAGGAAGGGTGAAGAAAACGGAAACCAGAGTCATAGATCGTAGAGAAAAATAAGGGAGGGATAAAGGTAGAGAGAACCACAGGACACAGAGCAACAACCAACGCAAACTATCACAATAACGACACCAGTCAACTATCCAGTCACACACACACACACACACACACACACGAGGCGTAAGGCGGTATCCTAGTCACCCAATTTGCGCCCTTCCTTGTTTTCTGTTTATGTTCCAGTCTTGTTCAGTGCTGCCTGCACAGAAAGAAAAGTGGATGTGGGTGTTCAAAAATAGACGGATCGCCGCTGTTGATATAACGGAAGTGGCGAAAGGGAAGGAGGCAAGGGGAGAGAAGAGAAGAGTAAGGACACGTAGGGTTGATAATCGTTCGACACAGAAAAAAAGCAGGAGGAGGAGTGGAGGAGTGGGGGGGCCAACGCAGCGTTATCGACTCGCAACGAATAAATGACACGGCAGTAAACGGGGGGAAGGAAATGAGAGAGGGAAGGAGGTGTTGTTGGGGGAGGGAGAGGGGGGGGGGGTTAAAATATCTGGCCGCTATAAGAGGCTCTCAAACGCACCGTGTATAGGACGTCGAGGCGAGCAAGCAACGCTGGAAAAAAGAAAATCGAATCAAATCCGTAGTATCGATGAAGAGGGGGGCGCGATACGAAGTGGAGAGAGCAGCTAAAAAAAAATAGCAACAGCAAAACACGACGAGTCACGGGTCCTAAGAGGAGGGGGAGGAGGGCTATAAAGGGACTAAAGAAAGCTATCGCAGAGAAAGACCAAGTCTACAAGAGGCCGAAGAATAACAGTACAAAGAGGAAAAGCAACAGAGCATTGCAATCACGCAATGAGGGTGGGTGGGTGGGGGGAGCACCACAGGCAGCCGAGCAACGACGAGAGCCAACACACACACACACACACACACACACACAAACAAAAGGTAGTCGCCGAGGATGTCCTTGAAGTGCAAAGGCTGACCACAATACCTTACAGGCCACCTGGCACCGATCTGGACCGCTTTCCCTGTTTTAACTGAATACAGTTTTATCCGAATGCCGTGTTGAATCTCCTTTTTTTTTGATGTAGTGGTTGTGGTAGTCTGGCGTTTCTCTTTTTGAGTTTGAATGCAGGAAGAGAAACAGCAACACCAACGAGAGTGATATACGCGTTTCTTTTGCACACTAATATTTTTTTATTCTTGTAATGTGGCAGTAAAAAATGTTTGTTTGGGCGTGTGGATCTCTCGCCGTGGCAGGTTGGCTTTACTTTTGTGATGAGAGGCCCCCCCCCACACCACGACCACGCAGGAAAGACGAAGGGGGTGAGGGAGGGAAGGAGAGGGGGAATGCAATACACGACGTATTTACACGGCGGCGCTGACACACAAAAAAGGGGGTCTATTTCATTATGACTTGTCTTTCTCTAGTTAGCAGCACTGCCGACCGAGCGAGACGCTGGAAATAGGCGGGAGACCACCACAACGACGACAGACAGACAGACAGACCGACAGACCAATACGCAAATGGCGACGCTGCAGCACCCTGAGTGTGGGAGGAAGTAAATCAAAAAAAAGGAGCTCAAACGGATATACGTTATATGAATGAGATTTGAGGCACGTGTCAAAAAGGAAGAGGGGGAGGGGGAGGGGGGGTGGAGAAAAAAAGGGAGGGTCCATGAACTGCAACGAAAGCGTAAAGAGCACGTGGGCCCCCCCCTTCGAAAAAGAGGGTGAGAAGCGCCAAGGGGTGCTGTAGGAATTACGCGGCTGTGCTCTAGTCGATCGGCCGTTGGTCATTCCACTGTGCTTTGTGCGGAGGACATCAAGTGTTGAAGCTTGCGTCTAATTTTCTGGTTGCACTAACGCGCGCCACAGTGTGTTCGTGAGCATGAGGATGGTTACACAACTTCGCTTTTCAGTGACATGTTGTCCCCCCCTTTTTTTGGGTCGATTCCTTTGGTAGGCAAACAATACCGATATAAACCGAGAGGCCTCGCCTATGAGAGAACACATAGAGTCTACGACGCAAGTGTGTGTAGGTGTGTGTGGGTGGGGGAGGGGGGGGGCGGAGGAGAAGGGGGGGATGCACGGAACAACGTTAAGCTGATGTTTCCCGGTAAAGAAGGAGGCACGGCGGTAATAAAGACGCGGTGAGCCACCGTTGCATCAGATATCCTCAAAGTACCTCCTCACCTCACCTCACCTCACTCCCCCCCTCTCCCACAACAACGAAAACATCAATAAGTAATGGGCTTGGTTTCGCCCCTAAAGTACGTGGGCGAGGGTTCACCTTTTTTTCCCTTTCAAGTAGTAAAGGCTTCTTACTCCTCTACAGAGTCATTATAGAGAGCAGACCGCGCATCAGACCCTTCAACTGCTCTGCCTGCACCACGACAGTCGGGTTATACGCGACGATTGGCCCACCTTCGACTTCCGTCTTTCCGCTAAGCGGATTGACGACATGGATGAAGATGCCGTAAACAACGCCCGGATTTTTTTCCTGGAGTCGAAGAGCGCGGTAGAGGGCACAGTTGCACAGATAGCGTCCCGCATCCCGCGAGACTGCCCAGCACGGCGCCTGGAAACTAGGCATCACCATGTCCTTACTGTTCGAGTCCGCTGATGTGACCTTGTGCTTTGACGTCGCACTGGCACCATTCAGCTGTTCAACTAAACTCTGCAGATACTTCAGCTGCGATGAACCCTCTCTACCGAACCAGCTCTCATGGAACATTTCCACGCCGCCATCCTCCTGCACGATTGGCTCGTGGTTGAGCACCCGACCATCCACGTCAGGGATGGTGGCGAAGAGCTCGTTATAACCCTGTACTTCAATTCGAATGAGCCCCGTTGTGTCTGTGTGGACACCAAGATGACACAGCAGAATTTTCACCTTACCGGCGCCATACTTGTCGATTATCTGGCTGATCTCACTCTCGACTTTCTCGAAGAACGCCAGTACGCTGCTCACACTAACATCGAGTTCCGTATAGCGTACATCCACGACATCGGGGTGGCGCTTCAGGTCTTCCACGACCCGGAGGGCGATGGCAGAGCTCGGGTTCACCTTCACCTCGCCAAAGGGTCCGTATCCCGTAATGAAGACAACGATTCCCGTGTTTGAGTCAGACATTCCGCGCTGTTCACGGGGGAGGGGGTGAGGGGGGGGAGGGGTAGACGTTACAATAAATTTTGTAAGAAAAAAACCACAGAATACGAAGAGCTAGTGAATCTGCCGTGTATCTTTGTGTGTCTGTGGAGGAAGGGGGGCGGGGAAGCATAGAGTCCGAAGAAAATCTTTGCCAGTACAGAGCGCTTTTTCTTTTTTTCACAAAAGCTGCGGAGAATAAGTCTACCCCCCCCCACCCACCCACCCACCCTAGGGAAAAAGTCTACAAAGGGACTTCAGAAAGGGGAGGGGACCTGTGAGGTACTTACCAAAGGAGGGGCGTGCGTCACAGTCACAGGAAGAGACGCTGCAAATATGTCGGGGTAGGGGGTGGGGATGGCAAGCATCAGTTTGGTTTTGCTTTCCGACGCGGTTCCCTAGGCCCCTTCCCCCCTCCCCGGCGTATCGCACGTCTGATACGAACCCTCCCGGAACGTTCCCCGACAACCTGCGCGACCGAGTAACCCGAAGTTAGCTTGTCTCTATACCGACATGGGGAGCCTGAGGTGGTTTTGATGCGAGGAAGAGCGTCTTTTTTCTCCCCTGTTTTTTTCTTTTGATTCAGTAAAGTGACTCCTATCAAAGACAGTTCGGCCCTGAGCACCACATGAAAAACGGACCTGCCAAAGGCAACCCACACACCCACACCAAACACCTACACACACACAACGCAATTCTCCGAGACGCCGCACACTCAGAACAGCGGTGCAACTCACGGGGGGAAAGGGAAACCTCAGACTCTGCTATTTGGGATGGAGTTCTCTTCAGATATGAGGACACGACCGGATCGGAGATCCGACGTTTGCTCGAATCGGAATATGAACAAATCTTTTTTTTCCGTTCTCGTCATCACCGATTCCTCTCCCGCCCCTCCTCCTTCCGCTTTCGCAGACACTTTAGGACGCCATGATGTTTCCTAAGCAACACAAACACCCCCACACACACACACAGACAGACAGACACACAACGCAATTCTCCGAGACGCCGCACACTCAGAACAGCGGTGCAACTCACGGGGGGAAAGGGAGACCTCAGACTCTGCTATTTGGGATGGAGTTCTCTTCAGATATGAGGACACGACCGGATCGGAGATCCGACGTTTGCTCGAATCGGAATATGAACAAATCTTTTTTTTCCGTTCTCGTCATCACCGATTCCTTTCCCGCCTCCTCCTCCTTCCGCTTTCGCAGACACTTTAGGACGCCATGATGTTTCCTAAGCAACACACACACCTACACACACACAAACCGCCCTTCAATTATTTTTTGTTCCCGGAAGGCGTCTTCACTCAACAACGGGGGAAATGAGAGCGGAAAAAGCAAAAGAGATCAGCAGGCGACAGGTGGACGAAAAGGGAAGGTGGAGGTCAAATGCTTCTAGAATCACATGTGAACGTGACGTCCTGGGGACGTGCGTGTGCCCCCCCCCCTCCGCTTCCAGATTTTCCACACCCATACACAAACGAGACCTGTGCCTGGAGGGAAAAGCTGTACAGCGTGTGTGTATGTGGGGGGGGGGGGGCGGTTGTAAAGAGACGGCAACATTGACTGCATTTGCTTCAAGCGCAGGGGCCTCTCTTATTTTTGACACTGCCGCGCCGGGGTGCGTTGTCAATGAGTGCCACCAAGACCCCCCATGTGAGGGTTCCGCCATCCATGCAATGTCGCCCCTTTGAGCCCGACACAAGAATTCTTTTTTCTTCTGATACATTTAGGGTGGTGTGATCCTGGACAATGGCAGAAAGCAGACGACGATGAACACACAAGAACTTCAACCAGCGCATAGCCCAGATGCTCCAAGAGCGGTGGATGTTACGCCTCTACACTGCCCACAGTCGACCGCCTCACTGCGTAGTATCAATATGTGAAGGGAGACCATGGCTCATCCTTGAAGTACTTCACATGTTCGGCGAAGAGATAGCCGTAGACCGTTGTCCCCAAGGTGGCCGACACGCAGAGAAAGCAGAGCAGTTTCAGCCACATCCACTCCGGATCGGCGCGGCCGACACAGAGGAGCTCTGCGACAGGGTCTGGGTGTCCTGTGTTACCCCGCGCCACATAATATTCGGGAGAGCTACTACCACGGCGACCCTGAAACAGGAATTTGGGCTGCTGATGCTCTGGCTCGGGTGCCTGTTCAGCTTGTATAGCAGGAGCCTCTCTTTCTTCTTTAGCATTCCGGAGAGCTGCTATAGCGCGGTTGTTGGGCGTGCTGGGACCAATCATGGCATCAGTGGCGGCGTCCATATTGACAATAGTTCTTGCCGTAGCACCCTTCGCGACTGTTGCTGGTAAAGAACGGCATAACACGGTGGCGCAGAAGACAGCCCTGCGTGTCACTCTTACACTGCGGAGCATCGTCTCACGAGAAGAACGACAAAAAGCGACGAAAAAAAGAAGGACTGTACGTAGATGGTGTGAGCAATACGTGGCAGATGAACGGAGGTGAGTAGAAAACCCGAGACAAGAAACACACCGGCTGGTTTGACTTCCCTTGGGTGCTTAACAGACAGCGCTGCAGATGTGCAGGAAGTCCCACAGAGGGGAAAAAGTGAAGGAAACGGGGGGGAGGGGAATGGGACGCAAAGATAGACTGATGAATGTGTGTACGTGTTTAAGGGTGTAGAAGCCGAGGCGCAGTGGTGTTTTCCGTATCGTTTTTTTTTGTTGTTCGTTTGTTTGCTTATGTAGAGAAGCGCACACGGAGACCCCCCACAAAGTACACATGGAAGGTCCCAAGGGAAAAAGGAGGGCCCCGCAACACCGCGGTGTGTGTCAACACAGACAGACGTGTTTTTTTTTTCAAAATGTGCCCGTCGAGTGAGACAGCGAAGGAGGGGGAGAAACGGTGGGAATAGAGATTTTTTTCATGTGCTCGACATGTTCATAGCAGGCTTCCAAAGGCCTCCTCGTGGAGATGACGATGTGAGTTTCAAACTCTCCTGTCTCAGTCCTCTCAGAGGCTCTCCCCCCCCCCCCTCCACCCGCCCCCCGCAAATACAGACTCAGAAGGGCCATCGCTAGAGACATGGAAAGAGGTTGGGAAGAAAGGTAGGGTGCGTGCGCGTGACAGAGGACTGGCCTACGACTGATCACGCGCTCTGCCGACGATGTGTCGCGTACCTCTTACTCGGCGTTTTTTTTTTCGGCTGGTTCGAGGTGGTGGAGACAAATCTACGAAAAGATCACACTTTCCAGCGAACACCTATGCTCCGCCCCCCCCCCTCCCTCTCCAGAAGTAAAAAATGTGCGATAGAAAAGGGAATGGAGCTCGGAAAAGCGATCCAGTACCTCCCGATTAGCAACCGGTTTCAACACACGCACAGGGCCCTTACACGCCCATCAGCAGGGGGGGGGGGGGAGGGGGAGGGGGAGGAGGGGAGGAGGAGGAGGAGAGGCAAACGAGACAAAAGAAAACGCACCTATTACATCCCACCAGCGAAACTAAAAGAACAAAGACTGCCTATTGTACCTAAACGCGGAAGCAAAGAATCTTGAACTCCATATTGATTGGGACGCAAACAAAAAAAAAAAACAGGAGCCAGACAACACCGACAGAATGTACTTGAAGCAGTACCTACCACACTACACATACACCAACACACACAGAGACACAAACCACCACCACGAAAACAAAACCGCCGCAATATCCACACACCTTCCGATGATCAACAAGTATACCCCCCCCCACCTCTCCGAAGAAATATGTCCCTTATTGTGAGGTGCGAGAGTGTGTGTGTGTGTGTGTGTGTGAGGGAGGGAGGAGGAAGAGGGAGCAGAGCTAGCCAGCCCGCTGCAGGAGGTGCGCATCTATTATTGTCGAGACTAGCGTCGCATGTTTGTTGTTTTTGTTTTATTCTCTGAGCTAACGCTCCCAATCTTTTCGCCTCGAGCAGCACGCTCAACTCCGCAATCACGGTCGGTTTTTAACGGGGTATCATACAGGGAAAACGTCCGTGGGACATCCGTGTCCTCTGCCGCCCCTTTCCTCCCCCCTCCTCCACATGTCCAACAAACGCGCAAGCCAAATAAGTCTAGCAGCCACACTTCACCTTCGCTTTTCTTACCACCATAGATATTCGCCCCGCGTGATGGTCACTCTTTGCCCCATTTGCACGGCTGCTCTTCTGTTTCGGAAGCGAATTTTTTGTACACTCCTTCGGTGTTGAGGGGCGGAGATCGGTACGGCCGTCGTCCTCCAGCGGCTGATGATTCTCTTGCCCACCGCCGTTCCCACCCAACCACGCCGACTGTTGTGTCGAGACGCAGTTCTTGGCGTTGGTTGTATTGTTCCCGACGGTATCTGACATGTTGATGAGTGTGGCCTCCGTGCTTTGTTGAACCGAGGTGGTTCTGTTTCGCAAACGGCAGCTCTCTATCGCCGGTGAAGTGGTGGAGACGCCGCCGTCCTCGGCCGCGGTGCCAGGACTTTCCTTTAGCTGTGAAATACCGTTTCTTTCTGGACGGCGAAAGCCGCCAAAGTCCATCGTGAAAGACTCGACACCATCCACGAGCACGGCGATCGGCGTCGGCTGAAAGACAATGTGCTCCGTTGTCTCCAGCCCCAGCTGCATGCTGTCATTGAGACCACATGTGAGCACTTGGCCACTATCACAATAGAACATGCTCCCCGCCGGGCCGGCCGCAATACCGATGCAACGCACACCTTTGCCGAGTGGAATAGGTGTGAACCTGCACGATTGCTTCAGATCCCGCCCGAGGCCGAGCTGACCGCTCTCGTTGCTTCCTGCGCCGTATACAATACCGTTGCTCGTCAGGGCTAGGGAGTGACAGTCACCAGCCGACACCTGGACAAAATAGTGATGTGTCAGATTCTCATGAAGAATCGGCCTGCGACGTGCGTCCTGGACTTCGCCGTTGCCTAGTTGGCCCTTCTTGTTTCGACCAAAGGTGTAGAGGTGTCCGTTTTGGTCAATTATCAACAGAAAACCCATACCGCTTGCCAAGCGGGAGACGGGGGTGCGGCAAAGCGTCATTACTCGCCGCGGCGTGCTCACGGCCCGCTTCGACGCTGTTGTCTTGTACACAATTGAGTCCGTGCCGACCATATAAAAGTCCTCACCGTAGCCCAAGTCCAGAAAACGAACTTGACGTGTCGGCATTATCGACCGAGTCGGATTCGGAAGCGCAGAGAGCGACCGTACCGTGAAAGCGCGCGTCACGATGGCGAGTCGCTGCCCGTGTCCCGCCAGCATCAGTGTCTTTCCGGCAATGCCGGTCATCGAGTCCTCACGACCGAGAGGCGTCGGCCCATCTGCGGAGAAGCCCGACACCTTCAGTCCCCCAGATGACCAGACTTCGTCTTGATTAGTAAGGATTGCAAAAAAGCCTTCGCCAGCCAAGCAACCGCGGCCGCGCAGGTGCTGCGGCACATTCACCCCGTGCCCAGAGCCAAAGGTAACGAGTTGCTTTGTCTGACGGTCAATGAAGCAACTCGTGGTCCAGCTCATGGACATTGCTGGTACATTGTACCGTAAGGCATAGATTGGGATGGCAAACATCATCACCTGCTGAAGTACGCGGATCGTGCAGGAGGAAACGCCATACGCTGGTGTGTCCTTTGGTTGCCCTCTGGCACGAAAAGCCTTGTTCAACTCCAAGGGCTTCTCTATCCTCCTCAACTCTGCTTCCTTTGCCTTCGCCTCCAGCTCCATCTCGCGTTTCTCCTCACTCGTAAAGACACGCCCCGAGACCTCGTCGCGGTGCCTCTTGCCCCACCGGGTGAGCCTATACTCCTCGCGCTCAGCTGTAGTCACCCGTGCATCGAGCGCACGCTGTCGTGCGTGAATCAGAGAAATCATGCTCGAGAATATGCACTCGCCGCAGCTCATGCCGCGGCGCGTTTCTTGCCAAAAATCAGCATCTGTAATCATTTGGAGCTCACACAACAGTTCGAGTGTGCTAGTCTTCACTCTCTCCCCCCTCCCTCCCCACTGAGATGGAAAAGGCACTGGGGTGCGAAATCGGGGTCCTACACGATCTTCAGACCCAATTGAGAGCCCCTCCCCGAAAAAAAAAAAGAGTGGAATATTCGTACCAATGCTAGCATGCGGGACCTAGACGGTAGCCCCTGTGCAGAGCTCACGGTAACGCTCCCCCCCCGGGGACGGGGAGAAGAGACGAGACCGGGAAAAGGGGGGGAGAGGGGGGGGGGGGGGGGGGGGGCCAGGACGTGATCGAACCGATGCTACGAAGAATGCCGTAATCCCACCCGCAGCACCGTCCGAGCGAAAAGCGGAAAGAGAGCCACGCGACAGGTGCGCGCGCCTTCGCGCATGCAACAGCGAACTTTGTGTGGGTAGCGGCTATCGTCCTGGTCTATGGGGCTCTGCGCAACAATGACTCCAATCTGCCTGCGTGCGTCTGCGCTGAGATGTATGTATGATAGCGAGGGCCTTGGCGTTAGTAACAGGTTTGGGAGTGAACAGGAAAAAAAGGGGGGGGCCAGGTAGGAGGAGGGGGTCAAAGAAAAAAAAAAGGAGAGGGCTAATGACATCAAATAAAGAGAGAGATGTTACCCCTTGATGGGATGCCTCGGAGGGAACATGACAGCAGAGCAAGCGAGTCTATGGAATTCGGCAATCTATCCTCTCCTTTACCAGGGGAGTGAGAGGAATCCGCGGAAAATCTCTGCAACTCGCATCACGAATGCGCATACTGCAGAGCACGTTTTCCTATTACTAGACAAGGCCCCCACATTGGAATAAATCACAACCCTAACAGAGCAAGGGGGGGGGTGACGCTCGTGCTCGGGAGATGGGCCACTACTCGCTGCTGCGTATTCGCGTCAGTTGTAATCAAAGGGGAGCGACACAAAGAATCGATTAAGTACGGTCACACACGCGCGTAAACTCCAGAATGGGGAAGCCAATGGAGGCAACGAGAGCCTCTACTAGCCCACACCGAAAAAGGCAAACCAAATGCTAGGGAACAAGAAAAGGGAACAGGAGGGGGAGGGGAGGGAACAGAGATACAAGGCACACGGAGACACCTTGATAAAAATGAACTATACATTGGCCGCACACGGTCTATATGTATATATATATATATATACGTGTGTGTGTGTGTGTGTAGAAAAAAAAGGGGGTTCCTGTCCCACGTGTCCTTTAATCGCGAGCAAGGAAACGAGTACATATACAATTTTATACATATATAAACATATATATATATATATATATGTACACATCTACACATGCACGGACACACACACACACACACTCATACCGAAATACATAAACACAGCACAGCACAGGTTGACCTGATTTCGTTTTACCGCCTCTACATTGGGGTCGTCTAGGGGCGAGGCATCTCTGTCGTCACGCGTGATAGTTCGCTAACGCCTTCCTATTTCTTCCTCCTCCTCGACCCCTCATCGTGTTTTTATTTTGAAGAACAGCAAAAAACAAAATACAGCAACAACAGCAAAACAACATAAATAAAATTCAATGTACATGCCTTCCGAACCGCGTCATCAAGGAAGGTTTGAGGGGAGATGTTTCATGGAAAGGCATCACCGAAGACAAGTGTGTGCGTGTGTCTCTGTGTGCGCGCTCGAGCAAACTCAGTATCCATGCAAAACAGCACAGATTCCCTCCCAACATCAAGACAGTCGTTTTCCTCCCCGCCCCCTTCAGCCGCTTCTAATCCCCCCACCCCCCACCCCCACATACCCAAGCACACAAACTGGGAAGCAACCAACAGTACTTGGGAGGGGGGGGGGGGTGATGGACGCCGCGTCTGAGGTAACGCGAGATGCGAGAGCAGCAAGGCTTGGGGTATCTCGCCAGTGAAAATCCTTGTGCGGCCCCCTCCTACTCCTGTGATACCGCCCTATATTGCCTTGCGCTAATCAATTCCAAGAATGCGGCGATGCTCATCGTTTACATAGGGAATGTAGTACGGCTGTTCGTACCTATCGCCAATGCGCGCCGCACACTCTTCTGGGCTTTCGCGCACGTGCATCATGTCATGCGAATGGTTAATAGCGACCAACACCTCGTCCCTTCGCTGTATTGCCTCTTGCCGCTGACGCTGCTGCTTTCGCTCCATCCGCTCTCTATACGGGGCAATCGCCACTCCATCATCGCGCGGCACTGCGATGACCCCATTTATACCGCAGCTGAAGCTGGCAGGACCGTTGCAGTTCTCCACCAATGCCAGCAGTTCACCCGCCTTTTGTCGCTCCTCTCGCATTGGCGCCACCGAGTCCCCACAACGCGCTGTCACCCGCGCAATCTCCCGCCGCCGCTGCTTCCTCTCCGCCAAGGACCCCAGCTGACGCTGCTGATAGAACGCACGTGAATAGTAGAGCAGATTGGTGTCTCTGCGTGGGTCATGCCTCATTTTTTGCCAACTCCTATAGGCGCGCTGAATCGCAGCTGCTGCGCGATGTTCTGTGAAAGCGCGCTGCTCTTCGTGGATCCGCGTGTCCAGCACGACACGCCGGCGCAGCACTTCGGTTGGCCGTAAGCGCAGTGACTCCTGCCAAGCCTGACGCTCCTTGGTCGCCATCGTTTCAACGAAAAGGCCTATGTGATATTGGTCGCGCTCAGCATCACGCAGCCGCTGAACCTCGCTACTGCGCTGCAAGCAGCTAATGGCGTATGTGTCGATGGTGCCTACTCCACTTTGTGACCCACACGTCGTCTTGTCCGCAGCAGACGCATCTGCCGTGTTCGCATCGTCAGGCAGCTCCGTTGTGCTTTCTGGAGCGGTTTTCGGGGGTGAGGATGTCGCCTCCGGGATACGTTTTCTCTGTCTAACCTTTTGGTATTCGATGGCGGGAATGGTCTGCCGCGCACGGACACCAGCTTCGATGGCAGGGTGGTACGAACCAGCGCGGTCCATTCGAAGTCGAAGCTCTCGAATGCGGAACGCGACCTTACCAAGGAAGCCTCGCCACACACGCTGTATCGTCAGGGCCGCCGAGTTGCGCTGCTGCACCGTGCGAGAGTCCACGCCGCGTCGACGCTGATCTGCCAACGTCACGCGAAACCAGAGCTGAATTTTTGCGGCCGGTCCGTTGTGGCGTCTGAGGTAAAGCTCACGCCACATGCAGCGTGCACGGTAGCTTCTGTAGGCCATCTGGAGGACCAGCGCTGAATAATCACGGAGCTCAGACGCCGCACGCAGCATATTCGTATCGCGTCCGGTATGTATTGGAAAGTTTCCAGTTAGTCGATGCTGATGGTGTTGCGTGAGACGGCTGCGAACAAGGGCACCACGCCAGAGGGCCTGGATCCGGCAAATGTGGCACCTCACATCGACTTCATGGAGTTGAGCCTGGACGGGAGTACGGCGGGTTTTGACGAGATACCGAACGCAGACCGTCTTGGCCAGCCACTTCTTAGCACAGCGCAACAAGACGGCAGGTACAACGTATCCGCCAACCTCGCCGTGCTGATGAGAGGGCGGTGGCGGTATTTTGCCTCCCCCAGATTTGCCTCTCACCTTGTTGGCAAGCACACCAAGGGCCTGTCGCTCACGACGGCGGCGTTGCAATTCCTTCAATCGATGCAGTTGAAGCTGACGCCGTGAACGACCAACCGAGTTCCACCACTGCCTCCACGCCTGTTGTATAGTAACGGCCGCACGGTTTTTAGTGCGGAGCTGAATTTTCTCCAGCTCCCGCTCAAAGGCCATCTGAGCTTCCGCTGCCTGTCTCTCCGCCTCCCTTTCCGCGCGGTACGCCCGCTCTTCTTGAAGCTGGAGCTCACGGCTTGCTACCGATTTCGAGCACAAGGGACCTTTTTTTCCAAAAAGGCTCCGCTGCGGTGCCGATTGGTGTGTTCGCGAGCTGCCAGGCGCGGAAGCAGATTTCCCGCTCTTTGTGATCGTATGGCGCTCGCCGGCTGCGGGGGTCGCGGTGGATATGAGCTCCGGTACTGTGTTGTTATATGGGTCATCGTCGTTGTCCGATGCACTGCCATTCCCTGGCAGCCTCGCTCGCTGGGGTTTCGTGCGAGGAGGTGGAGCAGTCGCGTACGATGGTCGCTGTACTACTGGCGGTCCGGGAAGTTTGCGCAGGGGGAGGGGCGTTGTATTGGCCGGGAGTGAGGGTGGCGGCATACCGAACCGCAAAAAGCTGTGTCCGTCCTTTGCTTTCTCCGCGTCTATATCCAACAGATTTCGTATCGGGCCAGCGGGTCCGACGTATTTGGGGACACTGCGGCTGATCACCAGAGAGGCCACCTGGAAAGGTTCCTGGAGTACTGTCTCCAGAGGCGTACGAGAGTCGCTCACCGGAGTACCTGAGAGATGAACAGAGTCCGCACAGAAGTGATCTACTGAGGCCGCCACGCTGCTGAGCTTCCTAGAAAACTGAAGTTGGTGTGCTGCGGGACTTTGCGACGATGCGCCCGTAACGAGCGCGCCGCGTTCGCTATCGGCGTCCCCCACAGAGTCACGCTGAGTTGCCGTGTGCGCCGAAGAGCGGGGCCGATCCTGCCCCTCTGGGCATCCTCCAGTACCACGACGTTCACCGCTGGCAGCTGAGCCTAGGGAGTGATTTAAGACGGCAGAGGAATGGACTTTTTGTCCACCGCTATCCACTCGAGGCCCCGCCGCATGAGGCGCATCCGGGGGGATAGGGTTGTGTGCAATCTGGTGGTAATGGGCCGGTTCTCCAAAGTCGAGGGTGTGCAGGGCGGCCCTAGCCCTCTCCTGCGCCGACAGTGGCTTCGGGGAGAGGGACTCCGGGGTGGGACTTTCGAGCGTCATTTCATTGCCCACGCCCAGCTCACCGCCTCTTTCAGAGGCCTCCGTCTCGCCCCTATTTTTCGCGCTGGAGTCCAAGAAACTCCCGCGCGACGTCAAGACACACTTTTCCTTGAGCATCATGGTGGTAGGGTGTTGCTCACCTAGCACGCTTTCAGCTTCCCGCAACGCTTGCCGCATGGTCGGCAGCGCTGCGTTGCGCTCGCGCTCGCTGGATTGCTGCCCTAGCGCCACGGCAAGGTTGTGCAGTGCAGTGATGAAGAGAACTGGTTCGGCATCTTGTGCTGCCATCACACACTCCTTTGCGATGACCAACGCCTCCTCCGCTGCTCCGCTGCTCAGCAGCACCGCAGAGAGATTCAGCATAGTGGAGCACGATGGTTGGCCAAAGACAAGCGTTTCGACTTGCTTTGCACGCAAGAACTGTCGTAATGCTTCATCCACACGCCCGTCACGGCGTAGTTGGCATCCGTCGTTGTTCAGCGTCAGTGCGTGAGCGAGACGCCAGGAGTCAACGGCAGTGGAGGGCATATGGGCAGAAGCCTTGCACTGCATGGCGTGCAAGCGTGCTTCCAGTACTGGTAGAAGCGCTGCGAGAATGCGCCGACTAAAATCCGTGTCGCCAATACGGAGAGCCTCCATGGCCGTCTCGTTCCACTGCACGAACACTTCGAGGGGGGCGCGGTTCAGCACTTGAACCGTCGGAGGAACAAGAGGAACCGCAGGCTGGGCTACCGACGACGTGTCGGCATATTTTGAGTGGCGGTCTCGCTGTGCCTGGCGCTGCGCTTTAAAGCCACGTTTGGCCCTTGTGGCGGTGTCACCGCCGCCGCGCAGTCCGTGTTGGCGAATACTCTTCATGGGAGTGTATTTCGAGAGAGGATAGTGGAGTAATCTGGACTCTCTGTTCAGGGGACTTCTGCTGTGTGTGCCTCCAGGAGAGAGAGGAGGGGGGGGGGGGGCACACTCCACCAAAAAGGAAGGAGACTTGCCAGCACTTTTTTTGTGTGTGCACGGAGGCAAACCGCAATCACAGTAGAGGGTTGGGATTTGTATCAGGAGAGAAGAGGCGAAAATGAGAGGTATAGGATCTCGCGCATTATTGGCACACGGCTCACCGGCAGAAGTAAAAAGCGGCTCCCCTCTCTCCGCCCCCCCCCACCTTTCCACCGAAGATGCTGTAACTCATATTCACGCTTGCGGTAGTGGGTGCAACCATGGGAAGAGAGGGGTCCAATGAATTAGTACACCGTCAGCGTATGTTCGACCAACCTTCATGAGCTTGATTGGCTGTGGTTCCGCTCCAGTGCATATTGAGCGCAAACACAAAAGGTACAGAAGAGAATTGCTCTCCTCCGTCCGCCAACCTACACAGGCGTCCAAGATCCCCACCGGTCTTTGTCATCTCAATCGAAAAATAAAACATGCAATTCGCCAAAGAAGTCGGCTCAAAGATCAAAAGAAAAAGAGGAGGTGAGGTTGTAGAGACGGTTTCCCTCAATGCCCACTCCATCCCCCCTTACTATTATAGTTATGAACATATATATATACATATACATATATATATATATTTATATATTTATAACTGTGTGTTTCTACATCTCCGGGCTAGTACTTCTTTACTCCTCATAAAAAAAAAAAACACTCTTTACGGAATGTCAAGAAAAGGAGTTACACAGCAGTGCACACACACACACACACACACACACGCGCGCGTACCTACCAAGAGACACAAGAGCGAAGCACCATAGCCGCACAAAGCACCGCCTTGGGAAAGCTTCCTATTGTACGCCATGTATGTAAATCTCCGACACGCGCCGTCATGTTAGTTTTTTTTTCTATTTGTTTACGTCCAATCACTGGCCGTGCACAGTCCATCGCCTCACTACTTGTCCACTGCAAGGCCTCGCTTTTTTTCCTTCATGTCCGCACCGCGTACAGAGAATGTAGGACAGGCAACATATGGAAAGGGGTGCAGGGAGAGGGGGAAGAGGAGGGAAGGCGGGGTGAGTGTACGGGGATGTTGTGGGAGGAGTAACTGTAGGTGGAGGTAGCAAAAAAAAAAAAAAACGGGGAGTTCGCTGTATGTGGAGGGAAATGAGGCGGGAGGCCCCCCTCCTGCGAGATGGGGAGGTCGCTCGCATACGACACATCCGGAAAGAAGAGCGAACAAAAAAAAGATCGAGCTCCATCAGAAAGGGAAAAAGGGGGGGTAGGCGATACCCCAATCGATACATGCACCATCTCCCCCCCTCCCCTAAACACACACACACATACACACAACTATAGGCTAAACACCTCCCACCCTGGCAGAAAGAAGGAAAACAAAGTATTTCATCATAAAAAGAGAGGGACATGGCGGAGAGGGAAAGCCATTATTCCGCTACACCTACTACTCCTACACTGGTGCGTGATACAACATATAAAAGAAAAACACGGCACCATCTTGTGCAGTGAAGCGCACAAATATACACAAATGCGCATCTCCCAATGGGAAAGGGAGGGAGGGGGACGGGGGCAAAACAAGATAGGAAAGATAAAAGACGATATATATATATATATATGTGTGTGTACATATGTATAACAGAGGAGACAAACGTACACAGCTACTTACTAATCACAAAAGTTAACCACAACTATCCCTAGGCAACCAAAAAAAAACCGAGACAAACCCCCCATGGAAAAAGAGGGGGACAGAGAGAAGCATCTCACGCACGTACGTGGAACGCTGAGTACGGATGGTCAGAGGGGGGAGCGAGCTCGCGAGGGAAAAAAGCAGAGTTCTCATGCAAAACGTGCATGTGTCAATGACACAGGCGGCGCCTTTCTACACGAACAAAGATTCCCCAACCGTGGGACGCCCAGACACAGTAAATATGTACACAGGCCCTCCTCCTTTCCCGCTCTGCTGACCCCACACGCATGCACGCGCGCACACACAAAAAAACAACGACAGAGAATACATACATATACATATATATATAAGGAAAAAATCAGCAGAATAGAAAAAAAGAGGAGAGAAAAAAAATGAACACTACGATGCGCGTACCGCCGCAGATGCATTGATCATATCAAAAGAAAATAATGAAAGGGCATACGTAGACATGCACGTATACGCGCACAAACACACACACCCACGCGCGTGAACTCGTATAAAAATCGGCACTGAGTATTTCATCTACTTCACCCAAGTAGAGCTCTCGTCGATCAGCGAGAGGCCCTCAGAGGGATGCACTCCCACCCCCTTTTTTTGCAAGTGCAGTGCTGATGTGTTTTTCCTAGATGCTGTCAGCGTGCCAGTGAATCCGATCAAACGCCGGTGACTTCAAAGTGCTTAGCATCACCTACTTTGTCTTATGCATTTTTATCCAGTGTATTCGGAGGCCACTGACACCGTCCGTAAAGAACATGAACAGGCACTACCATGTGGCAAAGAGCGCACGCACACCCAGACACAGAGAGAGAGGTTCCAGCAGGTTTAGACAAAACAAGCCAGCCTCACTCATGCGCGCGCGCACACACACACACACAGCCGCACCGTCACACACGTTCGGGGAATACTAAAAGCTACAATGAAAGTAAGCAGCTTCGAGAATACACAGACACTGACACACAAGCTGAGAGGCTGGCATATTATCTAGAGACATCTTTAGAAAAACAAAAAAATGATCAGGCCGCGAGCCTTCGCGAAGAAGGAGTGAGGGGGAAAGGGGGAAGAGAAGAAAAAAAAGCCCTTTCACATATATGTATATATATATTTATATTATCAAACGCACCAAGCAACACGCGGAGGGAACCCGGGGGAGGGGGGGGGGAGGAGAATACACTAAGCGAGGACAGATCATGGGAAGGGCCACGAGGGTAGGAATCGGAACTAAGAAAAACAGACGGGGGTGCGAGAAACACAAAAGTAAAAAGATGTACACGAATATCAGAGAGAGCGCACACGCGAGAGTTATCGTACACAAAAAAAACAGCTGAAATAAAAAAAAAAAAAGGCTAAGGAATACAAGTTAGTATCCTCGCCTCGGACTGGGAATACGTTAGATGCACCTCCAACTCCGGGGAAGGTAAAGTTTAGGGTACATGAGGGACCAGAGGAGAAGAGAAATAGCAATTGAACTACAAAATGAGGCGCTGCAGCTCAAGGCCATGTCCCACATCATAGTAGAGTGTGTAAACTTTTGGCTTGAAGCCGGACACGGTGCTGTGCACCCACGGGTGTGTGCATGTTCGTGTGTGTGTGTGTGTGTGTGTGTGTGTGCGACAATAAAAACAGTTTCCCACAATGAACACACACGGGAAAAGAGAAAAAAAAAGAGAATGCAGACATGCTGCTCACCGCGGCATCGATTTGCGTTTACGAGGTCACATCACAGCACACATAGAAACGGTAAAGATCTCAGCCACACACGCGCTTGCACGCAAACATAACACTGCCCCTTTCAAATTGGATATCCGGTTCTCTAACGAGATACGCAAGCCTCCTCCACGTAGCTCTTAACTTTTGTACATCAGTGGGGTAGATTCACAGGCAACCGTGTTGCGTGTGACGCAGGGAAGCAAAAACTCCCATTCCAAACGGAAAAAAAATGATTATAAACTACGAATGCGTCTGGATGCTACCCGTGATGGGGTAAAAAGGGGTGCAACAATTTCGCATTGGTGAAGAAGAAGAAAAGGGGGATGTGGAGGGAGGGGGCAGAGAGAAAGAAAAGTATGATCCTCTCAGGGAAACCGTTTCTTGTCATGATACACTCTCGCTGCCCTGGACCCGTGTGCAAAGCTCTTGTGCGAAGTGAGAGGTATGTCGCTACCTGCATGCAATGCGCTGGTGTGGGAAGGTCTATATGTGCGTACCTTTCGTTTCGGCGGGGTGATCCCGGCGAAAAAGCACATGATCGAAAAAATTGAAAAATGCCCCTCCTTACAACAAAAAGCTTCCGACTCCCTCCTCCCCTCCCCTCCCCATCGACACTATTTTTTCCTGGTGCGTGTGGAAGTGGGGAAGTGAAAATGTAACCGACAAAGACAAGCAGGCAGAGATAGAAAAGGCACAGAGAAGACGAGGGGAGAGGGAGGGAGGGAGGGAGCGGGGGGGAGCATCACTTGGAGCGGGTTGCTTTCATAGTTGGCTGTGAGGTGTGTTTGTGTGTGTGGGGGAAGGGGGAAGGGGGGGGATAAACAAAACGAGAGAATATCAGGCAGGCGGGGATGCCTTTAGTAGGCCTACCGCCCAAGCGCTGCTGAGCACGGCATTCGACCGTTCAAAAGGGGGCTGGGGGAAAGACAAGATGATGGCTGGGACAGGGGGGAAGGAATCGGAAAAGATCAAAGGAGGAAAGGAAAAGGGGTGGGGTGGGGAGGGGGGGGGGTGCGCCAATAACAACTAGAGAGGAAAAATAATGTGAGGGGAAGTCTTAAAAGAGAGAGCTAGAGAGAAGCTGGATATATATATATATACACACACACACACACGCGCATATACGAGTTCAGGCGTTTAAAAAAACAAGACAACACTCATTCATGAGGGCTGAGAGGAAATCGACCAGGGAAGGGGGTGAAGGAGAAATATCGAGATTGAGAAGTGGGAAGCGAGGTAAAAAAAATCTTATTTTGTTCTTGGTGTTTGTATGTGTGTTTTTTGTTTTGCATGTACGCACGCAAAGAAGATATATATATATATATATGGGAGAGGGAGGAAGGGAACAAAAAGAAAGAAAGAAAAGACCCTAAAACATTTTCGAAACGACTGAAGGAAGAGGGGGGACGAGGAAGGTGATGGAATAATATAAAAAAAAA
This sequence comes from Porcisia hertigi, assembly GCF_017918235.1. NCBI lineage: Eukaryota > Euglenozoa > Kinetoplastea > Trypanosomatida > Trypanosomatidae > Porcisia > Porcisia hertigi. Next base: position 836,032 of record NC_090593.1, read on the forward strand.
CATATTAATGAGTAACACTCAGACAAAATATAAAAAAGTTACCAGGAAAGGCGCGCACACCAAATGCCAGAATGTTTAAGTATAGAAACGCCGAAGCGGCTGTGCAGCGTCACAAGAAGAAACGCAGGAGACAGCTGAGCAGTGCGAGAGGGAGGGAAAGAGGAACTGAGAGATCTCCGAAGCGAGTGTGTGAGTTTCGGAGTAGACTTGGGGGTAAAGTTGGGTAGGAAGAGGAAGGGCCGGGGGGGGCGTCCAAATCACCATGTTATAAGGGGAGCGTGATACCTAGAAGTTCATCGTCGCGTTCGCATGGCTGCTAAGTGTTTCGTCCTAAAAACATTCTGCACCCCCCCCCTCCCCCCCCCCCCACACACACACATTCTCGCTTTTCAGAGAGAACAAATGATTCACCTGCGGTTCTCTCTTAGCCCCTCCCGTCTTTGGTTTTCCCTCAACTGTATCTACGGATTGCTGAAAGTCAGTGAGCCTTTGAAAACAGAAAAAAATGTTTCTGACTGGCGCCTTGGAGGAGTACTAGGGAACGTGAGGAGGTCGAGCAAGGACGCAAAGCGTACATGCACACAAACCAAGACCATCGATTCCCATAAGCAAGTTCGAATAGGTTGAGGAAAACACGTGTTTTTACACACGCACAAAGTACAGTACTTTTTTTTTGCTCGATTATGCGCGTAATAGTCAGAGGAAGGCGGGGGGGGGGGGGAGGGATAAAAAGACAAAAAAAACACGCAGAAAAACAAGAGAAATCATGGCAAGACCAACGTGTTGGGAACATTTGAGCATGTGGAAAAAAAAAGAGAGAGAAGGGTAGCATGTCTCTGAAGACGAGCACAACGATGACCCCTCATCCCTTTGTTTTACTTTGTTGTTGCTCATGCGCCCCTGTGTGTTCCGGGAGTCTAGGGTTTGAAGAGGAAAGTTTGGGCAAAACGACAGAGGATTGTGTATCGGAGAGGATGGTTCCCGGTGTAAATGCATTTTCGACCTTCACCCGCATGTGACCTCCCTCTACAGACAAAACAACGTGAAGAAAAAAAAGAGAAAAGGAGGGGATTGGGGGCGAAAGGAACAGGGAAACGGGCTCTGTTCGGGGGAGAGCGCGGGGGGGGGGGGACAAAAGAAGCGAAAAAAACAAAAATGTCAGTGAGAAGTACGATGGAGGATATCCCCACACAAACAAAAAAGAATGAGAAAACATGTCAGTAGAAATAGAAAAAGGAATCGCTGTGAAGCTGGGCGCAGACCTCTGCTAAGCGAGAAGCTTGAAAAGGACACAGCACGCACACGCACACGTCAAAATATCGGTTCCCAGAGAGGAGAAACAGTCGGGACGGAAAGGGAAGGGGAAACTCAAAAAAAAAAGGTGTTCGGACATCTCAACCTCCGCCTCGTCTGCTTTGACATTTTTCCAAGATTTTTTTTCTCCGGTGGTGAACTGCTCCGTGGATGGGCTCGGTTCATGGCTAGTGCGGGTACAACAAGAGTTGCCACACTTTGGCAGCGGGCACAGTCACCACCCGCGCCGTGGTGCTCAGCAGAACACGAACGAGCAGAATGCAGAGCGACCGAACGATGGACAGTAGTCCTCTGCGCCGGTGACATTGCTGCCGCCCCCCTCTCCGTGAACGGAAACTACCCGTTCGGTAAGAGTCAGGCCCCACTTCCCTCTCGCGCGCAATCGAGATCAGACAAGCGTGCAGGGCCTGCTGTTGTCTTGTGATGTTGGTTAGTGTGCCTGGGTAGATGTTGGGCAGGGGGGACGCACGGCTCAAGTCTTTTCGATCAACAGAGCGAGGCCCGAAGTCGAGCGTGGCTGCTTCCCGTGCCAGAAAACCGCTGGCGCGGTGAGAGCTCTGGGGGCCCGAGTGTTGTTGTTGTGAAGAGAAGAGGCGACTCGACGCGTCGAAACGTAACGGTTCAAATGTCCTGCACTCATTCCAGTTGTTGGTGTTCACGCTGGTGGTGCACCCATCACGCACGGCGGAAGCGATGCTAAAACACACGGGAGGCGTAGTTCTTGCGGTGTTTGCCTTATCGCTAGTCAGCACTGCGGTTTCATGAGCGATGCCACCACTGGTGCTGGGGAAGTAGGCAAAGGAGGGGGAAATCGGTGACTGTGTACTCTTTGGGGTTGAGGCAACGCTGCGAAGAGTCACAAGTGGCTCCACAGCACCCGTAGCACAGACCGATTCCACACTCGTCAGGGTGAAGTCCTCCTCCGCCTCGCTTAGCGCCGCCGAAACACACGAAGACACTCCGTGCAGTCCACTACAGCTGCGGTTCGAGATGGCACCATCGACTGCCCTGTAGAATGGGCCCCCGTTACTCGGCAAAGAGGAACACTGTATTGGCTTCGTGAGTGAGCCATAGCAAGAAAAAGGCCGGGAAAGGCGCACCCGTGGTGAGACACACGGTGAGTCCCCACTCGTGATGTTGCTCGCCGTGAACCCGGTGCCGCCCGGTCGCCTAGGCGCTGACAAACACGTTGTAATGCGGTCATTCGGCTTGGCCGGCAAGGGGCCATCTGTCGCTGAGCAGTGGAGCCACGTGTCGCCGACGGTGCGAGTGCATGTTCCCTCCTGTACCGAGAAGGCGCTGGTGGTGAGCGTCGCGACCTCAGCGTCCGCAGAGAAAGAGAAGCTTTGACGACGCGGGGGTGTCGCAAAGCGGCTGTGGTTCACGTGTATACCGACACCTTTGACGGTAGACGACTGACTACCGGCAATGGAGACCCCGCTAGGGAGCATGGCGCGAAGGTTGTGTAGAAAAAAAGTCGCTTGTTGGCAGCGCAAAGACGAAAATGGAGTTCCGAGTGATTCTTTGCGTGCGTGTAGGTTGGGTGGGGTTGCGGGAGGTGATAAGGATCCAGCGACCATCAACGATCAAAATACAACGACTCTCATCTACGTCACCCACAGATAGTAGACACAAACAAACAAAAATGACGAGAGCAAATGATAGGCACGGCAGGTGAAGAGTTGAGCTATAAAAAAAGGGAAATCTTACAGGTAAGAGAGACAGTGTCTCCCACTTTCGGGACCGTATATATATATATTTGAACAGAGAACAGACACCGAAAACACGAAACGCCACGAGAGAAGAATAGTCAGGTCCCGGCGCCACCCGAAACAAACCAAAAAAAAAAGCACGCACACACCGAGCTGTTTTACACTTTGTACACGGAATGGGTAGGGGAAATGACAAAAACGGAATTTACTGAAAAAAACGATACACTTTTCCTCTTGCTTTTTTTTCTTTACAGCGCGCGCACGTGTGTGTGTGTGTGTGTGCGTGTGCGTGGGGAGGGGGGAGAGGAAGAGAATTGAACAGATTTGGGGAGTATCACTACGGTATTTTCTGTACACTACCCGATACGTCGAAGTTTTTTGTGTTGGGAAGAAACAGAAAGCTGTATCGGCGCGCTGGGGAGGGGGGTGGGGGCAACTAAAACGCTTTTAGTAGGCTGTTTGGTTCTCTCTCAGCTATACCAATCCACTAGATTCACACACCGAAACGGGAGGGACTACGGCTGCACGCTCCACTGCCTGGAAAAGTGTGGTAGAAGCGCAGACTGAGTCGATCCTGTTTGGAGAGATACTCAGAAGTCCCACGACAATTTAACAGAGAAAAAAAAGGGCAAATCAAACATCAAACAGAGAAAACAAGAAAAAATTAATCGGAGAGAAGGAGTGGGTTTCGGGGGAGAGGGGGGGGGAGGGGGCAAAAAAAAAAAAAACGCTGCAGCCGCAGAGCGGCTGTAAGCAACCGGAGTGGCACTTCGAAAAACAGAAGAACGTATGCAGAGATACACAAGACACCAGAGCACTAAAAAAAAAAAACAATCACGGAAAAAAAAAGAGACGGTGCTTGCGCCTCGCTTTTACCAGTAAAAACTCCTTTCGATCCTTGGAGAAGTGTACAGGACGGTTCCATACATTTACTACAGGGAACTTTGTGGTTCAAATTAGTGTGCGTTGAAGCGCTGCTTCTCGCACAAAAGAGATCCAGTGCACTGCCAAAACAAAAAAAAGGGGGGAGAGAGAGAGAACGACAAGAAAAACGCACGCACACCCCAAGACCTCAGGGTGGACGGAGGTGTAGGGAGGGGGGAGTAGCGGAAGAGAGAGAGAGGTGGGGAAGAAAGAGAGAGAGGTGGGGAAGAGAGGGGCGTTAAACTTCAAAAAAGCTCAAGAAACCACGCCAAACACCCAACTCCGCACGAAGGAAACGAGCAGAGAATCCCGAAAAGGCGACTACGTACTTGAAAGAAGAAAAAAAAAGGGAAGAAACAAAGACAGAAAAGCTTGACCGGTCAAAGCGCTAAAGGAAAAAAAAAAGAAGTTAAGAAGGGCCGTCCAAAAAAAAAAGGTGAAGGACGTTCTTTATGGTATCGACACACCTGTAAAGTCAAATTTGTGATGAACGATACAGGCTATGCCGCACTTGAATAAAATAATAAAACCGAGGAGTAAATGATTTGGCTGTATGAGCGAGTGGTGCCGAAACTGATAAGAGCGCAGATGGTGGTGGTGGTGGTTGTATGTGTGTGTGAGTGTGAAGTGGGAGGGGGGAGGGGGAATAAGAACCAAGGCAGGAGGTGGAAGTGAAATGGCGCTTATACGACACCTTTCTTCCCTTCAGTTTAGGCGGTGCTCAGAAACCAAATAAAAAAAAACTGTGGGTGGGAAGAGAAGCATCCGTCACCGTCACGGTTTGAGGTAAAAAAAAAAAGGTGCGCGGGTAGCGGAGTCCATGGTGGTAATGTGAGAGAGAGAGGGGGGGAGGGGGAGGGGGTAGGGGGGACGAAAAAATGGAGGTGAAGTGCAAAAGAGACTTTTCCAATCATGAACGGTAGACATCAGTGACACAGCCCTGAGGCATCACGGGAACCGAGATGCCAGGGGCACAAGAAGCATACATACCTCTTCCACGCGACCGGACAACGGATGAGGCGCAGAAGTCTAAAATTCTTCGCTACCTGGATAATTTGCTTGGATGGTTTCCTGGTCGAGTGACGTCGATCGAAAAGGGGGGGGGGGCTAAGGGGAGGGAGGAGAGGGAGAAGGGGGGGATAGGTTTTAGAATGGGAAACGTATGTGCGCTGAGAAGACGCCTACTTGCAGTTTTTTCTTTCCTCTTCGCGCATCCGAAGACAACAAATGTCTGCCACACAAAGAGTATATACAAACCATATTATATATATATATATATATATATCTACGCGCTTTACTTCGATTTCCTCGTGATCACTGCTCCTCGGCTTCTTGATCACGGAGAACGATTACGGCGCACAAGCAGAAAGGAAGTCGTCATATCAGGCGTGCACAGCATTCTCTTCCTCCACTCTTCGTGCTCCAATGCATGCAAAATACAGGCAACTGTCACCAAATGTTATTGCGTGCGCAGCGTCGTTCAGAGGGCCCTCATTAGTGCTCGCCACGTCGTGCTTCGCCTCTTCGTCCTCACATCAACACCACGAGACACTCTGAAGGAGCATATCCACATGCGTCTCACATTGAGTTAGCGTAGCATCGAATTGGCTGATGGCGACGATACCGCCAGCCACCGCACGCTCTGTCACCATGGCAGTCTCCTCCTGGAAGAGGCGGCGTGTTTCCTGTGCGGGTGTCTGGGAGACCCCTGCCTGTGACTCCATCCAATCGGTCCACAAGTCTGCAAAGAATGGAATTCCGCCGCATTTGCTGAGGGTATCCGGCGGGATGATAGAGACCCACTCGAAAAAGTCGATGCAGGGTGGTGACCGCGGCGGCACGGCAGCGATTGTGCGACTTTTGTTGCTTTGCCTCCGCAGCTCCTCGCCAAAGGTGCCTTCTGTGCAGCTCCTACACGAGATGTGCTGTTCTGGTGCGCTTGGGGGCACCTCACGCCCGAGCTGTGTAGCGGAGGTGCAGGAATGCTGACTAACGCCGGACTCTCTGTCGACTGATGTCGCCGTTGCCTCGAGGTGGCAGCGACGACCCCCGGGTGACAACCCTCCTGTCAGTTGCACCTCGACGTCGTGGCGAGAGGAAGATGTGTTGAGCTCACCATGCTCCTCATCACGCCCGGACCTGTCCTGCGATGCTGCTTTCTGCCACTCCCGTCTGCACGCCTCGCAAGCTGAGATGGGGGCCGGCGACGATGATTGAGTGGTGTAGGTCACTTCCATTCTCCTGGCGAGTTGACCCAGGTGGTGTCTCTCGCGTGGCGGGTAGACGACCATCATACAGAACCGTTTTAGGCGGGGCCACGTCAAGCCGTGGCTTAGTCGCCTCAAGCTGAACATCAACCAATCCTTGTTGTAGGCGACGCCGTACTCAACCTGCCCCTGTGCAAACGCGTGGAGGACGATGGCGAGACTCAGTGAAACGATAATGACACCGAATACGAACAACAGAGGGCCCCCAAAAAAAAACACAAACAGGCTGCTAATGTTTTCGCTACTTGGAACAAGGAGGTTCGCTGATGTCCAGAGGGTTAGGCACGTGAACAAGGACTCGGCGAAGGTGCTGTAAAAATCTGTGAAGGGCCCAAAGACTGCCCAGCCCACCAAGGCATGGGCGCTTACTACCGCCGCGTAGACCGCTGCGAGCACCACCAGCGTACTGCTGCTCCGCTCCACAGCAGTGAAAAAAAAGTCGAGTGGCCTCAGCACTACGCGAAGGGTGCACAGGCGGTTGAAGCAGAAGAGCACAGCAATCGCAGCTGAAACCGTATGCCGGTCGTACAGGTGTTCAATCGAGTCAAGGAAAGCAGGATAAACGCTCGTCTGCATCGGGACGGAGAGCTGCGGTGCCACGGCAACGCTCAGCTGCAACCAGAGAAAGTAGTAGGCGACGGAAACGAAAAGACTGACGACAGCCCCAAGGTCCATCCAGGCACTGCAGTCTGAAAAAAGCAAAATGGCCCCGCCGTTATGGCGGGTCTGCTCGTACAGGCGCGCCAACACCGAGCACAAGTATAGGGCGGTGTAAGCCGCCGTAACACAGACAAGGGCCAGCTGACCTGTTCGCGCTGCAGTCCAGACGGGAAAAGAGCGATAAACAGCTTTATTAACGTAACCTCCCGCTGCGGAAACCTCAGTCTTGTACTTCACGAGGTGAAACGAGTCGGTGGACGGCGTATAGGAGAAAAACTCCACCACAACATAACGGGTAGACCAGTTATCAACAAAGAAGCAAGACTGGTTGGCAATCGCAGCCTGGTACTGCGCGGCGAGCGACGCAGTGGCACGAAAAGGAATGTCAAAGGTGTAGCCGCCACAATGGTACGTGCCAAATCGACCCGTGGTGGCCACACAATAGGCGCCCGCGTCCTCCGGCGCGCGATAAACATACACTGGAGTGGAAGAGCCGTTGGAGGGGTGCCTAAGGGAAAGCGATGGGCAGCGCGAAGGTGTTTTATCCTCACGGCTCCGGTCGTACTGACGTGACCACCCATCCCTTGGAAACACCACCGATTCTGGCGGGTACATGCGGCGCTGCAGCGCAGCGCTGTGGGAGCGCATTCGAATGGTGCGCGTGCGCAGTGCGCCCAGAAAAACGTGCTCGCCGGCGTCCACCCCCACCTCACTGTCATAGAGATACACAGAAGGCGGGTAGTCGGTTGCCAGTGCTCCATTGCTACTACCGCTGCTTGTGCTCACAAAAGTTGCAGAGAGAGGTGCCTCAGGAACCTTCGCCGTGTCAGTCCAACGCACGGTGTTCCCATCAATCCCCACGTCGCGACTCTCCTTGTCACCAGAGAAGGTGACAGAGGTGCTGTAGCCTTTGGTGTCCCTCAGGTTCGTGTGTTTTCTTGTCGTGTGGTCATTCAGCGCGGCATCCGCGTGGCAGCCTTCGCGGTAACCTGGCCGCGTTTGAAAACTGCTCTTCGCACGCCCAACCACTTGTGGGAAAATACTGGGGAGGACAACGCTGGTGAAGAATTCCAGCCAGTCAGTCTGACTTCGAATTTGAAGGAAGACACGGTTCGCGCGGACCTGAGGCGTCGTCATACCAAGAGACTTTTGCTGTCGGAACCTCTCCAGTTCCACCGCCGCAGACGGAAACGGCGAGCGTTCGAGAAGTTGCCGAATCACCTCTGTCTGATACACATTCGTGTGTTTTGTGTCCACGCAGTACACAGTGTACAATGAGGCCAAGGCCAGCAGCGGGATGGCGAAGATGAGCTGTCGCACCATGCGATTCCACGTGATGCGCTCACGCATGTGGGTAGCGATCACACTGACTGGAACCCGTTCAGTAAAGGGATAGACACGGTCGGCCGAGGGCAGTGGGGAGGGGAGATCTTTGTTCCCCTGGAAGCCCGCTGAGGGCTCCGTCTCTGAGATGCACCTCGAGCAGCGGCCCTTGGCGTCGTCGTCGCGACGGCCCTTTGTGTTCGTCAAAGGTAGCGGTGTTGTTGCCGACCGCTCCGACGACGAATACCACGACGATTCGCGCAGGGACGAGGACCGATCGGGGGCGTTGCTATTCGTCAGACTAGGATCATGACACAGGCGACGACAGCCGCTGTCGGCACGATCTGTTCCAGTAGAAGAAGGCGAGGACCCCGTCACCGCAGTCAAGGTACTTCTCCGCCTTTCTGAAGTCAAATCGGCACTTCTCCCTCCCTTCCCAGATCGGTGCAGCCGCGCTGTCCCCGGTGTCCCCTCCTGACGCCGTGCTCGGCCTGTGCGATCTGCTGGGGTATCGGGTGACCTTTTTCCAGTGGACACGTTAACACTGCGGGTGGCTGGGGGGGTTGCGCTCATTGATGAGGCATCCGCTGCATTTCCGTGGAGCTTCAGGCCGCCTTTCCCGGCTCCATGGGTCGCACGAGGTTCGCGCCTACCGGCGTCGAGGTGCTTTGAAGCAGCCGCGAGTGTACTTCTCGCTTTCTTGTGAGAGGGCGACCGTTGAGGATTGTCCAGCGGCGCAATGTCAGGCGGAGACCTCGCTGCGTTTACCGCTGGAGAGCCTCGAGAGCGGTGCACCAGGGTGCGGCCACGAGCTTTGTAAACGCCGCGGCTACAAGAGCGCCGAGAGGGTGTGCTTTCTTCCATCGAGGGCGTGCTGCTGTCAGGGGGCGTGTCGGAATGCGGAAGACTACTGCTGCGCTCTGAAAAGGGCGCGGTGCAGACCCCATGGGATGTGCTGCTTGATGCTCCTAAGGGGCCGGAAGCGCGACGGTGCGTTATTGCAAACGACGCGGGGCACACCTTTGACTCTTCCATCTCTCTAGTAAGAGACAGAATGGGTCCAAGTGGAGGGTGAGGGGGGGAAGAGAACGGCTGCTACATGGCGGCTGCAATGAAAGACAAAAAGACGACAAGGGAGTGGAGCATCCCTTACACCGAGGCCCCCCCTTTTTTTTTGAGATGAAATGGCTCAGGTGCCACAAAGGACACAACAGTCAATTTCTTTTAGGGGGGGGGTTAGGTGCAGCCATGGAGGAATGCTTTTGGAATCCCACAACAAGGAAAACCACCTAAAAAAAGGCGTCCATGGGTAACAAACAAAAAAAAGGTGAAAAGAAGGTGTGTGAGTGATAGAGTGCCTGAGTGAGTGAGTGAGGGGACAGCAGAGGAGATGCACAGCCAAGAATAAATTCACGGGGGCAGAGGTTCCCAGGAGATGCGCATCCAAAAGAGAGTGCCGACTGTGCAAGAGCGGCAACACAAATGTTAACAATAGGAAAAAAAGAAAAGCGAGGATCGGACTACTCACACGGCTCTTCTTGTTTCTGTATCGTCACTGCCTCCTCCCCGCTCCCTTACAGACACACACACATAAAGAGTCACAGAAGAGGCTAAAACGCGAAGAGGCGCAAGATCGACAGAGCCACTAACCTCAAAAAGACACGTGTGCACGGGGCTGGTGTTCCGCTTCGGTGTTGCTGCGCATACGAGGGGCGCCGTGTGTTGCGCGTTTGCGGGATAGGAGAGTTGGGCTTCTCTTTGTGTGTGGGACCCACTCGCGCTTTACCTTGCCCGCTCCCCCCCCCCTCCCCTCCCCTTGTATTCCGTCGATGCGATTTCACCACACCGCGCAAAAGGGGGTTCCCGAAAAAAAGAGGTAAAGGGGTTGACTTTGAGCGTTGTATTCCCGTTGGGTTTCGTGTTCGGCGGGTCCACCATCTCCCACTACCCATCCGGGATCACAAGAGATTCTTGGAATCCACCCAACACACATGCGGACACGCACACTTGACCAGTGGGGTTCACCGGTTTGTCACGGCTCGCTTCTCTTCTCCCGTTTCTTCTTGTGGTTTATTTGGTGACCATTACACGTCATTAAAGAGGTTGAAAACAAACAAAAGAGGACAAGCCCGCATACACTGCCCGGTGCGCAATGTACGACACAAAATTGTTATTTTTGGTTGTATCGCGGCTCGGCTCAGGAACAAAGAGAGAGCTACGGAGTGAGCCCCGCACCAGCGTGCACCGTCGTTCTTAGAGACGCACACACACACACACACACACACCATTGGGGGAATACGGTGAGGATCGCAAATTGGGGGAGGGGGGGGAGAGGGAGGGGGGCGCGGCGTTCGAAACGCTTATTCCATTCGAGCCCTCCAGGATCCCGTCAGCCTGAAGTCCTGGTTAGCCCATATATGTGACTTACTTGCCTTTCTTTTTTCCGCCGCCATTGCGCTGCCTTTTTCGTGCCAGGCGATCCTTTTCCCTCTCCGCTTTGCGCCGCATCGTCGCCAACTCTTCGAAGGTGCGCACCAGGCCATTTTTCGGCAGCCGCTTTTGCTTGCGTCCAATGCGGAGCTTCTTGCCTTGGTTCGGGTCACTGATGTCTACAAAGTCACCGTCGACGGCGCCGTCAGCGCTACTTTGCGGCTCAGACGACAGCGCAGCTGCCTTGGCGCGTTTCAGTGGCACGAGGTCCTCCTCTTCGCCGACATCTTGTATGCGCATGTTACTCTTCTTCATCCACTTGGAATAGGCATCGAGCTTGTTCTTGTAGTTGATGGCCTTGCCGGCCTCATTTTTAACGCCCTTTAGGAGCGCCTTAGCGTCGTTGACGTGCATTTGGACATAACGGTTCTTTTTCTTGCTCCATGCATACACTTGCCGCTGCTGCGCAGCCCCCTCAGCCGTCTCGGCGCTAATGTCCATTGTCGCGTCCTTGACAGAGTAGTGCGCGTTGTCGAGCGTGTCGCGCCGCTCAAGCTCCATGAAGAAATTTTCATCGCGGTACGTACCGCTTTCCATGCCGCTGTCATGCTCCAGCACGGCCTGACGAGGGTGCGTTACGAAGCTCATCAAGGCATCGTCATTGTTATGAGCGGAATGGTTGCTTTCACCTTCACGCTCACGCTTTTTCCGCTCCTGCGCGCGCTGCAGCATCAGCTCAGCAAAGGGCAGCTTCTTGGGCGACGCCTCAGCAGTGGAGCCAGCTTCCTTCGCCACGTCATTGGCCTTGGCTGATCGTGACAGAGACATGGTGGTCTCCGGCTGGCGAATTGTGAAAAGTTTCTCCTTCGAGCCTATTTCTAGAAAGAGTTCCTTCGGCTTGAACCGCTTCAGGTCGAAGCGCACCTCGTCAGCGCGCACACGAGTGCTGCCAAGACTCTCGAGCAACATTGGGTGTAGCGGGGTGCGGTCGAAGGCGTACTGTGGCTTTCGGGCCTCCCTGATTGCGTCGTGCGTTGGCTTTTTCTTCGTGCGGTTAAACTTCTTATGCGCGTTGGATACCACTCGCGCCATGTTACGCACCTCGACGTCGTTCTCGTGCAGCCGCTTTAGAAAGTCGAGCTCCAGCTGGATGTCCTCTTCGGGCAGACGACCGTAGCAGCCGTCGTCGGGCGTGAAAAGAAGGTCGCCGGGAGCCGGGGCGGACTGCAACGGTCGGCCGAGGAACTGCATGAGGTCGACGTAGTAGGGCAAGTCCTCAAAGGTCATGATGGAGTATGCCGTGCCGGAGCGACCGGCACGCGCAACACGGCCGACGCGATGGACAAAGAGCTTCGGGTTGAATGGGAAGGAGAAGTTTATCACGTTGTCGAGAAGTGGCAGGTCTAAACCGCGGGCAGCCACGTCTGTGACCACCATCAAGATTGTCTCCCGCTTCGAAAAGCTGCGCACAGCGAGGCGACGTGCCTCCTGGTCCATCTGTCCATGTACAGCACTCGTTGAAATGTCGTACGCCGTCAGCACCATCTGGAGGAGCTCCACATGAAATTTTGATTCCACAAAGATCAAGGCCTGGGCGTTATTGGATGCCTCCTCACCAACGTGGAGAACCCGCTTGAGCAGCACAATCAACGCGGCAACCTTTTCGTCGTTGCGCACCAGGAAAGCGCTCTGCTTGAGTTGGTCGCTCAGCTTCATCTCCGAATCGAGGCGAATCACAACTGGGTGATGCAGGCCAGCGCTGGTGAATTCGGCCAAGACGCTGGGCATCGTGGCGGAGAAAAGGGCTCGCTGGCAGGAATCGGGGATCTTCTGCATGATGGCGCCAATCTGCGGCTGGAGACCCAACTCAAAGAGACGGTCTGCCTCATCCAGCACAAGGCAGCGCACCGCAGAGAGGTGCAGCGAGGCCTCTTCCATGATATGCAAGAGACGGCCAGGTGTAGCGACTACTAGATCGGGGTTCGACGCGAGGAGCTCAAACTGCTGGTCCATCGAGTCTCCACCCACCAACGCTGCAAACCGCAGATCGAGGTACTTGTTGAGCGCGAAGCCGTGGTGTAGAATCTGAAGGCTGAGCTCGCGTGTCGGGGAGAGTACCAGGCCGCGAATGCCGACCATCTTCGCGTGCGCCTTTAGTGTGTGAAGCATCGGGATGAGAAACGCCGCTGTTTTCCCTGAGCCTGTGCGGGCCATGGCCACAACATCGTTTCCTTGAAGCATTGGCGGAATCGCCTTGCGCTGAATGGGTGTGGGCACAGTGAATCCCTGCTTCAAAATAGCATCCAGTAATGGCTTCTCCAGGCCAAGGGTCTGAAAACCGCCGCCCTTCTTCCTCTTTGAGTCTGCCGCCGACTCCACGGCCGCCTCCCATGTTCCATGACCGATCATGACAACGATGCTGCTTCACGTCAGGAGAAAACAATTATTTATTATTTTGTGGGTGTGTGTGTGTGTGGAGGGGGAAAGAGGGTGTGTGGAGGGGGCTAGTATTCGTGCAGCTGCCCTGTCCTGGAGCGAACCTGGTTGTACAACTCTCTTTCTATTGCACCAGTGCCGTTCTGTTGCACAAGAAAAAAAAAAGAGTAGAAACTGGCAGGAGAATGGAAGGGAAGGGGGAGACTTGTCAAACACACAGTGGGAAATCAGACAGGACCGCCACATAAGAAAACAACGCGTGCATCGGAACATCCCCGCTGGCGTGGTAGACATCGAATTTCGCGCGTGCGTGCGAGGAGGATGAGGGGGCGGCGGCAGCGGCGGTGTGTTCTGCATCGAGACGCAGTTGCGCTGCAGAAGGAGAGGCAGGAATAGACAGACCAGGTTATCGAGAGCGGGGGTGTCAATGAGAATGCACATCACACACAGTAGAGAGAAAACCCTAACAACGAGAAAAAAAAAACTTTGTATTGCAAGTGAAGATCATCATACTCGCTTACTTGCTTCTTTACTTTTTTTTGCCGCTTTCCTACAGCGGGGCACGGCCTTCACCATCGGTCACGCCCTGCCGCTCCCACCACTCAGAGTACAGCCCGGGCACATGGACGGATTGTGACAGAGATTCTTCGCTCACTGCCCTGGGCGTATTCCACAGACCGTCCCCTCCCCCTTACTCCCTCCGCCCCCGCTTCTTTTCCCTGCTGCGCGCTTGACACGCAGAGAGAAAGCGAGGAGAGAGTGGGGTAAGAGAGGCCTCTCGCCACCCATCGAATCAAACACCGAAAATGCGGTTCTGCTCCTCATCTGAGAGACGCGTTACGATGGCCAACTTTCCAGTCACCAGAGGTCCCACACAATGGACGCCCATTGCATCATTCAGGCTGAAGCTGTCCAGAAAACTAGTGTACGCCAGTCCCTCACCAAGGTTACTTGTAAACAGAGAGTGCGAGCCAGTGCCAGTGGTCGGAGAGGACCCAGGAGCGACACCACCACCTATAGCGCAGGAGCGGTACAGAGAGCGTTTGCCATTGGACAGCGGATCTCGTTCTAGCCGGTATGGCGAGTACTGGGAGGCTGGATACACAATGCGACGCAACAGACCCGGGGCCTCCGAGGGATTGTACTCCCGCCGCGCCTCAGACACCGACAAGGGCTCCGCGGTGAGTAACTCTGCAGCACCCAGCTCCACCAGCTGTCGCATTGTCTCTCCAAGTGTGGGTCCCCCGTCCACGTCGGACGCGAAGTCTTCCGACAGACCAGCTGCCACAACGGCCGCCGCAAGTTCGCTGTTCTCATTTTCCTCTCCTGCTGTGGAGGTGACGAGGTCGTACACAACCGCGTAGGTCGTCTCCACCTCCCCGGCCTCGTCGAGATCCTCATCAGAGAGGCCAGAAACCGGTGGCATTGTTGCATTGAGAGTATCAGCGCTTTCCGACGTGCTCTCCGCCTTGATGGGGACATCGCAGAGATCGTCAAGCGACGGCAGTGGCTCAAAAGGAAGAGTGGCAATGACGCGCCCAGTGGCCCTGTGCTTCACGTGCATGCCGCTCTCCCATGGCGTACCAAACGCCTCGCAGAGGTCCTCGAGTGTGATCGTCGAGGGATCGTCATCTAGCTCGACAAAGGTGCTGCTCCCTAAGTACACAGCACATTTGCGGGCGGTTCTCGCTCGAAATGACGCTGGTTGCGTAGAAGTCATAGAAATTCTCCTGGGGGAGACGTCACTGTAGAAGAGCGCGAAAGAAACAGTGGGGAAGCCAGAAGATGCGCGCCTGTGCGCGGTCACCATCCACGCCTCAAAGACGAGTGCTCGATGGAGCTCACGGCCTGTGGTCTACGGAGTTCTTTAGTGAACTTCACTGATTCCATTTTTTAGTTTGAGTTACGAGGGGGAGGGGAAGGGAGGGGGAGGGAAGCGAGAAGTGACATTAGTTACAGGTTTCCCCCCAACTAAACTGCCCTTTTCGAGATGTAAATCATTTTTTTTCTGGGGGGGGGATGCAGTGGATTTGTGCCCCTCCAAAAAGAGCAAAGGGAACATCAACACGCTTGCAAATCGGGTACAGGTGAGTGCCCCCCCCCCCCACCCTGTAGGCGAGAAAAGATGCCACTGCAGCGCAGCACTCATCAGAACGAAGAGCTTGGCTCCTTTTCCTGCTTCTTACTCTCTCCTTTCCCTTGAGATCATGGAGGTCACTGAAGGGAAAGGAAAAGAATGCGTCCTATCCAGAGGGGGGTAACATCCATGAGCGTTTTGTCCCTCAGGAGGGGTGAACGGGTGGAGGCGGGACTCCTGTTTGCACTGCACCAGTCTCGCACATCACAGACTCCAAGCCTTCACACATCAGCAACGTAAGGAAGAAAATTGGGGGAAAACGACATGAGAGATCACAGAGGAAGAGCAACGAGGTTGCAGAATAACCAAAATAAAAGCAGGGACGCGCACACAGCTGCCGAAGCGGATGCTCAAGAAGAGTGGAGGCACAAGAGCAGACGGATACATATCCCCCAAAGAAAACCTGGCTATTCGAAATACAGTAAGCTCCTTGCATACAAAACATTTATATGCGTACATATATTCATATGTATGGAGGCTGGCTTCAGCATTTTACCGGTCGCCGGGAGCCGTTCAGACACACGAGAGAGACACGGAAGTGGCTATAATTGAAACAGCGTCTTTATGACATGTTCCTGCATCTCGTCTCAGAACAGATAAGGGTTCAGGAGGGAGAGGGGAGGGAGGGGGGGGGGCGGTTTGGAGTATCATTCTCGCGCAGTGCTTCGGCTGTCGATGCTACAGCGAAACAGACCTGCACAAATAATAAAAAAAACGTTGGGTGCTTTTGCAGGAACCGCAAAAAACAGATCGCCTCATTTGGATTGGAGGGTAGGGGGGGAGGGGGGGGGGGGCTGACTGGATACACACACAAAAAAAAAGCACAAGAGGAGGCCTAGGAGGATTCACTGGTTGGGTGTCTTTGTTTCTCCTTGACGCCAGTTGACTCGAGAAAGAAAGGGAGCCAGCACCGAGGGCGCCACGGGACCCGCGCTTGCCAACCTGGACCTCTCTCACCTGGGTGTCTCTGTGTGAAGAGGACTCTTCCCAAGCGGTCTACCAAAACCATTTGTTGGGGATCCATCAGTAAACAGTGAGGCGCAGGATGTGTTTGATGGAGGGCAGACTCAACAGGTACATGACGGGGCTGATGCTGGAGGCTAGCGAAAAGAAGAAACCCATACCGAGCACAACACCCAGTTGTAGGTACGGAAACGGAAAGGGCAAATTCAACTGTGAGAGGAGGTTGTTCTGCAGCGACATCGTGTAGGCTACAACAGTGCCGACGGTGAGGCCCATGACACCAGCCGAGAGGACCAAGATGAAGGCTTCCCAGCCGTACACGCGATACACCTGGAAGTGAGACATCCCCATACATAAAAGCACACCGATCTCCTTGGAGGAGTTGAGTACATTCGCCGTCATATTGCCCATTAAAGCAAAGAAACAAATCATTAAAACCATCATCTCGGCTGCCAAGAAGAAGAGGTTCAGAATACGCGAGGCCGTCGCCAAGCCACTCGTCGTCTCCTTCAAGGTTGCCACCGACGCACTGTGGCGTATCATGGCAAACGCCTCAGTGAGCTCGTCGCCGATTCGCACGTGATCGGCTGTGGACTTCGCGCGCAGCCGAATGACTGGCACATTCCCGTCCAGGACGCTGACGCGAGGCGCACCTACACACCGGAGGGAACCAGGGATACTTACCAGCAGGTCACCTGTGTTGGTTTTGTACTTGGAGACGGAGACTACTGGTGCCGCATCGAGTGTCGCGAGAGGGCGAACACTAGACCGACTCACCGAAAGGGTCCCCAAGGTGGCGTTTACATTTTTTCTCATCTCAATCAAAGAGACCCCGTCGGCGTCACCGAGGCCAAGGCTCTTCGCCGCACCAGAGGACAGGATCCCCTTGCAAAGGCCTCCCGTGGTGTAGAGAGACGGCAGAAGGCCGTAGCGGCCAACAATGCTCTGGGCCCTGTCAACGTAGAGGAAACGCTTGTCCAGGACGTCGAAGTAGTTTGGTGGGAGCAGTTTCAAGGTCGATCGGGCGGTGCGATAACGTCCCAGTGAAGAGATTTTCGTATTACTGAGAGAGGAGACTACAGGGTGTCTGTAATCGTATGTGTAGGCGGTAATGAGGCCGGCCCTCTTCTGCGCCTCTAAAACCATTTCTATCGCCCAGTATTCCTCCATCGTAAGCCAGTTGGGCATCACCCAGATTTCGCAACCCGTCTCCTGATGTTGCTGGTACTGGGAGGAGAGGATCACGATATTTACTGACACCGTAATGAAGATAATAAAGGCTAGGGAGAGCGCGAACATGAGAGTCGTCTTGCGGTTGCGGAACCGATGCGCACTGAGGCTCTTTAGCAGGAGCGAGCGCACTGCTTTACTCTCCCAGAACAACAACAGTTGACTTAAGCATGTCTGCGCCACCCGCTCGAAGTTCAAGAAGAGCAGCACAAGGCCCCCGAGAAGCCCAACGAGAAGTCCGAAGAAAATGTAGAACATCAAACTCAGGTTTTTCTCGATCAACGCGGTGGGGAGTAGGTAGTACACTAAGAACC
The DNA here is from genome assembly GCF_017918235.1 of Porcisia hertigi. NCBI lineage: Eukaryota > Euglenozoa > Kinetoplastea > Trypanosomatida > Trypanosomatidae > Porcisia > Porcisia hertigi. The sequence continues at coordinate 853,742 of NC_090593.1, forward strand.
CAGCGATAAAAAAGACGACTCCGAGGCTGAGCATGGTCCAGCTCCAGCTGGTCGAATCGCCGCGAATCACCTTGCTGATGACGCCGACGCTACGGCTTCGTGAGGTGTTCAGCGCATCGGAAAGCTGCCGCGTCACCAACAAGATGATTGGGAAAAAAGAGGCGACAAGTGGGATGCCGAGCCCAGCCAGTGTAGCCCACCCGACGGAGGCCCCTGAGATGAGCAAGGGTAGCTCCATGTTGACGAGCCTCAGGAAGACAGCTCGAGCCCCCGCGTAGACGCCTTGTCCGATCCCAATGCCAACGATCCACGCGGGAACAGTAAACGCATACGCGTTGATGAGCACCATCATGACCAAATTCTCTTTCGTAAAACCTACCATGCGGTGGATGCCGAGTTCATACGTCTTCGTTTCGATCCCCACCGTGAGAAGGCTGTAGATGAGCACAGTGCTCAGGAACCCCAGTGCCAAGAGAATAATCGATACGACGAGCCCAAGAAAGACGCCCAACAAGCGTGTATGATACAAGCCGCTCAAGTGAACTGTGGCGCGGTTGAGCTGCATGAATCCGACTGGCGACAGCAATTTCGAGGTCCACTCAAGCACGTTTCTGCGGATGGTGTTGTAACTCGTAGAGCTGTACGCACGCAAACGGAACTTCGGGTTCATCTTGAAATATACGGTAGACGCGCACTGGTGTATATCGGTATTGGTAAAGATCTCTCTGGCCGTAGGGCTCACGTCGTATGGGCCGAGGCCCGCCGCTACGTTGGCAATAAACGAGCTGAGCGATACGACAACGAAAGTCTCCATGCCGGGGAACTTCAGATCATCCTTCTCCATGATCGAGATAACCTTGAAGGGCATCATCGTATACGGGGAGATCCACCATGGGACCTGGGTAAACGGAAGCTCCATGTTTGTTTGGGCGTTTCCATAAAGAATCACCGTCTCGCCTACAGCTACGTTCCCCATGGCAATCGCTGCCCGACGCGACAAAACTAATTCGTTTCTCTTCGGTGTGGGTTCATTGTAGTCAGTGCCGAATCCCATGCGTGCCTCCGCCTGTGTGTCAATCGCAATGACGGTCAAATACGTGATGGCACTGCCGGTGCATACTTCCATACAGGCTTGGGGAGTGTAGCACTCACTTCCGTTCGCGTAAGCCCACAGCGTATCCACAGTCTTTCCCGCACAGAACCGCAAGGGGACTGCCGTGTACATATCCACGAACCGTGGGGCACTGTACCCATAGTCGGGGTCACTTTCCGGATAAAGCTGCCGGATCCTTGTGTAGTTAATACCCGTCGCCCTGCCCATGATATCGCTGGGCCATATTTGAAGGTCAAACTCGCCACGACCTGCCTCAGAAATACTGAGAAACAGAATCGGCATGTGCTCCAGCAGTGAAATCACTACCACGCACAATAAGACGACCACCACAACCGAGAAGAACCCCAGAACGTAGCTGCAGGTACGTGTCTTCATATCCGTCCATGCAAGAGAAAGGAAGAGCCGTATCATCTTGAGCGAGAGCCACATGTTGTGCATAAAAAGACGTAAACTTGCGAGTGTGGACAGTCCGTCGTCGTCGAACCCAACATCGACGGCGACACGCCCGCTGCGCTGGAGGGGAACCTGCTTCACCGCCGCGGACTCTCTGGTGAAGGGTGTGGATGTATCGGTGTCATCCAGAACTCCGTTCTTCAATCCTGTGTGGACGTTCGTGCCATCGAGGGAGCTTCGCTTCCCGCGCATTTGTGATGCCTCCGCATTGTGCCCAAAGGTGGTGCCACCCTGTAAACTACTCTCCTTTTCCAAGTGAATTTGCACAGAAATCGGTGAACGGTGCAAGGACAAGAAGGGCTCCCGTCCTTTGGAGCGTTGAAAGGAGGAAGACGGTATCGACATTCCCGTGCACTCCGCCGAGGTTGAAACCAAAAACAAAAAAAAAGATCTCTGTTGCTCAAACTACGCTTGCGTGGAAGACGGGGAGAGAGGGCGGCAGCGGGAGGGGTACTTCCCCGTGTATTCTTCTCTATATCAGCAAGACAACTCCGCGCCCTATTCAGTGTCTCGACTTATCGTGCGACTATTGGTTGGGCAGCGAATACTCGACACTCGATGAGTATGTACGTGTCTGCGCGAAAAGCAAAAGTAAAAGGTCCACTTACGCGGTATAAGCGGGGGGAGGGGGGGGAGCAGCGTCAAAGCAGAAAGTGGGTGCCCTCTCCACACACCTCGTTGACAGTAGCCGCAGAGGTGCAGCTAGAGAGGAAAAAATACAAGCAAAATAGGAAGTGTGGATGATAGGGTGAAGTTCCTGGGGGAAAAACACACACACACACACACAAAAGGCGTGTTCAGTTGCCGGAAAACAATAATAATAATAATAGCAAAAATCGTGTGGTGTGGGAGATCAGCGTCAACGAATGCAAGCAAATATTTTTGTGGAGAGTATCGGCCAAGTTCTCTCGACTTGGCAGGCTGCGCAGGGCAGTCTAAATACGGCTTTGATGAAAAGAGACAATAGGAGGAGAGAACGCAAGTCCAAACCAGTGGGGGGGGGGGAGAGAGGCCTAACGGTGACTCAAAGCTACAGCGGAAACAGAAATGAGGGAGCGGAGTCTGGAGATCTGCACGCTAGGGGGGGGGGGGGGCGAGGGATGCGGTTGGGAAAACAACCCCCCAAAAGTGGTGAAGTGAGAGAGGAAGATTCACTGAAAACGCAAGAAACGACAGCATAAAGCAGGGGAGGACAGCGGAGGCTAAAATCACACAAAGCGGAAAGGTGACACCGAACAGAGCGGTCAGGGGTAAATCGTCACTTACCGAGAAACAACAAGAGTATCCTCAATACGACCGACGCAAAACAAAGAAAACAAAGGTGGGGCAGGGAGGAGGGAGGGGGATATAGCTGAGTGCGATCCACACAATCGCAAACTATATAAAACAGGGGGAGAATGAAAGACAACGAGGGAAAGTGGAGAGAGAGAGCAGTCTGCACTAGAGACCGTCAAGGATGATCCAGGCGGAGCTGTAAATGAGGACGTGTGTGATTTGGAGAAAATCACCAGAGTGACAGAGTGAGAGTATCCAAAGAAGAAACAGCCTCAAAAACAGATGTATGGCACGCGTGTGTGAAGTGGACCTTAGTGGTGCTGGTGGGGGAGGGGGGGGTGAGAAAAAGAAATGGCTTCACCTGGGTTTCCACGTTGTGCTCGGCTCACTACAAGAGCCCATCAAAGCGAGAGGGTGGACGAAGAGCAAAACAGAAAAGAATTGTGCAAAGGTTGAGCGGGAGAGTGCGAAGTATGCGCGCTTTACAAGGCGCTGTGAAACAGCTCTCCAAAAAAAAAAACGCTCACCCAACACACACACACACACAAAGGCCTGCAGCAGGGTGAAGGGGCAACCCCCCCCAAAAAAAAGAAAGCAAAAGAGATACGGCACTGAAGACCCCTCTTTACTTTCTCATTAACTGAGCGGTAAACCCGCAGAGCACAACAGAGTTCAACTGTGCACAAAAAAAAAAACGTGTGTGAACAAAGTGTATGCCTTCACGGTTGAGCGTTGTACCGATATGGAGGAGAGTCAGCAGCCACGTGTACCGGAATGAAAGTGAGACCTCCTGGATGTATGGCACGGAAGGGGATGGTGGTGGTGTAATTGCTAGTGTGCCCTATAATACTGGGATTGTTGAGGGGATGTAAGAAGAGCAGAGGGAAAGTGACGACATGTACATCGTGGAGACCGAGATGGGCAGAGCAACACAGCGACTAGAAGTCCCAAAGGCGCGCGTCTAATGACATCCATCTGCCTCCCCCCGCAAAAAAAAAATGAGCACTCATAGTGAGGCGACCAGCGGGCCCGTTTTGGTCCGTATCAGCAGCCTTAGTAGAAAGAAAAGCCCACGCCAACCCCCCCCCTACAAATGCAACGCCCTGGGCAGAAAAGAAAATAGACGTGGGGGGGGGGGGGTGGGGGGGGAGAAGAGATACACCCCGTCCGTGAATCGTTCCTCACCGACCAACGAGAGAGTATAGGTGAAAGGCACCCCGCTCTCCCTCGCGTCCTTTTCTCTTTTGTTCTTTGAGGGCCATGGAAGGTGAAGTGTATACAACAACAGAATACGCAATGTGGAGGGGAAGAGGAAAGGTAAAGGGGGCCATTATAATTCACTCCAATTTGTTGAGGTACACGAACACACACAGAAACAACAACAAAAAGAAGGGGGAAGAAAGACTAGTAGCACCTTCCGGAGTCCAGATATGAAAACCAGAGAAAAGCCCCTGAACAAAACAAAAACAAAAAACCCTGGAGGGCAGGGGGGGGGGGGGGGGGGGGGGAACGACGGCACAGGTGCCTCGTCAGAGGGAATCGCCACAGGTGCGATGCGCCGTGTCACTGTAACGGTAAGGGTGGAAGGAGGTCCGAGGTGGGAAAAAAAAAGGCACCGAAAAGCTGAAAAAAAGCAACGAAGCCACCCCCCAAGTGCGCGGGGTTCGATGTGAAAGAGAGCAAGAGGAAACAAAGAGCGAACACGTGCAGATAGAGCTAACAGGTCTACGCACCTCGATGGCTCCAGTCAAACAACGATTCTTCAATATTCCCCTGGTGCCATCTAACACGACCTCAGCATCATACTAGGACCCTTCGTGACCCAGACCCCCAGGGGCACGTGGTGCAATACAAACATCCACGCTATCCACAGCCATCTGGGCTCATGCATCCCTCACCAAAATAAAACTGCATAACAGTACATACCAGGCGTTTGTCTCGTGACTGGCCTAACAGCCGCACCCCCTTCACTAGATGCTACAAGCCCCAGCAGGGCTCCCCGCTGCCCCCGTACCCCTCTCATGGGCAGAAAGAGCCAGGTGAGGTGTTTTCTAGTCCGATTGGCACTTCACCCTATCGCGATGACCCTACTTGGGTGTTCACTGTCGCAGATCGATCCGAAACCACGGTATCCAGTAGCTTCACCTCCACAGCGGGAGAGGTGCGTCACACCGGATCCCCCTCCGCCGTTAGGTTCTTTGGCCCTGTAACCCTCAGAGGGAGTGTAGCACATGCAGGGGAAGAATGGGGGGCGGCATGGCGGCTGCCTGACACCCATGCAGGAATGGACACTCAACTCGTTTACCCCACCCCGGGGTACATTCCCCTGTCCAGAGAAAGACAGAAGACGAGAGTAAAACAAAAAAAAAAAGCATACTTGAAGTTTCTGTTGCCGCGGGTCACTGGACACCGTTCTTTTTTTCTTTTTTACATGACCCTGAGGAGGAGCCACGGATATTCAAAGTCCCGGGAGGCGGTGGCGGCGCTGTGGACGTCGAGGGCCGCTTCTCTCCGGTAAGAAGGTGCGGGTGCTGTGGGTGTGGTCCATAGACGGCACGTTAGGGTTCGCTAGGGGTGTAAAGCGTTTACCCCCTCCGATCGGTACACTGATGTCACGCGTTTGCATGAGTTGCATCTTCTCCTTATTCACATCGTATTCGGCACGACTGTCCTGTCGGCAGTGACGACACAAAAAAGGTAATTTTTGACAAGAAGCCTCCGTCTGGGTTACGTGGGTCACAAACTCTACCGGTGTTTGTACAGATGCATCCAATCGCGTATCCGAAGAGGTGGGAAGCTCATTAGTAGCCTTCGCCAGTTCTGACAGTGTTTTCAGCTTCGACCACCGGCGTAGCGAATCCGCGTTGAAGGCCGGCAAGTTGCCAAAAAGAGAGCGCAGAGCCCGGTAGGAAGACATCGACAGTGCTGGCGACACATCGCTCGCGGATGGGGGTGCTACTGTTGTTTTCACACATGCTGCGCTGTCTAGAGTTTTCACTTTGTGAGTGTCGGGGCATTCGGGGGAGGTTGTCAGAGAGTGACGGGCTGTCAATGTTTGCAAGATCCTCCATAAGTCGTGTCCGACGCTGTGCAAATCTGCCGCCAGATCCCCAAGACGTCGCGTGATTTTTTTCACTTGCCGCCCTCGCCGCACCTTATTGAGTACGTAATGACTGTAGTTGATGGGGCGCACCGTCCACAGTTGCGTGCCAGTGCTAATGCGAGTAGAATTGCTGGGTGGAGCTGCAGCAAAATCCTCTAGAGAGTCACACTTTGATATTGGCAGTATCGGCTGATCGTCTTGGATGCACCCTAGCGTCTCCAGTGAGTCTAGACACGAGAGCACCTGCTCCGTGTGCATGTCGTTCGTTCTTGCCACATCGCGCAACCGCAGCTTCCACGCGCTCAGTGCATCGGCGTCAAAAACCACCACAACCATGGTCGTACGATTGCTGCTGTGACCTTGTGTTTTTTTTTCTTTTTTCAATGGGTGCGCAGTATCTGGAAGTTTCGACGAGTCTCTGAAAATAGACAAGCACGCGCGCGCATATATATGCATACACAATACCACCGACGTCAGTGTGTGTGTGTGGTCCACTGGAGTTGCGAAGGACGGCACTGAACACCTTCACCGGTGTTTTACAAATGCAGGTAGTCCCTTCGGAGATTGAAAAGAATATAAACAGAAAGACAGAGAGATGCATATATCGGCGATAGTAGTCTTGGAATGGCGCAAAGGGGAAGACAAATTCGAAGTCCTACACTCAGAGTAGTCAGCAACCCCGCACAACGGAAAGAAGAGAAAAGAAGCGGGTACGTAAAGTGCCACAGTCCGAGTCAGAGAGTGTTGTCACGAAACGGATATGTTGCGTACCCGGGCCTCCAAGTGCGGTTGGTGGTGGTGCACAAGATTAAGCCATGACGCCAGGGGGCAAAACACGTCGCGGATGCCGGGTAAACATCAACGATACTCTCTCCCCCCCCCCAAAAAAAAAGGGGGGACTGAGGTAATGTGAATGCCTTTGGTGTGCGTTGCCTACGACATACATTCTTTTCGGTTTCTTTCCATTTTTTTAATTGCTCTTGTACATGCGGCTTCCCAACCACATCACAGAAACGTACCCGAGCAGCCGGAGGGTGCATAAGATTTGCGATGACCTTCGTGGTTGGCGCACGGCCACGTCGGCGAAAAGCGGATACGCACGCGCACTTCAAAGACCAGCAAAGAAGATGATGGGGAAGACCATGATGATGGTCATGCGCGACACTGTAAACTACATCGAATTACGTCTACAATGAAACCACAGAAAAAAATAGAGAGAATGAGGCGGCACTAGCCACACAAGAAAACAAAAAGGAGGGATCTGTCGCTCTTCATGCATAGCCACACCCGTTGCGTCTGAGCGTTGAAGTCCTTGAGAACGAGAACGCTCTACACATCTCAACGCTCTCCTACACTCCCATCCACCAAGAGATAGTAGCCTCTCACACACGCACGTGAGAGATGAATGTACCATCCACCATACAACGCGTTCTGAGAAGGGAAGCAGAAAGGTGACGGCTCACTAGGTCTACACCAACGGGGATCAGCGACGCACTACTCCGTTCCCACTCTCACTCTCACACCGTCCTCACCGCAACACAGCTACATCCCATGCCAGCATTCCGCTGTTGCTTTTAGATATATATATATATATATATACTTCCGGGAAGGAGGGGGGAGGGGGCGTTGTTTTCTTTTTGTTTTTACATTCGAAGGGGCATGGGTGCCAAAAAAAAAAAGAGGGAATCAGTCGGACATGAAAACGCGTTTTGGCTAACGGTAGAGAAATCGTCCCCTCCATCCATGTCCGCAAAAAGTCCACAGAGAAATCACCGCAGAGATTCCTTTGGGGCGGTGAGGCGGCGGTTCCCCGTAACTTCGTAATCTCCTACAGAGTCCAATCGCCACAGTGCAATCCTCAAAGAGGCAACTAAGTCATACTCAGTGCAGCGCAAATCGCGTATAGCTTCGACACATCCAACGATGGGCCTGTTGGGGCAGGCGCGCTAGAATGCTTCACCACCGACGCGGGGCGTGAGAAGAGTGGAACCCACGTTGGCACGGGCGCTGCGGGAACGGTATGGACGGATTCGACCGCATCCCCGATCCACACACGACTATCTTTTTCGTGAGATACACTATGAGAACTGCTGTGCCGTGACATGTTACTGGTCATCTCTGCCGTTAAACCGGAACAACTCAGGCGGCCTTGAGCTCTAATCGTGAGCGGTAATTCCTCAACGTTGACACCCGCATCCGCGACCTCGAGAACGCCGACGGGGCTACTGCAATGGACAGGCGACAGCAATGCAGCCACACGCGCGGCGAAGTCCTGCAGCTGCACGATCAACTTCTCACTGTACGCTTCCTGCAGAGCTGCAGAGACAGCCATCTCGGATACTAGCCCATTCTTTGCAGCAGGGCTCCTCTTGGTCTTCTTAGTGTTCCTACTATTCCTGCTGGTTGCTGTTGCGGCACCATGTCCAAGAAAATCAGTCGAGGAAGGTACCGCAAACCCCAGTGCGCGTACCAGACTCAAGAGCCCATAGTCCGGCAACCTTTGCTCCTCCTTTGCACCGTCGTCGTCACTCCCGTCGGTTTGCTTGTTGCCAAGAGCCTTGCGCGCTAGTGGCGTGGGGCGGCTTTTTTTCCCTTTGCTAACCGTGGGTGTTCCTTTGGCGGCATCGGCTGCAGCCTGAGCGGCTTGTATGACTGCCTGCATGAACCTTTGGCCGTCACTGAGGACCTTCTTGGTGGTCCACACGTTTTTGACGTCGGGGTAGAGGGCATCGGCGTCAAAGATAGCAGGAGGACCATCGATGGCTGCACTCGCCACGGTGTAGGAGCTTAGCATCGACAGTGGCGGTTGCACCTCCGCCTGTTGTACTGAAAGCATCCGACGAAGGGGATTCGCTGCGCCGCTATGTCCATTTTGCAGGCGCCACAGAGCTTCGGTGTACTGCTGCCGTGTGACCTGGTCAAAGATGTCCCACTCAGGCAGCTCCGTCACAACTGTGGCGTCTTTGTCCACTGGTGGCAACGACATAGCGAGCTTCGTGTGGCCAGGGGTCACGTCGCAGCAAGACACCGGCACCGGATACTTGACGACTCGACTAACAAACGCCTCAGCAGTAGGGGCGCTGACCTCACCCCAGATGATGTAACTCATGCGAATAGCGAAGGCAAGATGCAGCAGTGAGCAGCTGTCCGCCTCCTCGTGCAGGTTCCAGCTCTCACGCCTTGCAACTGGGACATTGCCTACTGCTTCAGCCAATTCCAATGTGCTGCTGTCCTCGTCTACAGTGGAGGATCTTTGTCCACTACTTGGCGGCACGTTCAAGAACAATGGTGCGTCTGTGAACTGTTCGAGCCTCACATCGTCTTCAAGACGAAGCAGCTCGTCGTATTGCACTAAGTGGTCCAATACCGCGTGTGCATGCAGTGGGGTGCCTCGAATGCTTGAGAAAGCAGCTGTCAGCCCTTTCTTGAGCCATGATATTGGAATCCCACCATCACACTCCTCAGAGCCCTCGGCCGCGTACTCCTCATGGCGCGCTGCGCAGCTACGCAGGACACTGTGCATAAGGAAAGACTGTTGCTGTTGAAACACATCGAGCACAATTGTGAGGTAGGCATCATAAAAATGGCTGTTGGACTTCGTTACGGGGTCTACAGCGAAGAGTGCCGAGGGGCGAAGGAGATTAGACGGCTGATCCAGCGACAGCGCAAAGCGCAGGCGCTGCAGATGCACACCGGTGAGCGGGAGATGCCCGACAATCGCGTACGGGTCGATCTCCGGCGGAGCATCGGGGACCGTGTCACCGCCCCGGTTGAAGAAAGAGCGTACAAGGGAAAAACGAGGCGTCCCACAGCAGGAGACCGCGTACGTCGCCAGGCAGTGGCGCTCCACCAAAGTAAGTACGTCCTCGATGGAAAGGAGGCCTCGCGTCGCGCTGAGGTGCTTGGTCCTTTCATGACGCCGAGCCCGCTGTGCGCGGCGCGTGCGCAAGTAGTCCAGTTCCTTTTCCGTCTTTACGCGTCTCCCTTTGCGCGCAACCACGCCTCTTTTCCTTTGCTCACCACAATGCAGGCGAAAGGCGTCAAGTAGCGCCGTGTGGGGGCCGATGCTGTTCACCACCTTCTCCTCCAGCGCAGTCCATTCCGAGACCTCTGTGCAAAAAGGAGAAACAGGCAGTCGAGAGCCCGCAGAGGTCTTCACGATGCCATTGAGCTGTGCGTCACTGCCACCGGCTTCCGCATCAAAACTGTCGTGGTTGTTAGCCTCTTCTCCCTGCATCGACGGACGCCGCTGGCGCAGGTAGCTGCGGACGTTGTGCAAAAGCCGCAGCTCCCTGGCCCGCTGTGTTACTGCCCGGTCTTCTGACTTGGTCTCGCCCACCGAAGCATCGTCCTTTTTCTTCTCCTCCAGTGGCTGACCCTCAGACGCCGGGGAAGCCGTGCTGGGGCGTGGCTGTGCTTCGACCTTGGGGTGAAGCGGCAAGATCGTGCCGTAACCATCGCCATCGCTGTCCGGTTCGATGTCTTCTTCCTCGCCGTCCAACAAAGCCTCGTCCATTACGTCAACGACACGAGTCAAAGCTGTTAGTGGGTCCTCCACCTCTTTGGGCACGGCGGGTGAGCTGAATGGCTGGGAAGCACTTGTGCCAGTGACAGCGCTTTGACTACCAGACAAGAGGCGCTGAAGGCGAGATTCGAGCAGCGCTGCGCACTCACGCTGAAAGGCCTCGAGACCCGCAAAAAAATTCACCGCCACCATCTCTGGAATGAGCTGATGTGCAACGAGGTAAAAGAGACGGAACTCGGAGTCCACGTCCTTGTACTCGAGCGTGTAGTAGTAGAGTGCTGCCAGTATCTCGCGCGCATCCTCTGCAAGAATGGTCACCTCCTCCGGAGTTGGCAAATCCGTGCTCGGAGAAACCTGAGCATCCTTGGGCAGTGCTGTTCTGACTGGCTGAAGCACAGTGGCAAAGAAGACGCGGCCACAGTCCCACACTGAGTCTGATGTTGCTTTCTTCTTGGGAGAGAGGACGCTAGGCACACCCCTGCCGCCAGGTCTCATGAAGTGTGTTCCACCAGTGAGCACCCCACGGACGCTGAGGAGGGTTGCTTTGCTCGGCGTGTAAGTAGTCTTGACGGTCTCCGCGGTCGCTGACCCGGCGCACTGGACGCTAAATCGTGTCGAAAAGTCCACGAGTGCTGCGAGGAATGATTGAATAACAATGGCGTCGTCGTCGTCGAGGTTCTTCGCATCACCAGGTGGACTGAAGCTTCCTGCGGTGGACGGCCGTGCGCTGTCTGAAAAGTTGTCTTGGCCGCCCGTTTCACTGTGTCGTGTGTTTTCCAGCTCCCATTGGGTTTGGACACCCGTCAAACGTACGCTCATCTGCCGCGAAAAAGCCCCCAGCCGCTCCTTCCAAAAGCTGCGGAGCACAAAGCGAATAGTTGCTTCATCGTAGCGGTGCTTATTTGGAATGGTCGAGAGAAGCGTATGCACGCATTCCTCCTCGGACGTGGCCGCTTGCTCACCCACCGCTGCGGTCGACTCTCTTCCTGGGGAAGAGGCACCTTCAAGAGGCGTCGGTTGTATCAGCACCGATCCAGTGCGCGACCGCAGCGGTAGCAGCACGGAAGCAAGCGTCAGCAACGGCACAAACTTGCGGTTCATGTCTCCATTATCGGGGTCGCTGTCCTGGGCTCTGAGGTAGTCGATGCTGTACCGCTCGTACCAGCGAACAACACGGCAGCCCACCGACCCGTGGAGGTTCGTGCAGGTCTGCTTCAGACGACCGCGGCGATTGATTTCAGCAGTCGCCTCGTCAACGATGGTGCAGAAGACAAGGCGAACGTCGTACAGCTCGGCAACGAGACGGCCGCCGTGCGGCGTGCGACTGAACATCAATCCGTACAACGGCTTCATGGATTCGAGGGTGGCAAGTGCGGTTTCTGAGAGGACATTGGGTGCATCCGGTTCTCCCGCCATCAACAGCAGCCTTTGCTGAACCTCCGCAGGGTTTTCGAGCGCTACGTAGTCGCCCAGGCGCTGCGCGAGGCGCACAAACATGTACACAGTCCACAACGGCTTGGTGGTGAGGATGTAGTCGACATACGAGTATCGCCCTTCAAGCGTGCTGAGTTCCTCGTATGCCCAGCGCAGCTTCTCGTACTTTTCCTCCAGTGATTGTTGTCGCCGGTGGCAGAGAGAGACATATGCATCACGACGAGCCACCCGCCTCTCCAGTCGCTCGAGGTAATGAAAGACATCTGCGAGGTGGTTGTGTGCAGCAACCGCTTCCCTTTCGGTGTTCTCAAAGGAGCGACGGGCCTCTTGGAGGGCTCGCTCAGTCTCCCGCCACAGCTGGTTCAGCCGCGATATCTCCACCTTCGCCTCGCTAAGCTGCGAGTTTGCAATCTGTTTCGCGTGCTGGTTGTGCCTCTTGTTCTGCATTGTCACCGCCGCCACAGCGTCGTTGGCTCGGTCTTTCCAGCCGTCCAGCTCGCGTCGAAGCACCTCCAATTGACCCTTCATGGAGTGATTCTGCGCGGCCCATTCCACCCTAGCTCTCTCCAAGGTCTTCATCTCGTCAGCGAGGTGCTGGTTTTCCCTCTCCAACTCGTGCATCCGCACACACTTCGAGTTGAACGCGGCCTCCAGCTGTTGTAGCTGTGTGCGCAGGTAGGTAACCTCGTAGCCTTGCTGATCCACCACCACCCCACTGTCTGCCGCGCAGAAGGCGTTTGCGAGCGCAACGGTTTGGTCCTTCGGCGTATAATCGTGTGACCCGAGGACTTTAGCGGGTCCCAGTGTTTTGAGCCTATCGTGCCACCCCGATGCATCGCCCCCCCTCGGCAAAGACGCTGATGCATGGCGAGTCCTGTAATGGTGGACCCCATCGCTGTCAGTCGCGATGTCCTTCGCCGCACCGACGTTTCCTCTAGCCTCGTTCTGCATCTCTGCATCAGAGAAAGGAGTGCCCAGATCGCGCCATTTTGGTGATAGAGAAGAGGGTGGCAGCGTGCCACCCCACTGAATTTCTTCATCTCGAGGGAGCGTGTCACCGAGTACTGACGCCGGTCTGGAAAACGCACAACTAAATCCCCCTCCTTGATCGCCGCGGTAGGAGTCCTCGCCGTGAATCGCCTCTGCGCCGTCACTTCGCGAGTCTCGCAGCAGCGCGTTAAAGTCGATGGAGGTGGCAGGCAGGAAAGAAATGCTTCCATAACCAAACAAATCCCCAGCAAACACCGTACCTGGTAGAATGCCGTTGGTTGGAGGCGATGAGGGGGGTATAACAGTGGAGGGGGGGAGCGCTGGCGCTCTCTGGAGACGCCGAGCGGCTTTGCGAACAGTGGCACATTCCAACGAGTCCACAAAGAGCGGTCGTTCTCCGTGCGTGAGTGACAACTCAGACGCTTTGAGACGCACCACGTGCATCACCTCGCGGTCGAGAAGACCACGCACGTCATCACCGTACACCTCGGGGTGGCTACACACATATTGAAGGCATCGCCGCAGCGCAGCTAGTGGATCCATGACGATATGACGCGTCCGTTCGACCCCATCAGACGGCAAAGACATTAATGCCGTGTGTGGTGTTATGGGGAAGTGGGATGACGAGCGTGGGCTTTGGAGAGAATTGTATGAGGGGTCACCTCGATGCAGCGGCAGCGAAGTCACTGAGGGCCCGCTATTTTCATTGAGGGGTGGTAGGGCGGACTGGGGATTAAGTGAGTGGCCTAGTAGCCTTGGTGTGGCGGTAACTGGGGCATTCGTCCGTATTTTTTTCCGAAAGGCCTCACTAGTGTACATTGACGAGACAACAAAGGTATCACTATATATATATATATATTTATGTATATATAAATGTATTTGCCACGTCCAGTGACCTTCTCGCTCTTTATTTACAAGCGCCTCTGCTTTTTTCGGATATGAAAACGTGGTGGCAGTGGTGATTTGGTGTGTATGTGTGTGAGTGGGGGGAGGAAGGAAGGAAGGAAGGAGGGAGGGAGGGAGGGAGTAGTACAAAAAGGGGAAGTACGGGGAAACATACGTATGACCAGTCCAAAGAAAGGGGGATTTGTTGAACAACGTCTGCACACCGTCGATGCTTTGAATCGCCGAGGCCGCAAAAAATGCACAAAAACGCAAAAATGTGCTTTACGGGACGACGCGGGTGAGGTGAAGTGTGTGTGTGGGGGAGGGAGGGGAGGGGAGGGGGTGGAACAGTGGAAAGAAGAAGAGTAGTAGTGACATCACCGACGTCTGGGCGGGTGGACTTCTACACATGTTTCTCAAGGAAAGACGCTGAAGAAGAGAGCGAGCGAGCAAAGGATACCAGCGGACCACGGCCACACAAACACGCAGGATAAACACACACACGGAAAAAAAAGAGCATCTGCGGAACTCCGCGCAGTCCTACACATTCTCTCGAAGTTTGACCCATGTCATCTTGCAAGAACGGCAAAATACATGAGTGCTGTTGGTCTGAAAGACATACAGAGCACGTTGACCCCTCCCCTCGATCTCGTGAGCAGGACAGGCGATTTCCAATCGGTTATCCTCCCATTCTGTGTGCGAGGGCGATCATTAACGCCCCCCCCGCCTTATGCGCGCTCTCTCTCTCCGGTGCACTGCAGACCAGCTGTAGACGACGAAGTCGTCCCGTTCTCACGCGCAGAAACGACGACGATGTGGTGCAATATGATTCAGGCGCTGGTTGAGATCCGACCGAAGCAAAAACAAGGTGGGGAAAGACCGGTTCAACGTCCTGTATGTTGATGCGGCGTCCGGTACAGGTGCAGATGAAGAAACGATATATCCACCACGCGGGGGAATCCAGCAAACGAAGAGACCGGACACAACAATGAGTGAAAAAGAGCAAGAGACACACACAAACCGCACACACACACACAGCATAATAAAAATAATCGCGTATAGGTGCGATATGATTGTCAGCGCCCCACAGGGGCGCCCCCCACCCCCTCCCCTCCCCCCCCCCAAAAAGAGTACAGAGAGCTTCAGCAACTGCAACGATGATTCATTACTCGTCTTCCTGGCATACAATGTCTGAGAATGCCAATGGGAAAACAGCAGACACATAAGTGTACACAAACACACACACACACACATATATATATATATCTGTGCACCTCTATAGAAGTAGTTTATAAAGAAGGAGCAGGGGAATGCCACCAGTAAAAGCCGAGCTGGGATATTCGATGTTCCGATACTTTGACGTGAAGACCTGCGTTCTCGTAGCCAAGGGGTCAAACGGTGGTTTTGCTGTCGTCACCTCCTGCCCCACCTGCGCTTCTCTTCTTAATCCCACAAGTCGCGTTTCATGTAACACATGGGAGGCAACACCGAAGGGAGAGGGATGCGCTAAGAAGTCAAGAGGGATATTCGCGCACCGCTGGGTTGCCCTTCTCATCTTTTTTCGGACCTGTTGGAGGTGTGGTTGTCGCCCGCTTCATGTGAAAAGCTAGGGACGGTGGTGTCGCTCGTTGCATTACGCAATGAGTCTTCCCCGTGGTATTGACGGTTTCGATCACCCAGCGATGCGAGCAGAGTCACCATCTCGGCCTTCCCGTGTTCTTCACAGTACTTTATCCACGGAGACTCCAGCGCTTCAGAAGCGCTACCGCGGTCCTCTGGGTTTTGTCGAAGACATGCGTCAATGAAGTCCTGTGCTTCCTGACTGCAGCCGGTCTCTTCCATTAGCGCATACTTCTCCACGCTGATGATCTCACGCAGTAGAGCCATGAACCCTTTGTTGACCGAAGAGAAAGGATAGCGGCCGAGCAACATCTGTGCAACAACCACACCAACGCTCCAAATGTCGCTGGGCGTACTATAGCGCCGTCCTTGGATGCGCTCCGGACTCATGTATGTCGCTGTACCCACAAAGGAGTTGACGCCGATTGTGTCCGCGCTGGTCGCGATGCCAAAATCAGCCAGTTTGACGCAGCCAGTAGTGGAGAGAAGCACGTTCGCTGGTTTGATGTCGCGGTGTATCTGGCGCAGCGACTTGTTTTGATGTGTCTCCGTCACAATGTTCGATTTTGTGTGGAGTACAGCGAGGGCGTGCAGCATCTGTGAGGCAATGTAACCGCACACCGTTTGGGGAATCTTCACCTTCTCTGCAATGAGCTCCTCTATGTTTCCCCAGTCCATGTACTCCATCACTAGACGCAGTGTCTTGTTACGATAGAAGGCGTTATACAGGCAAACCGTGTATGCATTCGATTCCGCAGAGAATATGTTGCGCAGCTCTGCGGCGACAGTCTGACGAGTACGAGTATCGATTGTGCTGGGAATTGTGATTTTCTTCACCGCAAATACAGATTTGTCGGACGTGACATACATCGATACACTGCCCTGCGCACCTTGACCCAGTTGGCGGACGCGTTTTAGGCTCTCAAAGTTGAGATCAGGTCGACGCACCTGGAGGTCCCCCCCTCCCGTGAATTCAACACCGCGCGGGCCTACGCGGATGTTGCCCACAGTGAGCTCATCGCTGTCATCTGGTGGCTCCGACGGTACTGTCGACTTCTTCGGGGGCAAGGGCTTTAGCTTCGGCGGCATAAGTCAGAACGGATTCGAGTTATCTGTAGGATACAAAGATACAAAGAGCAGGCCTGAGCTACGAGCACACACACACACACACCGCAGAAACTAATGTGTGGTCTATGCGGCAATTGCCCTGCAGAGGTGACCACCGTGAACCAAGATGCAGAAAACTATACCAGCAGAGTTGACGCAAAAAAAAAAAGTGAGAGGCGTGGCGAACCCCAACCACAAAGAACCCGAAAATAATGTATATATACCAGGAAACAGAAAGAAACCGTCCGTCGGAGAGCAAACAGACTACTCCCCCCCCACCTTTCTCTCTCTCTGTCCTCACTTACCCACCCAATCAGCAAGATAGGTAAAGCAAAGACGACGAGACAAGAGGATGCCTCGATGCCGAAATCCGCGACAACAAGCACCACTAGTGGGGAAGAGAAAAACGCACGCACACTCCGTTGTGAGAGGTTCTTGTTGGGCGGGTGCTCTCTCTAGTTTTCAAAAAAAAAAACGTTTTTTTTTTACCCTCGAGAGCTCCGCAAACAAATGAGAGCAAACCAAGCACGCGGCGCAGCGCAGAAGAGGGGATAGAAGGGGGAATATGGTCGATCCCTCAAAACACACCTTACTGCGAACCTCTCACTTTTCAATGGAAAAAAAAGGAGCGGCCAGTCCCCGTGTGTGTGGAGGGGATTTATGAGAAAAAAATGAGGCTGTGTGAAGCAACGGCGCTGAAAGGTGTCAGGGCCTCTCGGTAGAGTTCGAAAAAGAAAAAGGTTCTGGGCCCCAACCTCTGTCACTGATGCTGTGAGCTGTAACGACGCAAAGTTTTTTTTCTAAGTGCGTGAATGGGGAAATCTACAGTTCCGCACAGCCCAGCAGCAAAGACCCCGCCCCACCCCACCCCCTGTGCTGTGAAGGATTGGGTCGTACGCGGTTACCTTTTTCTTCGCGAGGTAACTAGAGGTGGTGTATGAGGTTCTTCTCTACAACACGGGATGAGAGAGTTGAGGTGAATCAATCGATAATCCACGACATGCCGATAAAGAAATAGGGAAGGGGGGGATAGAAATGATAGCAGTGAACCAAAACACACACAAAAAGCGAAAACGCATTTTTTTTCTGGAGGAGAGGGGCGGGAATTGTGGGGGGCAGGACAGAACAGAGCAAAGCATTTCAAGAATGGACGCACAGCTGTGCAACGAGCTCCCTTGCCGCCCCAGTGGATACCGATGCGTGTTTGTACGGACATTATGTTTTTTTTTTCCAGTGTGTTGACAAAGACGACCATCCTACAGCGGAGGGGGAGAAAAACACACACATTAAATGAGATAGAGCAAATCTAACTGGGTCCAGCAAGTGACCACATTACTCGCAGAAAAACATTGACCCTATCCAGATCCTACTGTCTTACCCAAGGCTCACCTCCCCGCTGCGCATACGCGGGCCCAAGGACGCGAACGGTACAATGTATGCAGCGCCACCTGATAGCACTTTGAGGCTAACATGGCACCAGAGTCCATTGAAGAACACAGATGAGAAAAAAATAAGGTGCGCAGGCTTAGTCCCTCTCTCCCTGATCGCCTTTTGTGAAGAACCTCATGGAACGTGTTTTTTTAGCTACCTCCCCCCCCCCGTCTCTTGTTGTCCATAAGCAACCATTGATGGGCACATCATACACCTCCAAGGCACCCGTTCTCGGCATCGGCTACATTATCTCGCCTCTCCTCACAGAGAAGGGAAGGGAGGGAGGGAGGGGGAGAAGGTAAACGAAGATCGAGTTGCACAAGAAAAACGATAAAGTTCTCTCGCTCTTCTTTTTTTTTCGTGTGAAGTCGTTTGCCCGTTTCGTCGTCATCTCTGGCGCCTGGTCAGCTACAAGCACGAGAGCACAGTAGCCCCCGGGAGAACGACAAAAAAAAAGCAAAGAGACGAAATGGAGCGCCTCTCAATAACAACACCCCACCTCCCCCGCGCGCGCACACACACACACACACACACGATGCCCCCCACGAGAAGATGTAAACACCGCGGCGTATATTTTTGCGCAGCATGAGACGACGATGTGACTCGCATTGCCCAGATGAGAACCGATAAGGGGTGGAGGAGGAGGAAGAGGAAGAAGAACTTAAGCTCACTGCCGCAGGCGCACCATCGACATCCTCTTCCGCCCACCGTTGTCGATTTCCCAGACTTCGAAGTACTGTGGCAGCATACGCAGCGCACGTCCTACAGAACCAAAATGGTCGGCCAGGGTAGCGGCGGCTGCCACGGATAAATGCATTCCAAGAAGCGCCTTGATGGACACGCCGTCCCTTCCAATAGGTAATTGAAGTAGCTCAGCAATAGCCTCCTCCACGCTCATCTGAGGCCCCGAGACCACTGGTGCAGTAGTTGGCTGGGTCGAGGTCCTTTTCCGGATCATCGACCTGCCTCTCTCCACGTAGGTCTCAAGGGACTTACTGGCAGCGATGTTGATCGTGTGCGGAAGAGCAGCGCGTATCACGGGCGGCAACCGCGACATCATCTCCGCCAACGGCACCGGGTGATCAGGCAACAAGTTGGCGATCTCGTCATAGAGTACCTCATGCTGCATGAGCGGATTATGGGGATCTAGAAGTAGTAGGTGACGTCGGTGCGCCGGGATAGTACCCTCCCCGAGGACCCGTAGAAAACTTTTGCGCTCCGTCTCACCGACGAGAGAGGCGAAGCGGTCGGGATTGTCATCGAAGTCGTCTGGCAGAACAACACGGTTGGAGTAGCGAAAGGCCCGTTCCATGGGTGGGAACGGTGCCATGGTGCCTTTTGGGTCATGCGCAATGACATACATAAGGTCAGCACTCAGCTCGAATACCTTTCCGTGGTAGCGGAGAAAACCAACCAGGCCTCTGTAACGGTCGCGCAAATACCGCCGCTGCTCCGTGGTGAAGGCGGCGTACAAACGCTGCACAGCGACCCAACGCCAAACCTCGTCAAC
The DNA here is from genome assembly GCF_017918235.1 of Porcisia hertigi. NCBI lineage: Eukaryota > Euglenozoa > Kinetoplastea > Trypanosomatida > Trypanosomatidae > Porcisia > Porcisia hertigi. The sequence continues at coordinate 873,189 of NC_090593.1, forward strand.
ACTTCTCAGCGTCTTCTGCAGCTGCTGCCGAGATCGACGGAAGAGGCAACTCACGGTTGGTGACTGCAGCGACGGTGGTGGAGCAAGGAAGGATGCGGCAATAGCGAGCAGCTCCGGGTCAGGTGATGTGGTCTCATCCAAGTCACTAAGACTACGAGGCGCCACATCAGGCGGAAGGCGTCGAACGTAAACTTCTTCGAGAGGCAACCCGAACGCAGTCACCTCCACCATGGAAGCACCTTGCGAAGGCTTCAGCTGCGAGCACAGCGGCTCATCTCCGTCGTTTCTCGCGACCGGGGTGATATCGCCCCAGTTGTCTCTCACTCGGTTGAATTCCCCCTCCTCATCCTGTGCAGACGCGGCGTCTTCCATTTCATCAGAACCGCCAGCTAAAGCAGCGGCGGCTGCCTCGGAGTCGAGGGCTGTTGCACCACTATCATGCACCTGAGCAATCGCGTCCAAGTCGATCAGCTCCTCCGTCACGGCTTGCCTGAAGGCCCTTTCTCGGTCCTCAGCAGTAGACGTATCGTTGTCCCCCGGGGGCGACTCACCGGGGCCACCCTCGCTCGGCGCGTCAGCACCCTTGACAGACCACCAGAGAGTCATTTCGTCCGACTCCTCACTTGACTCGGACGCCAGCAAAACGTTCCCAGGGTTTTCATTGTCTGCTATGGCCGATGACGCAACAGCGGACGGCGCCGAGGCATCTGCTCTCCATTCACTGCTGGTCCCCCCTGCCAGAAGCACGTGTGCTTCAACAAAGAGGTTGTGGTCGCCCTTCTTCAAGCTCGTTAGCTGAAACACGTGTACGTACTGGGTAATGAGCTGCACAACAACCTTCTCGTGTACTTTGTTCACGAACGCCAAGTCATTGGGGGGGAAGCTGGAGATCCACTTGACTAAGTTCATCGGCTGATAGCGCTTCCGCACGAGCGCTTCGCAGTGCATCTGTGAGTGCGTCTTCTCGCCAGCCATCTCTCCCGAGCCACTCTTTGGCGTGGGCACACGCGGCAGGTTACGAAGAAGAACAGCGAGCATCTCGACTCCCCACGGGCGTCGTTGCGCAGTGCCTGTGGCACGCCACGGAAGCGGGGGAGCTGCCTCAGAGGCCGCTTTCTCCGCGGCCGCGTAGAGGGGTTCCACGCTAGACTCTTTGTCGGCGTTGTTGAGTGCGTCGAAGTCGATCGAGCTGTGACTTCGAAACTGTGCCAAGACTCGGTCCGCCTTTCCGTACCCGGGATGTTGGCGCACAAACCAGAATTCAGAGTTCAGTTGCACCAGTGCTCGCCGGTATCGACTTGGAGAATAGTGAAAGAGCATCGGGTAGTGCTCGAACACAACCTGCGCTAGCGTTGAGCTCAAGCGGGCTGCCTTCTCTATCCGCCGTAGTATGGCGGGCGGTACCAAGGCCATCACGTGACGACTCTCCACCGGGAACGTGGGCACCAGCGGAATAAACACCTCCGCAATCTCAGAAGGGGTAAAGAATCCTTTTTGACGATGCAACTGATCAATTTTACGCATCTCGGGCCCCAGGTACGTCACCATGGCTGTGGATGGGAGCAGTTGACAGTGATATTTGCACGCCTGCGCTGTCAGGGTAGTTGCGTTCACGCCTCTGCTGAATAGGGGCGAGTCCAGCTTCCACCGCTCCACCTCTTCGCGGCGGACTGGGGGGATGCTCAGGTCCACAGTGAAATTGCGTGCGACACCCCGAATCACCGCTCTCGACATCGGCGCCGCCGCGTCGTCCCTCGCCTCAGTGGCCGCAGTAGTCGACTGTGTGTGTGAGGTGGAGAGGGTACGCTGTCTGCAGCAATCTCCACTTGCCGACCGATACAAGTTTGACGGAGAGAGACGCTTCTTTTCTTCTTTGGAAAAGTAGTAAGCGGAGCCGCCGCTCCAGTCGAGAATCATGTGTTCCGGTATCTTCGCCTCCGCCACCGGACTCTTCGTCACTCCTGTCGTGGTCTCTGACATGTCTGGCTGGGTGACACTCCCCGAACAGCCGGTACTACTTTGATTGGTGCTACGAACATCGCTATTGCAGTTCGAGTGCAATCGAAACGGAGTTCTGAAAGCGGCAGTAAAGGGCAGAACAGGCGCCATCCACGGAGGACGGCACTCGGGGACAACGAAGACGGTCGGGCGCAGACGCATTTCACTCCCGTAGAGAGACGCACAGAAAAAAACGAAAAGGAAGCGCTGCCACCACCACGACAAAAAGAGGGAGATGGGGGGAGAGAGAGAACAATGAGCCTAATCAATGAAGTCGAGATTCCAGGACTCGTATTTCGTTCGAATTATATTGGAAAAGCAAAGCAAAAAAAAAAAGCAGTAGAATAGCGGAAGAACGCAGATTTTCGAAGACTGAGTGCCCACAAGAGGGAAATCTGTATCGAAGGGCCCAGTCTAGCGGCGTAGGACACGGCCTTGAGATTAAGCTAGAGGCAGCTTCGGTTTTTACTCCCCTCCCCGTCAATATGGTCGCTTCTTCTCCCGCCGCCGCCCCCCCCCCCTCATCGACTGCCGACGTTTTAAACGGTGCCGTCGGCAAGAGTGCTGTGAGTAGAATGGAAGAGAAAGAAATTAGGGAAGGAAACAGAGAAGGAGAGGAAGGCACGAAAAGTTGCCCCATGGAAGCCACGACGTCTATTAATCAAGGCAGATCAGACTACTCATGATCGCTAGCCATTCCACTATTGGTAGAAATTTCTTTTTTCTGTTTCTTGTGCCTGCTACTCAGCGCTGATCCAACACCAAATGGGGTGTTGGATGAAACCAAGATTTATTCACACACACACACACACACACGGGCGCGCGCGCGCGCAGCCAAAACGCCGCACCAAGTCTCCCCGAGGCAGCATAGCCGCTGCGCGCAACTAACGGAGTTAATCGCCAACTAACAGTATCGAGACACGTAAGATGGGCTCAAGGAGGGTGGGCGTGGCAGCCGTAGGTGAAACGTGATTAAGACGCAAGATTGGTGATGGGGGAGAAGGGGGAATGAACAGCTAGAGGGAAGCTCGTAAGATAACAGTGGACGGGAGTGCTCGCTCTCTCGGGACCGGGTGGGGGGTCTCTTCTGGGCACGACACACATACGCAGAGCTCACCCAGAAATCTAAGAGCGAAAATGGGGAGTAGTGAGGAGGGAGAGCACAAGTCGTTCTTTGAGTGTGCGTTCCCATCTGCTTCCCGTCCTCTGCATAGACCACGAACGACACCACATTAGAGGTCGTGCTCGCCCACCCTGAGTCACCCTATGATCACTTCCAAACCAAAAAGTAATGCGAGCCATGCGGTTCGACTACAGCACTCTTTTTTTGGGGGTGTATGTGTGTGTGTGTGTGTGCGTGTAAATTGTATCGGTCTACGCAAAAACAAAAAGCACCAAACTAATTCGAGCACAAAAAAAAAATACAGCCTCGTCTTACCCTGTTGAACTCGGGCTGACATCCCCCTGTGTCCCAAAGACACAACGCCTGTAATCAAAATGGGACCCTGCGACCCACAACCTCGGCTTTTCTTTTCCACATCTCTCCTGAGAGGCGCGCTCCACCAGAGCCCCCCCCCCCAGCCCAACCCTAGCGAACCGAGTGGTCTTATCCACGTGGGCCGCGCTCCTTGTCCTGCTTCTGTTTTCGGAAACGGTGCTTGTGTGTGTGTGTGTGTGTGTGTGTGTGTGTCGGGGGGAGGGGGGCAAATTTCCGGGCTCGCACCCCTTTTGCAGCCGCTGTAACCTGTCTGTGCACTCCATGTTCCTCCGGCGCTCACCGCATACCACTGCGTTCCACGAGAGAGTGCTGAAACATCTGACGTCCGAGTCCGCAGCAGTGGGTACGGTGTGTCATTGGGGAGTGGGGGGAAGGGGCGGGGGGTCTTCTCTTCGTGCCTCACCAGTCCACCTGGCCCCTTTGGTGCTGACTGATACGCACTTTATCGTGCCTGGTTTACCTAGCACACCATATGGCTGTGTATGTCTGTCTACTCCCCGTCTCCGTATTGAGAACCAAGAAACTCGCCCAAACCTTCACATAGTGTCTTCTAAATTTGCACAAATGTGAGCAGTCGTGACACTCTCTCTGGCAGCGTGTGCCAGTGTGTTCACGACCACCGACCCCCAATGTCCAGAGCGGGGTCCAGAGGGCGACATCTGCCGCCTCGTGAGATCCGCACGGTGTAGGGCGCGAGACCGTTATAGCCCGGGCCATGTGGGGCGGCGCCCTTGGGCGCAAGAAAGGTTGAAGGTAATTGCGAAACAAGGAGCGTGAACAGCGCCAGGGAAGCTGAGGAATGATCACGGCATCTCTTGCTAATCGTTGACATCCTCGTTGGCGAAGGAGCGAAAGGTGATGCGGTCGAGAAAGAAAACGACGTTGTAGAAAAGCCACGAGGTGAAACGCAGCCACGGGGACCGCTGCTTGTGGTTCTCTAGTCGCACTTCCACACTCTGCTCGAGGTCCCTCAAGAACTGCGCTTCCATCGAACGGGCCATGTCTAGATCCAGGTGACACAGGCAGACTTCCAGGTTTCGGTTGCTCATTAGGTCCCAGTTGTAGCTTCCAATGGAGCTCCAGACGCTGTCCACGACGACCGTCTTCGCGTGCATGATTTGCTGACCCTTGAACTCGTAAATCTTCACGCCGGCTCTCAGTAGTTTCTCTGTGATGTAGTTCGATGCATGCCACATGAACCACGGGTCTGTCGTTTGTTTACTGCCGGCGAGAAGGCGGACATCCACCCCACGACGCGCAGCCTGGACGAGGGCGCTGAATAGCTTCCGGGTGGGCAGGTAGTAGGGTGTGGTTATCCAGATACGTCGATGGCACTTGCGCGTCACCTGCCAAAAGGCGTACTGAATGGAGTAGTCGCGGTAACGGGGGTTGCACGAGAGCACTTGGGTCATGGAATCGCGATGACGGAGGTACATCTCCGCCTCAGGTACCGGCTCCGTATCCAGAATCGGTACTCTCCGGAGCATGTCGGTGTAAGTGCGTTTGTGCGGCAGGTCTGTGGCTCTGTCAAGGGCCTCACGCCGGGCCGCCAGCAGCCTGCGGCGCATCGCTGAGTTTCGCATACCGTTCGGCCTTCCCTTGCTGTTTGACGATGCAGGACACGACAAGAGCGTAATTCGCTCGCCCATGGGAGATGAGCCGGGTATCGACTCGGCAGACACCGGTGACACAGGTGAAGATGCAGGGTTGCTGGTGTCCTTGGCGTTGGAAATGTCGGGGACCAGGCTGCTTACCTCCATATCAGCTGCAGGCGAAACCACGTGGCTAGCCGCCCCCACGTCCCTCACGTGAATCTCTTTTTTGTCCTCGCCAACGTTTCCTCGCCTGTAGGGGGCGGGGATCACTTCTCCATAAAGCAAACTGTTGGCCAATGATCCGGTGCGGCTCCATCGCATCAGCGTCATCAGTTGATCCTTTTGTTTATTCCATCGCCCGCGCATGGCTCTCATTGAGACTGACGGCACGTCCTTCAGCCGGCGACCACTCCGACTGCGTTCCTTCTGGAAGGCACGGTACAGCTTGTTACGTTCCATGCGTATCTGCCCTTGCTTTACACGACGCGTGATTTGCTGAGAGGCGATCTGCCTCCAACGTCTCCAGCCATATTTCCACGGCTGCGGCTGCTTCGTGTCGTTGTACACCTCGGCAAGATGTGCTACGGCTGGCCCGATCACACCACAATGGGTGTCGCGAAACTTGCCGGTGCCACCAGCTGCCTTACCGCAGTACTCATTGCCGACGTTCAATCCGCCGCAGAAGCCATGACTTGAGTCTATCACCAAGATTTTCCGATGGTTACGGAGGCCAGGGCTGCGCTTCCAGTCAAGGCCCCTGATAAAGTACTTGGCAATGCTGCGGAAGAAAGGGCGATACGGAATCACCTTGGCACCACACTGCTTCAGCTCCTCCGTCAGCCGCGCCCGCCCCGAGATGTTTCCACCGCAGTCGTACAGGAGTTCCGTGTCGCATCCGCGTTGATGTGCCTCCACGAGTCGACGCATTGTTTTCTGTCCAATGAAATCATCTTTGCAAATGTAGGTTTGCCAGTGCACTCGCTCCTGGGCGTTCTTGACAGCGGTCCACATGTGTTCGAAGGCTTCAGCGCTGTCGTGAAATGGAATCACTCTGTTTCCCCGCGAGGTGCGACCAAGCACTGTGAGAGAGGCGAGGATATCATCCCAGCGCTCGTCAAACGGTGTGCTGCTGTAGTAAAGCTTCCCCTCCCGAATAGTGTGCTGCATCTTGTCAAAGTAAAAGGCTGCAGTGCCGCTAGCATCGGTGCTACTGGGAGACCCCATCGAGGTTTGGGAGGGTGAAGAGGTGGCTGTACTTGAAAGAGCAGGGACCGCCGTGGACGAATCGAGTGCCTTCGTCGCAGATACAAAGAGCTGCTCACAGGCAGCGATGGCGGACAGAAAGGCCTGGTGTATCTTGGCTTTTATATTTGCCGATGTCTCCAGCTGGACGCGTCGCATCTGGAGGCGCTCCACAAAGGAAAGCCCCCGGGGCCCACTCGGTGGTGTGCCGTCAGCCGTGAATGAAGACCGCCAGCCCAGGGAGAGGATAGAACGGGCTGGTGAGTCGGACGGCAGCGAACTGTCGGCAGTGCCAGCGGTGCTCATGGCAGGACTTGGGCCATGTCCATACTTACAGCCGGTTCGGAAAACATCATGCGCTACGTTTAGGATGCGTCGCTTCGGTGAGTTCTTTACTTTATTGAGTCCAACGATTTGGATCAACGCGCGAAAGCTGCGTTTGCCGTTCATTTCCACGCGTTCACAGTGACGCTGGAAGTGAACTGCTCGTGCAAATCGCGTCGCAGCGCAATTATCTTTTTTTTTTGCACTTTGAGTGCCCTGAGAGTGTAATAGGACCGCCGCCCCTACCCCCCCCCCCCCCCTGTAAGTACTTCTCCGTTGATGAGACAGAGGCGCCACCGAACAAACACACAAAAAGAATGGGAAGCAGGAAAACAGGAGCAGAAATGAGGATGGGGCAAACAGTTACATTGACGATCACCGCGACGGTCGTCGAGAAAGGAGGCGCACAACGAAGAATCGACTTGGGTTTTTCCCCTTGTCCAGCAGCCCCCCCTTCTGTCTTTTTTTTTTCAGAGGGAGAAAAAAACGTGACGGAGGAACAACAGCACCGCACACCCTTTTCTTCAAAACAATTCGTGCTAGTGAGCGCACAGGGAGCTACAGGAGCTCTGTCTTGCACTGTGCACAGCTCTCTCGCCGCGCTTTTTTCCCTCTAATACATTTTTGTATATATTTAGATATCTTCTCTTGAGGTGCCTCCTTTATTTTTTCTGAAGGGTTATCGCGCGGGTGGAAAAAAAAAGGAGGAAGAGAGGGTAGGAAGTGTATCACCGATACGGCGAGCGCGTCTTCGGGTGCTAAAGAGGTCTACACTCTTTTGTCTCCCCCCCCCCGCGATGCAATGTGCGTGAGTAGGAGATGAAGTTCCACTTTGAACTTGACAGTCCTCAGAGGTGGGTTCGTTCCGAGAAGAAAATCAAAAACATAGAAATGTTGTGCAGAAGTGAGAGCCAGAAGGGTGTGGGGTGGGAAAAGGTCAGCAGAAGCTAGAGAAAAAGCAGGCGGGGTGGGAGGGGAGGGGGAGAGTAAGCTCAACGGACATATAAAGTGGTTTCCGTGCGTACGGGCCCGCTATCCTGATTCCTTTTCATTTGTCAACCAGAGTGCGAAGAAAATGAGCTAGATGGTTCCCCGCTTCCCTGTACTCACCGCACAGCACTCCCTAGGATCCGGGTAGCGTATACACATACACACACACACGCACATATGTATTGGTGAGTGTGCCTGAGTGATAAGTATTTCGACCCTTCATGTTCTGCGTTTTGATGTTCTTCTTTTGTTGTCAGCTGTCCACAAGGAGGGGGAAGGGGGGGATACGCGGTGTGTGGTGCGGGTAGTTGCACACCCGCACTCATGTCAAAAGTGGAGAATGATGCATTGGGAGTGGGAGGGGTCTAAAAAAAAAAAGTCAGCACAAAAACCGAAAGCCGCCTTTGGCTGCTTCTCATTACCCACAAGATCCACCAAAAGGGAGCACAGACGTGCGTTTTCGACGCACAAGGTGCCGTGGCAGCTTCTGCTCCTTTCCGCCACACACAGACACACACACACACACATACGCACGCATATCCCTTAAACCTCTGGTGCGTCATTGATCACGGTACGCCTTTGCACGATTTTTGCGCTTCAATAGGCCGGCATCCTCCGTTTCTAGGAAGATGTTCTTACGCCGCTCGATTTCCTCGCTCCGTTGCCGCTCCAGCAGCAGCTGCTCCTCCTCCGTTTGCGTGGGGACCTTTAGTGGCCACCAGTCGGGAAAATTCACCCAGTCAAACACCTCCGGTGTCATGTTGCTCATGAAGGTGTGCGCGTCGAGGCGAGTGTCATCGATGGAGCGGGAGAGAGTGATGGCCTCACGGGTTTTTTTGTCCTCCTCCTCTACAGGGCGGTTGTCGTATAAAAACGCACGGTACATGGGTTGCAGCTCCGGCGATACCTTGTGGATGGGTACCTGCTGGATTTGCTGCTCATGCAAAAAGATGCCCAAACGTCGCCGATGGTAGTACGTCATGCTGTAGCAACCAAGGCCATACAGGACGCCGAGAAAGGCGCCTACAAACATGCCCTGCCCTATAGTACCCATCTGCGATGCGACGGAGAGAATCACCGCGCCGGCCGCGCCGGCCACGATGGGGTAGTAAAGTCGATCGTGGTAGTGGTTTCGAACAACGAGAAGATGATGAAAAGCGCTCGTCAGAAGTCCAACCGCTGCAAAGGTAGAAGTATACCGCCACATAATGCGGTATCGCCCAACGTAGCGACCCTCAATGCGAGACTGCCGAAAGCCGACGCAGAAACCAGCAACCGCGCCATAACAGGTTACAGGGAAAACACTCGGCAGAAATCCACGCCGCCACCGCCACTCTATGTAGTTATCAACCTCCACCCTGTAACGGTGCGGCGGCAAGGATCCCTGCCGCACCGCGGTGTAGATGTCCTCTACCTCAGACAGTCTCGTGCTCGTCTGAAAACGGTCATCATTGCCAGTCCGAAACGGCCAAAGAGACATTTGTGTCTGTCTTTTTTTTTTCCGCTCCTTCTCTCCGTGATGCCTTCTTTGTCGACGTGAAAATAAACGGGTGCGCTCAACTCCCACTCCTTCGGTGTCCCATCCACCACTGCGTCTGCTTGGCCTAAGGCGTAGTAAAGCACGGAGATAAAGTACCCGATCACACTTCGAAGCGAGGACACATTCAGTAGTCCCCTCCCCCCACCCCACCCCACAGAAAAAAAAGAACGAGGCCACCCGATCGAAGCTATGGACGTCCCCTAGGGCGAGCATGTTTTCACGGACACAAATGTAAGCAAGGGAGAGAAGAAGCAGCAGTCCCGGTCGATAGTGAAGCAGACATTGAAGTAAGCAAAGGTGTAAAAGAAGGAGCTTGTGTCAGTGAAACTCGTTGGGGGGGGGGGATGCCTCACTGAATGCATCACGCCAGTATCCACGAGAAGTGATGCAGCGCCGTTTGCCTGTCATTGGCGGTGGCACAAAAAAAAGGTCTCAGTCACGCATGTTGCCGCCCTCGTCGTCAGCGGCAGGTGTCTTCTTCATTCCGCCCCTTTTTTCTCGAATAGGAGGGAGGGGGAGGGGGCAACATCCAATCACAAACAAGGGGAGGGAAGAAAGCCAGCCAGCCAGTCATGCCAACCCAACTCTCGTTAAATTTACAAGATCGAAGCCCCCCACGTCCCTCCCCCCTGCTGGGTGCTACGCAATGGCTGGAGCCCCGCTTCCATCTTTGCCACGTGATATGGCTGCTCATGGTAGTACACAACACTTGTGCCAAAGGGAGCACCCATCACGCCTTTCCTCGGTGAGGAGTACTAAAGCGAAAAAGAAAAGGGGGGTCGACAGTAAAACACAGCCAATTCGCGTACACACACAACCCCGAAAGACAGATATTCAATCGGGGGGAAAAACAGACATGGGCAACGAGACCTGCAGCGTGCTTGCACAAAACACATCCGGGCAGAGACCGTCCCCAGCATATCTGAGCATAGACGTGGGCACAAAACCCAAAAGGGGAGCTCCTTTTCACCAGCCCCCTTTTTCCCCCGCTAAAGGGAGTGTGGGATGAAAGCGAGCCTTCGAAGAGTCCCCCACCCCCTCATCTCGACGAATGACGTGGAGGGAAAAAAAAACTTTTTCAGGCGCAAGTAATCAGAACCCTTGTCTAAGATATGAAGAGCGACACAGAACGACCATATCAACGAGGCGTGAGACACGATAGAGGAGGTGGGCGATACTCCAAATAAAACCACCTCGCCTTCCACCACCACTCTCTCCCTCACACATACGCACTACGCACTCTGTGCACGAGTTCACCTCTTCCGGCTGACCAGTGATCTTATGCTGCCACAATTGGCTGCGGTTTTTCACTCATGTGCTCAACGGCCACACCCGGCAAAAAACAAAAAAAAACGGCACGGGGCACCTCCCTTCCCTCAACAAGGGGGCCCCATCTCAAAACGTTCAGTGACCCGCCCGAAGCGCCAGCACCATGTTGATGGTAACACCTGCGTGAATGTTACACTGCTCCAACGTTGCGTCATCCTCGAGCTTTCGACCAGAGTGTACTAACATGATCATCTTCTGCGGAATACCCTCCGTTTCTTCAAGCTTCGCCTTGATGTCACCTACGGTGTTGTCTGGGCCCAGGACAGCAATGGATATTCGCTGCCCCGTTGTGGAGATGACGCTAAAGGAGAAGGTCATTAAGCCAACGGTCGAATCACGAAAAAGGGGGCGGGGGTAAACTGAGGGGTGCGGTACACACTTTGTGGAACGGGAACCTGTTCGGTACACACCAAAAACACGAGTTCTAGATATATATATATATATATATATATGCGACCCAAGGCGCGTGGACTTTGGCGCTGCTTTGTACTCCCCTTTGAGAAACGGCTGCGTTGCTGGTCGGTACTTCAGGAAAAACAGTCGCGAGACAGTGCGTGTGTGCGTGTGTCTGTGTGTAGGGGGGGGGAGGAGGGGGCGCGTCGAAATGCAGTAGAAATGCACACCTGCTGATGTGAGTTGGAGGAGGGGGGAGGGGGGGAGGGGTATGACGTGAAGGCAAAAACAACAACAGCAGCAAAGGGTGGTGCAGGAGGGTGGGGAGCAAAGGGGCAGACGAAGTGCCGGAAGGCATATGGCAACTCAGGCTGAGCATGATACACCAAAGAAGTAGTCAGGCGCGCAAACAAGAGGGGGAAACGTGGCGCAAGGCACCCGCCAAGGCAAGGGTAGAGGCAGTGCAGGGCACACACAAAAAAAAAAAGAAGGGGGAAAGCGAGAGCGAAAGCTGGTATAGGAGGTAACATAGGCAGTACGTTCACAGGCATCAAAAAATTTTAAATAAACTTACGGGGAGAAAAGAAAACAGCGCACTTGATTGAGATGCACAAACCTTATTTACAGAGAAAGTGTACTTCTGCACATGGTGTGCGGCAGATCCACAGGTGCCCAATCAGAGGGTATAGCTTGCTGATGTGCATATATATCATGCGAGCTCAAAAAGAGGGGACCATTTCTTTTTTTTTCTCTTTACTCCAACGGCCTATCATGATCTGCCTTGTTTTCCTTCGCTGGTGGGCATTGTGGCCTCAACAGTTCTGTGGATTTCGGGGAAACAAGAGATGGAATGACGTGGACAACCCCCGGTATGCCAGTGAGGATACAATAACAGAAAAAAAACGCCCCAGACACAAGACGAGTGTAGAGCCGCTGGGACGGTTGGCTTCGTCAGAGTCACTAGTCTATCCTATTCATGAGGAGCACCCCCTTTGCTTTTAGTTGCCGCTGATCCCAATCTAGGTACTCTCCTATAGTGCGGACGCAGCAGAACCGGCGTACTGCACCACCGTCCCGCGCAAGGCAGAGGGACACGCCCTAGCCAAGAAAAAAAAAGAAACTAAGCCCAAGGAAGAGAAGGAGAGAGAGAGGAGGCAAAAAAGCATTTGAAATTGGAGGAGACTTTCCTGGGACCAAGACGAAGGAAACAAAGAGTACATCAAACGAAAAGGATCCACCTGGTCCCCCTCCCCCAACACACACACACACACACACACACAGACACACAGGGACAGAGAGATACATCACTAAGTAGGAGGGCAGATTCGGACAAGGTGCCGCAGCGCACTAGCACAGGACTCAAACTTGGCACCGGGAAAGGGGGAGAAAAAAACAAAGAGAACATACAGGGAACACTAACAGGTGAGTGGGAAAAAAAGGGAAACAAGTACGTTTTTTTTTTTGTAAGGCTGTCAACTCATTCGCTCACAGGTTCAGCAAAACCTACCGATCGCCCATCTCGTGCCTTGCAGGGAAACCAGAAACACAGGGCCCTCTTTAGTTCTCGTACGCGAGGGTGTTCGTCACCGCCAACTCAGTTGCTTTTCTTTGCCCGATCAGTGTCCCTCGCAGCATAGGCCTGAGTGTACCGGCGGCTTCGCTGGCCGCTACCCGATACAAACAGGAGTGCACCAACCATTGAAAGATTCTTCAACAGGTTCTGCAAATTCTCCTCTGAGCTGGCCAGTGGCTCGTCGAAGTCGACGTAGAAGGCGAGGGTGGTGATCATCATGCTCAACGCCATCAAAAGAGAGAAGAAGGTACGGCCAACACCAAGTAGAATGAAGAGCGAGGAAGACACAAATAACACTCCAGTAGCACGGATGAGGTGTACGTACTCTGCTGGTGAGAGCTTGATACCCATGACGGCTATCATCCGAGGAAAATTGCTCTTCGCCAAATGCGCCGCGCTCACTGACGGGGCTGCCAGCTTATCAATGCCGCTAACAATAAAAATGAGCAACACCAGGGTGAGGCCCGTGTAGCGAATAAGATTGCGCAGCATGATTCCCTTGGGGGGTGGGGGGAAGGGAGTTCTTCTCTGTGACCAAGCTAAATAGAAACAACGATGTGCCACATACAAATCGACTAAGCTGCACACACAAAGACGGGGAAGGGCGTCTCGATGATGATGATTGGGAGGGGGGGGGGATTTCAACGGCAATAATGAGACAACCAGGGGTGTGTGTATACGTGTGTATGTGTGTGTAATGGTGAGCGAATTGGAAAGGAGAACAGTGGGGGGAGGGGGGAGGGGGGAGATAAGCGAGGAGTTGTAAAAGGGAACAACAACGACAACAATGTCGCGTTGGAGAAGAGAGAGAAAAGGGGAGGCTGATGAGATCTGATTTGGACGGTGTGAAATACGCAGTCCAGCAGTGCTGATCTGTATTGCGTTCTGATGAAAAAGGGGGGGGGGGAGAGGGTGAAGTGACGGAAGAAAATGGTGGTGCAGATACCTGTTGTGCGTGTGTCTGCGTATATATATATATATATAATCGCTTGCCAGGGTGGGAGGGGTGGCACGGGCGGGGTAGCAAGCCGAGGAGGAGGAGGAGGAGGGGCAGCGGCGAGGATACTCAGAAGATATTGGTGTGTGCGGAGGTTTATAATTCGGGCACGGCCGAAGGAAGAATGTGGCAATCAGCAGTGAGACTCAGAGAACAGAGTGAAGGCAAAGAGGAGGAGAAGATGGAGGAGGGGGGCGGTAAAGGATTCTCACTCAAGCAGCAGCTTCGCCCCTTTGGCGGAGAATTTTAGGGAGTGGCGGTTTAAAGTCCAAAGGCTTCGGAAAACACACACACACACACACACACACGCATCATGCGCGTTCTTGACACGGAAGCGAAAGTAGATAGGTGGACAAAAAGAGCTCTTGGGGAGCCATCAACGAGGAAAAGAGTAGTGGGAGATCGAAGCCGCGTGGTCACACCACTTCAACGAGCTCGTTCACTCTTTCAAGTGTTTCTGCTGCGGCGGCATCGCCTCAGCCGAACACAACACTATTATTTTCTGTTTGCCTTTGTGTGCGAATGAAATGCAGCCGTAGCACAAAATGAGCAGGAACAAGCAAAGAAAGATCCGCCGTGGGACGCAGCTGAGGCGAGGAAGGAAAAGAAAGTTGCAGCGCAGCAAGTAGTAGCCAAATATGCCAGATAAGAGGGGAGGGGGGGCTCACCTCCTTTTTTTTCTTTGGGGGACGGAGGGTAGCGCTCCTCCTCTGGTCGTTTCCTTCGCCGGTCTGCGACCGCTCGAGGGGAGAACAAAAGAGACAAGTCCAATCAAACCAGACAATAAGGCCTCACGTTAATCGGACACCCAGCCTAGTCGATTCGATGGAATCCCCCCACTGAGAAATCGAGTCCGGAATGAGGCCCACGTACGCCTGTACAAGGCTGACTGCCCCCGTTTGAAATGAGCCGCCAGATGACGCATTTTCCAGGGAACCCCCCTTGAGGAGACTCTTCTAGTAATATGATGGCGTTCAACGGTGGACGCTGCATTAGCCCTACGGCGGAGGGGAGGGAGAAAAAACACACATGCAGGTGAGGATGGACACCGAGATGTCAGTCTCCGACGGAGCCGAACCGATTCTCATCTGTGCAGAAGAGCAACTCTGCCGGAAGAAACGAGTAGGGGTTGGACACAAGGTATCAAAGGAGGCTGACATCCGGAGAGTGATCGACTCCTTACACAATGCCCCCCCCTCCCTTATTACACACACACACACACACTTCCCCGTAGCCGTGGCGTGGTTTTGACAAGGGGGGCGTCCATGTGCAACACCTTCTTCGAACAAGCATCTTAATGTGGTCATGTCTGAGCTATGAGCCACAACGCCGATTTCCGTCCCTCATTCGAGTCCCTCCTTTGCACCTTTTTTTTTCTGCGAGGTTCTTCTAGACGTTGTTCGGTTTCACAGAGTTCAGAAGGGGGGGAATGGTGCGACCCGGATTGCAAGATAAACTTTTTCGCTAGAGCAGCGTTCATCACAACAGCCTCCAGTGATGCGGTGTATTTAACGCAAAGAATGCCACTCGAAATCCTTTCAGTGAGCAATACGACTCAAATTCTCCCTCCAGCAGAGATGCTGGCACAGGCAAAGCCTATGAAACACAGCCGGACACACCCCGCGTTATTCGTTTCCTCCATCCCCACCCCCCCCCGTTTCGCGTTGAGTACCGCAAAAAGGCGGTGAAGAAGTCTCGGGTGTGCATGTGTGTGTGTGTGTAGTGAGAGGGGGGGGGCACACAAAAACAAATAAGCCGTGCAGCAATGGCAGCTACGCAGATATGAAAATTGTGCTGCCCCCCATTGTGGGTCACCGTATAAACTTCGTGCGTCTATACCACCAGCAGAACAAAGCGGCGCTGTCGGGCCAAAACAAACAAAACGGCTACAGAAATGTATTCGGAGAGAACAAAGGAAAGTGGAAATGGACAGACCGTGTGGTGACGATGAACAGTTGTCTCACAGGCGTGCCGTGCGACATCATCGGAGACTTCATCACGCGATACTCGCAGCGCGTACGCGTAACCCCTCTCTCTTCCGCTAGAGACACTCCTCTCCAAACACATTGGCGATGCCGCACTGTCCGTTACATTTTCGTGCATATGGTTGTAGGCTTGTTTATACTTCATCTCCACGTGTTCCCCTCAGACTGGGCATGCCTCTACTCGTGATGTCTTCCAGTGTCCTCCCTAATTTGTACGTCTGCACTGCTCTGCCAAAACCAGTGGCCCTGGTTATATAGGCGTGCATCTCTCTCCCCACTTTCACTGCCTTTCCTCTGTGCGTGTGTGTGTGTGTGTGTGTGTGTGTGTGTCTGCGATTTTTTTTTTTAAAGTTCTGCTCCTAACAGCTGTCAAAGTGAGACTAAGAAGGCCAGGCGTCACGCCCCCCCCTCCCTCCCTCTTTTTCCCTGGGAGCATACACTCATGGCTCTTGACGCAGTTGGTCGAAAAGCATGGATGCCTCGCTCAGCCTGTTGCCGCTGTCGTCACCACTCGGGGCTTCAACAGGGAACCAATAGGGGAGTTGGTGGGGAAAAAACAACCACAACATGCTGTTCAAACCTCCAAAAAAACGTGTTGGAGAGGAAACAAACATGAATAAAAATGGAGGGCTTCGTGGTGCGAAACAGGGTCGCAGGGACTGGCGTAAGTAAAGAAAGCCTATGCACGTATCTGCACGGAATGCATCACACCAACATCTACATATACTGCGCCGCACACAACGCGCAAACAGAGGGCAAGTTTTCCGTGAAATGGGGCACAAGCCCGAGAAAAACAGGCGCGTGGGTATCGAAGCGCGCGCCGGGGATCGCAGAAAAGTGACGCACGGCAAATAAGTTTCACAAAAACAGGTGAGAAAGCACCAGACCTGAAACAACTGTCAAACCAATCATCTGTTGAGGAGCCGCTCCCGCATGGAGAGTGGAGACTTTTAAAGGCCAGCGTGAGGGCGAATCGGAACCAGGCCTCCGCAGTTTGCTGTTTGTAACAACGGCTGATTTCTCTTTCTTTTTCACTTCCTCAGCTTGTCGCGGAACGAAACACCTGAGCCGCCCTTATCGGCAGAGCAACTCACAGAGCCCCCCACCCCACCCCACAACCCCCACCCCAACTGCCTAGCCGTTCGGGTCGTCGGGAGGGGGGAAAAACAACTGCCTATAAAACGTGCCAATGTGAACTGCTGATCACGTATGTCCCGTCCTCCTCCCCACCCACCCCTCGCCTTTGTTTCCCAGGCAACCACTGACCCCACTCGCGTTAGATAGAGTTGAGTATGGTGAACGACATATGCCCCTCCCCTCCTCCTCCTCCTCCTCTTCCTCCAACAGGGGGAATTCGGTCTCCTGCCCAAGGGCACAAGAACTGCACCGACCGCCGTGCGAAGAAAGAGGTCTGAGTATATGTCAGAGAAGCTTGTGACGGGGGTGGGGCAGCCTCACAGCATGGCCTTTTGAGAGCTTGCACTCTGTGACAATGATACGCTTCCCCCAAAAAAAATGCCTCGAGCCGCTACAACCCATAAGATTCTGGGGAGTCCCTTGGCCTTTGGAGTCTGCAAGCTTCGATGCTGTGATCTGGAGTACTTTCCTTGTTTTTTTTTCTGGCATGTGTGCTTGGCAAGCACGCAGCGCAGAGTCGAGGACGTGCCGCTGTCCTTGCACACGTGTACACCTCAGAAGTCGTGTGTACGAATACCCGCCGTGACTTTTTCGTCTATCCAGCCTACTCCTCTGGGCTTTGAATCCTTTACTTGGCTGCGATCCACTACGCCAGTTTATTGCTGAAAGCGTGTGAGCACTCTGCTCGCATTCGTGGAATGCGCGGCAAGGTCCAGCACCATGTAGCTGCAAAAAAAAAGTTTGGTATCCTCATTCGTCATTTCCCGAAAACATCAAGAAAGCGAGCGGTCCAGAGTGTCCCTGGCGTGCATGTGGCGCGACAGGTAGGGCGATGCCGGTTCCGAGCGGAGTCAACGACCGGCCACCGCCTACTGAACCTACGTGTTTTTCGATTGGAACAGCTTTGCCCTACGGAGGCCGCTGTCTGTAGATGAACGTGCGTTTGTACACGAGGGGTGAGGAGATAGGAGGAGAAGGAGGGGGGGGGCTCGCGGCTCATCGGCCCAGAGGTGGCAAGTGGGAGTGGGACAACGATGGACAACATGCGCTGGGGGGGGGGGGGGGCGGCTCAGGAACGCGACGTAGAAGGGCATTGAACCCCCTGAAAAAAAAAGACAAAGAAAAACGGCATGTGGGGAGAGCTCCTCCTTAGCAGGCTCGCAGAGTCGCCACCGCGTTTCCAAGCGAAATAGATGGGGTGAAAGCTGAGAGGGGGGAAAAACAGGCTGACAAGGAAAATAGTCCCGGATGCGCGCGGAAGAAGAGCACGAGGGGGAGGGGGGGGAAGGGAGGAAGGGATAGAATGTCAAGATAGAAGCAGTCGACAATGAGCTAGCAAAGAGTTGGAGAGAGAATGAGCCGCACACATCAGCGCATATTACAAAACAGACAAAAAATCGCTGTGGCAACTCATCACACTCTTCTTCGTAGACTTCCATCCCGCCAAAACTAACTTTACAGACGTGTATAAATATATAAATATAATATATATATATATTATATTACATACACATATATAAATATATATGTGTATATACTTATATACATTCGTGGTGTGTGTGTGTGGGGGAGGGGGGGGAGGGAGTAGAAGAGGGGGAGACATACACACACGCAAAAAGAGGAGGGCGTGGAGAGTACCTGTGAGAAAAATCGAAGAGGATAACCCGACCACCACAACAGATAGGAAAAAAAAGATCCTCGAAAGAAAACATGTAATGTGGATATGCTGTTTCTCTCTGCGTGTATGTGAGGGTGTCTCTGTGTTCAAGAAAAGAACCAGCAGGAGCAGTGAGATTAGAAGGTAGACGAGAGATGATGACAGGATCAGTGAGAACAGAAATACAGAAAAAAAACACTTTGCAGAAGACACACAGATGAAGAGGCAGCGTTAAAGAAAGAGCCACAGACAACTAGATACACACACACACACACACACACACGCACACGAAATGTTTAAAAAGCAGACAATGATGAAAGACCCCCCAAAAAAGCAATAAAATGGGGGTGGCTGTTCTCCTTCCCCCCCCCCCCTCAATACTCAAAAGGGAAGTGTGTGTGTGTGTGTGTTGGGGGGGCTGAAAAGAAGGGAGATAAGAGAGAGGCACTAAAAAAAAGGGAGCATGCGAGTGCGCGAACCTAAATCTCTTTCATCAACACATGCTATGAAATCGCATGGAAGAAAAGAAAGAGAGAGGCGTCGAAAAAAGGGGGGACACCATCAACGACGGAGAGCGCAGCAGATTTCGTATGAAGCAGTTTTGCGAGCTGCACTGAAGAAAAACAGAAGGATTGGATTTGGGGCGCTAGGGACACCAATGAACAGGCCAAAAGATCATAAAGGAGGAGGGGTAAGGAAGACTTCACCATCGGAACGCAGCGCAGCCTTGATCCGGCACAAATGCAATAGGCAAGCAGGAGGGGGGGAGCGCCGCAAGTTCCAACGGATCGGTTGGACACGACTGACTCGTACAGGAAGAAACTTCCCTTTGCAGCTCCCCATGAGGTCCCAGCCACTCAGTCAGAGGCCGATACGCTCCGATCCTGGAGGTCACGCTTCAGGATCGTAGACAGGTCGGCGTCTTCCACGTACATCACCGGGGTGGTCGGGGTACCATAGGGGTCGCTTAGAAACAACTCGTGCTGCGATGGGGCACCGTTCATGGACGGTTCAGAGTTCATCGAGCAACCTACCCTTGTCTCTACATTGGGGCTCGCAGTCACGCGCTGACGCGAGCGGTAAGTGTTGGCGCGGTTGCCGACACGATGCCCCAAAGGTGCAGAGTTGATGCCATCTGCTGACTGGACTGTTGCCACAGCGGAGGGTACTGCGATGCTGGTAGCGGTAGCCGCTTCAGGGCGCCCCACTGGTAACGAATCCATGCGCGGCTTTCGCTCCTGTTGAGGTAACGGAAGCGTGTCGCATATCGCCACGCAGGAGCTGCTGGTGAGGCTGTTGGCGGTGTGATCCTTGTCGATCGAAAGACTACCCAGAGGGCGCTGATCAATGGGACCTGCGAGCAATCGGGTGCCGCCTGCCCTGTTAGCGACCGCGATTGTGGCGCTCTCTGTCACGCTACCGTCAACGACCTCGGTGGTGGCCACCTCACGCGTGCCGCTATGAGAAATCGAGTGCTCACCCCCATCGGGTGAGTAGCGCAACAGACTTCCCTCCACCTCCTCATCGCTCTCCTGTGCTTCCAGCTTGACAATGAGCTTGTTAATCTGCCGCAACACCTTTCGTATCGGCGGCCGCTGCAGTGGATCCTTCGCCAGCATGGATATGATCAGCTGGGCTTCGTCGGGGAACTCCGCCTCGAGCTCCTCCGGTAGGATCATCTGGTGGGCATCGGTTAAGATTCGAATGCGTTCGTGAAGCGTGGTGAACATGCACAGCAACTCGACAGCAATGATGCCTAGAGAGAAGATGTCCGAGGGCTTGTTTACCGGGTCACCGCGTGTCTGCTCTGGGCTGCAGTAGAGTGGACTGCCACCGACCACTGACCTTTCCTGATGGCCACCCACGACATTGGACGACAAGTCCCCAGTGCTTCCCGCAGCAGCCCCACGTCGCTTTGCAAGACCAAAGTCACCGATTTTGAGAATGTTGTTGTTGGAGACGAATATGTTCGTCGGCTTCAAGTCACGGTGCAGTACGTCCTGGTTATGCAGGTAAGCCAATCCCTCACCAATTTGCTTCATGTATTGCAGCACCTCGAGGCGAAAGAAACCCGTTCGGAGACGCAGCCAATCCGCCAAAGTACCGCGAGAGAAATACTCCATCTGGATAAAAAGCATGCGGTAGGTGTCGCCTGCCATCGAGGCCGAGCCGAATCCATTCTTCTGGTGGTATGCGTTGTCCACTGTGGACAACGCGAGTGAGTTGTCGCTGTAGGACAACGATGCCGTGTCCAATCCGTCCTCGTCGCGGTTGCACAGGTCCAGGCGATTCGCGGTCGACACAGCGATATCCTCAATCCAGCAAAAGTAAAAGCGTACCACGTTGGCATTGTCGAAGGAGCTGTGCAGTACGGCTTCCTGTACCACTCGCTCCTCATCCTGCTCGTGGATATGAATCGCTTTAATAGCATACCGGGCGTGTGTCACTCGGTGTTCGACGCAGAACACAGACCCTTCACCACCAAATCCGATCTTCTCGAGGACCTTGAAGTGCAGCTGAAAGAGTTTCCCCTCCTCATCAGTTCCTGTATTGGCTTGTGAGTGGCTAAAGCTGCTTACACGATCTGAGAGCGTCTCGTCTGACGTCGCGGTTCCCGGCCGCAGCCGCGGCGGATGCTGCGCGCGCAACCACCACCGCTCGCCGAGGTCGATGTCGATCGTGTCATCGTCGCTGGAAGAGTTGCAGGCATCAGCAACGGGATCGGTGATTGCCACAGCACCGATGGGACTTGACGACACTGCTGCCAGCGTGCTTTCCACTGGCGTTTGAGACTCTTTTGCCGTGGGTTCCGTTGAGGAGCGAGGCAACCCAGCCCTTGACATTGGGAAGGTGGCGGTGGCATCAGTCGCCGTAGCCTCCCTCGAGTCTGTCAAAGAAAAAATCTTTTCTCCATCCCCCTCCCGCATCATTGTGTACAACTGCTCTGGCGTCGGATTCACCCAAGCCGAGTGAGGCGGAGACTTGTAAAGCTGCTCGAACTGGTCATGTCCCATGACCGCAGAGTGCGAACGATCCCGGCAATGAAGTGAGTCGGAGCCCGCAGAATCCTGGCCTGTCGGCTTTTTCAAGAGACCATGAGCGTCCATCGGTGTGCTGTCGAGAACGAGGCTAAAGGGGGTGCTTAATTCACCAGACGGGGAGAGGAGGTCTTGCGGGACAAGCTGTGCTGACTGCGGACGAGAGGAAGAGGTGTAGGACACTCTGTCACGACTGCGGTCGGCCTGGGTCCAGGCACGCTGCAGCTGCCCACGCGGGGGTACGCCAGCACACAAAAACGCGATGGAGACGGCGAGGCACAGCACGTGAAAGGAGATGACAGCGGCCGTGCGCCACGCCAAGCCAGTTTTTACCACTGCACCCGAATAGTCCACAGGGCTTATCGGTCTCTGGCTGGAGTAAACGCCTCGCGTACTCGTCTCATTTCTCGATGGCGTTAGGGATCCAATCACTGGAAACCGCCGACCATCCACTTCCTCGGTGAATGCCTCCTGCAGTGAACACGAAGACCAAGACTGCTCCCCCCATCGAAGGTGCTGATCATAGTACGCTGCGAGCTCCCTCTCCTCGCGTTCATCAGCCTCGACGTCATCGGTAGACCATCCAGGGACCGCACAACGGTCGACACCGCAGGGAAACCCAACGTGACCGCATTCGAGGCGTGGTACGAGTTGCAGATCTCCGGCTGCATGGCTTGTGGAAAGAAGTGTCCCAGTGGGCGAAGTTGGCAAGAGCCGCGGTTGACACTCATGTGTGCCAATGCCTGCGTCCTCCTTGGAGGGCGTGTGGAGGCCCCCGTCCTTTTCCAGTACGCTGTTTAAAGCCCAACGCAGAACTGGAATGCGGAAGATTTCATCTGATCCGCTCACCCACACATACGCAGCGTTCACAAGAATCAAGTCTGAGGATGGAGCGCCCGCAGTAGTCCCACGTGAGCAAGACTCACATGTGACGTTTGGCAGGGCCGAAGTCCACGCCGTCGTCCCATCGTGGATGCTTTGGAGGCTGACATGACTTGCATTGAGCTGATGTAGACTAACCATGCGGCTGAGATACTCTGCAGCATGAGTACGCCGACGCTGCAATTTGCTCGTCCACAATGGCCTGGAGGCCTGCTGCACACGAGCCAACTTTTTCTCCTGGTCTGCAACGCGCATGTGGGACATATTCATCGCATGCACGTCATCGTAATCAAACATGTTGCGCACAAACTGTGAGAAAAAACGCGGGGTTTCCTCTCTCTCACTGTCCCCGGGGCTCATCGATGACGTATCGGCGGAAGCCTGCGCAGAGAAATGTGGCGGGAAGCTGGACTGAATGGCTGCATGAGGCAACATGCGCAGCTGCGAGAGACGCATCGACCAGCTGTACTCCCCTGCTTTCACTGCATGCAAGACGATGTTGTAGCGCACAATGTGCAATAGAGGAAGGAGCTCATTGTGCAGAACGCCTTTGGACTCGTTAGTTGAGTTACCATCCAGCGAACTACTAGTGAAATTGCAGCTCCTGAAGCCTTGCGAGTGGGCATCCCGAGAACCCACACTGCGCCCCGAGCTTAGGTCGAGATCCGCTACCTGGACCGAGGTCGTGACATACACATCCGTGCCGCCAACGAACACTGCCTGGCGCCTCAGCAGCGTCGAAATGTTCATGAAAAAGTACGGCCGCATGTACCGCGGCAACTCTTCAAAACCTTCCGATGTGTCCCGAGTAGAAAGCTGGTGGTTGGTTGAAAAGGGGATGTGCGTGAATAGACTATTGCCGCGTACAAAAAACGGAAGTGCTAGCGGGTCGCGCAGGATCGCCTCCTCCGACGGTGGCTGTTCTATCGTTACCGCGTGCATATCGCCGCCAGTACCGGAGCACCACACATGGTATCCCCGCTCCAGGTCATAGGCGTGCACATGTCCATTCGCCATTGCTAGAAGTGCTAAGCTCTGGCCGGGAAAGGTGTAGTGCAGCGCGAGGCTCTGCGAAGGGGTTAATTTGGGAACTCTCTCTCCGGCTGTCAAGTCTGCCGCAGGATCGTATAGAAAAGACTGTGCGTCCACGTCGCACATCAAGCACACACCGAGTGCAATGAAAAGGAGAAGGAAATGCACGCGTTTAAGCAGCACACCAAGTGAGCTCGAGCACTTCGCCGCACGCCGCCGCCGGCGATCAGGCCTCACCGCGGCGCCGAATCCAAGAAGCAAGGCAAGCTGGCAACGTGCATCCTGAAGCATAAACCTAATATGCTTGCCGTAACAACAGAACCGTGGGGGATGGCTGCAAGACCTACCCGCAGCAAACTCTCAAGGTCCCCGCGAGCGCTTACAGAAAACGACTCACGTAGAAAAACGGCGTAGTGCTCCACACCCCATACGCAGCGGGGAAGATCGATTCCGAGCGGAGAAACGGAAAAAATGGGGCACGTGAGAAGAAAAAAAAAGACAAGATAATGGTGAAAAAAAAAAGAGTGAAACGGTGTATTGTTCACAGATCCTTTGTGTTTACCTTTTCCTCCCCTACAACTCACACACACACACGCACACCAACAAGCACAGGTGTTTTCAAGGCTCTGATTCTCTGCAAAGAGAGGGAGAGGAAGGGGTGCGTAGAGAGTCGCACCACTTTTTCGGCTCGGCCCCCGAAAGCACCACTGTGGTCTGCGCTTATACCCCTTTATTAGTGTCGAGGGAGGAGAGGGAGGGGAAGAGGGGGGGAAGGGGGGGGGGTAAAAAAACAGCGATCAGGATCCTATGAATATCACGTGCAGGTGATATGCGGGGAGCTTTATCGAGATTTTCACCGTCTGGTTCGTTTTTATGGGGGGAGGGGTTGGCCGCGGGAGTGCGTCTGTATGTCTCCCCAGTTTTCCAGCTGCTCTGCTCGATACCTCCTCTACACACACACACAGCAAGAGAGGCGGGAAGAAAGAGGAGGAGCCGAGGCGTGCCGAAGAAGGGGGGGGGGGTTGAATGACACACACGCCGGAAGAGGGTCTAATGTGAGTCAAAAAAAAAACAGCTTTATAAAGTAAAAAAAAACAGACTGCAGCCCGACGAGAAAGTGTGGCACAGCGTGAGTTGATGTATGTGTGCGTGTCTGTGTGTGTATGAGAGGAAAGGGCGAGGAAAACGGTACCCACGAAGTGAATACCGAAGGAGCACACAAATAATCTCCTAATAGAAAGGGGAGAGGGGAAAAGAGAAAACAAACAAAAAAAAGGGGGAGGGTATGCGATCCAACTGTTTGACGAATGCTGAAAACGAAAATGCAAATATCGCGGGTGGAGGGTGTGAGACAGAGAGTGAGTGAGCAATGACATGAATGAAAAAAACGGCATCACGACTGGGGGAAAGCTGGGCAGACGCATACGTGGCTAACGCACCGGCATGAAGGATGTCGAGTCCAATGGACTCATTCGAGGACGAGTTGCTAAGTGGGCCACAAACACAAGATTGTGACTCACGATCAAAAGACCGTTTCTTTCAGTCGCTTTCGAATGCTCTTTGATAGGTCTGTGGTCCCTGTAACGAACATCTCCCAAAAGATGCGACTACGCGCACCATATCGTTTTTTTTGTTAGGGGAGAGAGGGGGGGGAGGGTCCGCTTGATGAGAGCGAGGCTTCCTCTCTAAAGACAGCTGATGTTGTTTTTTTAGCTAGTCATACAGATGCTTCATCATTGAACCTTTGACTTCGCTAATATACCTCCTCACTATCAGCGGTGACAACGCCACGAAGAATCTGGAGCGGGTGCGTCCACGTGGCGGTGGAATAGGAGGTAATGCTGTAGGGAGGGGAGGGGAGGGGTTCGTTATTTATGAGAAGACAAGAAAAGGGGAAGAAAGCCTCTCCACCAGCACGCACACACACACACACACACACAGGCACAAAAACTATATATAAACATCAACCAGCGGCCTGCACCACCCACAGACGCAGGTAGTATATTCGGGCGTCGGTGTATGTGTGTTTGTGAAACAACACTCGGAAGCTTCTACTAGGGAGAGAGAGAGAGAGAGAAGGCACTCACTCCACTGCCTGCGAGCATCGTGGGAAAAGAGGGATACAGCCAAATGTCAATGCGATACAAATATCGCGAGAGAGAGCAGAGAGCCGGAAGTATTTCGAATGTTAGTACGCCACAGTGAGTGCTCTTGAAGGCTGATCTAGAAACAAACTCGAGGGCTGGTCAACCTTCATCGTCACGCGGCAGGAGCAAAGTCCTCCACGTGTGTGGCGATGTGGAAGGAGAGGCCACTTCCGCCAGCGCCAAACGCGCTGCGGCGGCCACGCGATCCTGCCCACTACCGGCTATGCCTTGCAAAAGCTCCGCTTCCTTTTCCTGCCCGTCCACCAGAAACCTCACAATTTTCTCTTGCAACTCCACTCGCTTCGCTTGCAGTCGCTTGAGCTCCGCCACGTCGGCAAAGCTGAAGCGGGGTGTCAGCAAATGCTGAGCAGGGGGCAGGATCTCATCCAGTGGCACTCGACTTAGCGACTGTGCGGTGGCCCAGTCTGTAGGTAGGGCGTTAAAATCCTGAGCGGCCAAAACGGTGCCACGAGCGCCGAAGCACCGCTCGTCCAGGTCTGCCTCGAAGACGCTGGTACGCAGACACTGGGCATACAAACGGGAAAGGGTGTTGCGGGGCATTGTCTGCAATTGCTGCACCGCCGCGAGGTCGGTGCTTTCACTGGAGTCGAACTCACCTGCGTAAACCACACAGCCCAGCAAATGCGCCGGAGCGCTTTCGTCGGAGACGTTCGTTGATGACAACGCCCGGAGTGCGTCTGCAGCACGCCCAGATAGCCGCTGGCATGCTCGTGTCAACAACAAGTCTATGTTTGTATGGTTCACCAAGCCACCTTGGCCGATCGCGTGCTGAGCAAGGCTCATATCCCTAGGATGTACGCGACTCCGAGAGGTCCCTGCTTTCTCAGCACAGGAGAATCCGCGAGAGCAATCGGAACGCGGGGGTGATTCGCTGGACCAAAGGGCTCTCACAGAGGCTGGAAACTCGAAAGTGTCTATCACCTTCGCCACCAGATCCTCAAGGTCAATCTCCTTGATTGCTTTCTTTTGCTTTTTTATCTGGAGGAGTTTGCCACGTAGCGAATAGCGGTCGAGATGCATTATGTTTGCCTTGAGGCGCTCCACTTGGGCGTCGACCGATTCGGCCTCTGGTTCGGTGCGTGGTGCGGTCGAGGATGCAGCCGTCGAAAGGCCGCGCGTTGACGCCGCAGTTGCCTCATCCACCGCACCAATTTCATCTGTGCCCGTATTCGAGAATGGCCTCTCAGTGGTGCGACGATCTGTGCCAAGCATCATCGATACAGATTTGTGCGATGGGGTCCGAGACGTCTGGATTCGCTTGTCACCGTATTGCTGGGTCAACGGTTGGGGGCGTCGTCGAAGTTCTATGCCACGGTGTCGTTCATTCTGGGACAGGGCAATCATCGAGCGAGCCGCATGCACGCGGCGCTGCCTGTCCAGTAAGACCACCAATTCGTTTTCGAGGGTCTCGAGGTGCTCGTCATTCGTAGAGGACTCTACAAGGGCAACCTCGTTATCGTCCACAGCGCAGCAGATTGCGTCCGCGTGCACAGCGACTGAAAGCGTAAGGAAGCGCAACAGATCGACTGCGCTAGGCGTTGGTTTGGCGGTCATCGGCTCATCAAACTGAGTGGCGATACCCTCCCTCCCCCGAGGAGTGATCCAATATAATAAAAAGGGTGTGGGCGGTTTAGCGATATATAAAAAAGCCTTGCCCAGGCCAATAGACCCTGGGTGTAAGTGCGCACCTGTGGTGACGTGTAGGCTTGTTGTTCGTTACGTCCTTCGGCACCACTGTAGGCGGGAAATCATGTGTGTGGTAGTGTCCAGGATGGTCGTCACCATGTCACCCCCCCACGACGCAAGGGGCGACTCGTGTACGAGAGGTGGAAGAGGAAAAAAAAAAGAGGGGAGGGGAGAGAAGAAACGAGTGGTGGGCACACCGGGGAAGGTAAAAGAATACCCCGCATGCTCACTGACAGCACTACACAGAGGCCGTTGTGCAACACCGTCAAGGCAACCCCCCTCCCCACCCCACCTCAAACTAAAGTGGGGGTCCCGAACATAAATATATACTCATATGTAGATAAACGACGCGAAACGATTCGTGCGCATCCTGAGAAGGGCATAGGAGCTTGCACCGACCTTTCTGCATCGTTGCGGGGCGTGATGGAGTCTTCTGCAAAGTCCGACTTTCGTCGCGTATGGTTGAGCACAGCATCGCCCAACCACTATCACCAAATCCACCCACACCTCTATAACATTTTTCTTTTGAAAATGCGATACACTTGAGACATAAACACGCATATATTTTTTTTTCACGCACACGTCTTTCCCTTCTTCTTAAACCCCCTTTCTCATGAGTGACGTTGCTCTTTCACTGCGCCACGCTAGACAACACTTAAAAAAACGAGAGTTCATGCATTCGCGGATGCAAAACGGATAGCAGGAGAGAAAAAGACATGAAGTGATTGTGACTTTCAAGGTGTGCTCGGTGAGGCTATACTCCCGAATGCGCGCTCAAGGGGCGCGGTGCCCCGACAAATAAAGCAGCTCCGGCCATCACTCACTTGTGATGAATAAATAAATAAATATATATATATATATATATATTGTTATTATTCTCCCCCCCTCAAGGAAAAAATGCCTTCTGTGGATGCAGTCAAATGTCCACGAGAACCAACCTGCGCGTGAAGCCGTGGCTTCTCTCCAGTAGGCCAAACAGAAGAAATAATTATCTTTTTTTCTTTAAGTGCACACTTCGACCGCCCACGGGTATAAATACGCCGGACTTCCTGCGTATAGCGCATTTCTGTAAAAAAAAACAAGATTTCACCGGTTTCGTCGGTGCCGTTTTTTTATTTCGAGGTGGGGAAGAGAAGGGATGGGCGGGGGGGGGGGGCAAAAGAGAAAGCATGCAGTGCTCACCATGATACGGCAAACATTGAACCCAGTAAAAAAAGTAGGCACGCTTGAAAAACTCACACGAGAGAGGGTGGGCAACACCGCAATTGAGGTCCGCCTAATTGCCCGGGCGAATACGCCACCGTATGTCGCCAAGAGGAAATGGGTGATGGGTGCAGTCATACGCGTCGCTTATCCCACAAACATGACGACGGTTATCGAGCTGGGGAAAACATAAAGAAATGGGCACTGTGTGTGTGTGTGTCTTTTCGATTGCAACCGCTGATTCCACCCAACTATCGCTCACGTTTTCAGATTCATGATCAACAAAGCGCCAAAAAGGAGTGGGGTAGTGAAAACTCTCTGAGAGCAGGTCAAGTTTCCCTTGTCACTGGCCGATAGGCTCTCGTGATCTCGAATATACCTCTTAGTGGGTCTCGTTAGCGTCGGTAGCTCCGGGCTGAGTAAGGCTCACAACATCCGAGGTAAAGCAGAGCGATCCGCGAAATATCCCTCGCCTGCTGGTTAGGTAAAGCGACAGTCTGCACGAAAGCAGCCGCCATGCTAAGTGCTAGAGCGAGGAGCCACCGTCCGCCCCTCCCAAAAGGATCACAGCACTGTTCATTTTGAAAATACACTACAGAAATGGAGTACAGGGAGTAGTGATCAAAGGCGTCTCGCTGTGTTTAGAAACACCCAAAAAAAGAAAAAAGAGGAGACGTCATCAAAGAAGTGGAGGGTTACTCATTTTTTTTTTTGGGGGGGGGGAAGGGCATGAGGTGAAACGAGTGGGGAAGGAAAGAAGTGATGCAATATAAAGACACGCAGCCTTTTGCGAGGCGACACCGCAGTTGTGGTGTCAATTCACATTCGCAAACGACCGCAGACCTTGTCTGCGCGTGGTGGGACACTTAAAGCTTTACCCGACATTGCGCAGCATGACGTGCCCGATATCGAAATTGGGGTGACGGCCATCCAAGCGACGACGAAAACGCACGCACGCACGCACGCACGCAGGGAGAGGGAGAAAGAGCGAGCGCACTCCGCAGGTGGGGGAGGGCGAAACCCCGGATAGAGCAGTAGGATTGCGTGTCCGAGAATCGCAAGCCTTTGGAAGAAGGGGGGTGTTTCTTCCCATCTGCCAAGCGACTTCACTTCTGTGAGGGAGAAAACAGAGATGGGGCGGGTGTAGTTGTATTTTATTTTTTCCTTTCTCTTCCGCCGGACATCCTTTTGTTTTGTTTGTTTACCAGCCTGTAAGAGAGGGAAAAACAAATATTCTGTGATCACAGGAAATGCAATGAGCCGTCCTCAACACACACCAACACAAAGGGGCTGCCATACATCCCTGCGCATATTCCCAGTAAGGGGAGCCCAACGTCGTGCGCCTCGGCGAAGTCTTTTGCTGTGAGATGGCGAGTCACTTGCGCATGCGGTAGTAAAACAGAATGCTGTGCGCCCACCCCGCGTAGTCGCCAAACGTCATCCAGAAGGCGTCTTGAATGGCGTTGTGGTGTTGCTGGTATAATGGCGGCACAGGGGTTGTTTTAGAGGAACGTAGTGTGACCGGCGCAGCCCTTGCTCCGGCTTTAACTGCATGCACAGACTCCGGCGATGCACCTCTCTTTTTCCTCTTGAGAACCTCTGCCTGCTTACCCCACTCCACCAGCACATCCTCCCATGAGTGGCGCTCCTCTTCCGACAATGAGCGACCTGCACGAGAACGCTTGCGACTAGCCGCGGTGAACTTCGGGGAAACCAAGTACTCCACCGCGACCTGTGCCATGTGTGTGTCCACGGGGACGAGGTGAGTACGGCCGAGTGCAAAGAGCGCCACACAGTCGGCGACCTTGCGCCCCACGCCCGGCAAAAGGAGAAGCATGTCGCGTTGGTGGTGGTAGTGACAGCTGTGATGACCCAGAACTACCGAGTAGAAGGCGTTCTGATAACATCCCCTGTGTTGCCACAGTAGGTGGGGAGGGAGGCACGTCTGCCCAGTCAGCGCGTCAGGGTCCTGCAGCTCTCGTGGGGGCAACTGCGTACGGAGGAAGGTGACGGTATCTACAAGGTACTTGCTGCGGTAGCCAAAGCCTAGTTGGCGCAGTTTCTCCTCCGTTGCCGTCGAAAGCTGCTCAAGAGAGGGGAAGCTGTGCATCGCCAGCCATTCGGATGCCTCGGTCCTACAGTCTGACAACTTCAGAGGAAGAGAGACCACGGCGCCCTCTTCGTCTACTGAGGCGCTCGATGGGGCGCCATGTTCCGTCTTTTTAGGCCGCGTCTCCGGGCCAGACTTTCGGACTGCTCGGACCTCCCCACTGCCGAGTTGGACGTCACACAAATGATCGCCATAGGCGCGGCAGAGTGTGTAAACCATGCTCGTTATACGCGTGACGTTATTATTCTGCGAACACAAAAAGGAGAAAAGGCACGAGTGCAAATCCTGCCGAACGTGGCGGATAGGAATGTACAGCTTCGACCCCGCTTCGTCGTGCTCGCAGTCACGCTGATCCTGAGAGGTAGGCAAGGATCGCTGTTGGAGGCCGTTGCCTACAAGGTATGCCACCAGAGGATGCTCGCGAGTCTGTGGCGAGTCCGTCCAGCTACGCCATAGTTGGTCAAGGTCTACGTCGAGAGAGAGAAAGCGGCACAGCATATCCTCATCGCTCTCCTCTGCAGTAGAGGCCGGGGATGCACTGGTGCGCAAGGACGAGAATAGCGGGCTCGTACGCTTCTTTCCGGTGGGGGTTGGTTGGTCCCCAAGCGGCCAGAGTCGACGGTACTCTATCCAGCAGCATGAGTACCAGGGGAGACCTCTGACAACGGACTCCCAACTGGCAGAAGAGGAGGCTGCCTCCCTCTTGGACTTCCCCGGCGGCGAGACAGGAGACTCAGACTCTTCGCGCTGCAGACCCTTCATTTTTTCCAGCTTGGCCGGACAACGCACCTCGCGCAGCTCAAAGACGCCGTGCCCAATACGACCTACAAAAGTGCCGCGCGACGTTGGGTACCAGTGAAAGCACTGACCACCGCACAGTGTCATCGCAAGGCTCACCTTGGCTTTGAGAGATTGGCGCAGCACGCGCCACGGGATAACGGTATCCGTAGGGTGAGCGGCCATCAGTGGCACAATAGGTAATACGAGAGTCGTCGCTTCCTCAGTTGCTGAAGAAGACCCGTGACGGAGAAACCGGTCACTTGGAAGCGAAGAAGAGCGGGGACACAAGAGAGGCCGCGGTTCTCAGTGACAGCTCTCAGAAGAAACCCCCAAAGCGTCTATTCCCGCGAGAGATGGGGGATGGGGGAATGAAGGAGGGGGGGGGAGGAGGCACAACAGGGTCGCCGGGGTCTCAGTTTTCTCGTTCTCTCTACTAAAGCTTTCATGACGACAGCAGCAAAGGCGTGATCATCTTGAAAGAGCGCAAGCCCATTTCGAAAAAAAAACAAAAAAGAGGGGAGGCAGGCGCGCGATTCGAAGATAACGTAAGATTGGGATTAAGAAGAGTAGCAGTTCACAGAGTACGATGAACCTTTACAAGCGCAAACACGGCAATGTAACGGCCGCACCCACGTACAGACACACAAACACGTGCAGCTACCCTCGCACAGAGAGAGCCCGATGTGGAAGTCTATTGCCTCAATAGATGCAGCGGCATAGGGGAGAGGCAATGGAGAACGGCCACGCGAAGAGAGACGAACACAGAAACCCATCACAGCACACGTTACAAAAAAAAAAAAACAATAGCACGGACGCCTTCCACGAACTTGAAAAGATGTTGCCACCACGACCATTCGACGGCGGATGTATTTGATACGCATTTTTCATTTTTTGTGTGTCAGTGCATGTGCATAAAGCTCAGTCCAGATGTGCACTGCCGCTTCGCCTTCGCGAGTTGCTCTTGTTCATTGAGAGCGCTACGCCATCAGTGCATAGGCATCAGGTATGTGTGCAGAACTACGTGAGTGGTGGCCTTGTCTTGTGTGTTTACCCTGGTGAGCCCGTGTGTTACTCCCTGCCACAGGCCACAATTCTCCCCATCCCCCTCTCCCTTCTCTCGCTCCTGTTGCCAGGGATCATCCAGCTGTCGCTGCCGCAGCTTTCTCCAGCATCTGCAACACCTCCTCGGCCAGAAGACGAGTGGGGCGATCAGCGTGCATGAGAGCGATCCCACGCAGCGCAGACGCCGCAAAGCTTAGAGGGCAGTGAGCGTCTGAGAACGAGCTCCGGCATGAAGCTGATGCACTAGGACTCAAGGGAAACATCGACGTAGTCGCCTGTGTGCCCGATTCCTCTGCGGTGACGAAGAGCTCCGGAGCAGCGACAAGGAGTCCAGAAAGGAGGCGGACGCCAGCTGTTTGCACTGCTGCCGACGCCATGAACCGCACGCACCCGACGGCGAAGCTCACGATTGCCTCCCTCTCTTCCCACGCAAGCCGGAGGAGGAGCGGCGATGGGGCCGAAGACGTGTCTCCCGTGGCGTTGCTGGAAGCACAAATTGGCGCGTTGCCGAGCTTGTGCGTCAGCAATACAGCATGAAAAATGAGACTGCACGCATCGACAGCTACACGGCAGTTGTGCGGGCCCCGCCCCGCCTCGCTTCGGCACGCCGCGTTCGACAACTCCACCAACGAGCGGAGAAATCTGCGAAACCAGGACAGCAGAAGCCCCTTCGAGTCGACAGGGTGGTAAGAAATGGCGCGCAGCATGCACTCATGAATGCGAACGCATACTTGGAACCGTGTTAGCTGCAGGGTCCACTGCGCTTCACTGGCGACGTCATCCTGTATGGGCCGTTCTTTCAACCTCGCCGACTCGTGCTCTCGGTACGCCTTCGCCAACTCGATCAGTGGCCTCTCGAGGAGGCTGTCACACAGAGCGTAAAGCACCGAGGCGTCACCGTCGCCAGAAGTCGGTGAACCAGAAAAGGCTGGCAAGGACTCGAGTGGGGTTAGCCCCACGACACCAATGACAGCTCCAGCGTCGACAGCAGCCGCGCACAGCCGCTGCCTCATGGACACCGCTTGCCTATTTGAGCATTGGCCGCTGGCTCTCACGGGGTTCGCTGCGCTTGTCGCCTCTGTCACATCCGATTGCTGCCCCGCTGGCAATGTAAGAGACACGCACTCCTCCTCCGCCATCAGCCATTGGGGTAAAGCGACGCTCAAGAGATGCTCCAGCGTGGCGCGGTACTCTAAAACAACCCGGAAGTCAGTGATTGAGCCGTGCCTGTGCTCCCCTGTCACCGGCGCCGCAGCCGACGCTGGCGGGTCGCTTTGCCGCGATGTCATCATCACACTCGCCGCGGACAGGTAGGAAGAAATCCCGAACAGGTAGACTCGATACGAAAACAGCCGCTGTGCCGTCATCCTATGGTCCAATGAGGTCATAGCGGTGGGAGCGCAGGCGTCTTGGGTCTTTATCCACCGCGTCCATGCCTGAAAGAACAGGCGCGGCGGAAACCGGCACAGCACCTCCAACAGGACCCGCTGAATGTCTGGATACGCGGCAAAAAACGCTGCGCTCGAGTCCGTCCCGTTCGTCACACCGTGCCAGAGAACTTGCCACAGACGGCGTAGAACATTGGATATGTTGTCCTCGTCACTGTCGTCATTCTTCTCAGACGGCTCTACTTCCTGTTCGAGAACTGTGAGAGGTGCAGCCGCAAACATGCTAGACGCGCAACTGCGTAGACATAGGAGCGGCAGCAGCACGGCGTGAAGGGTTGACGACGCTCCTGCATTCCCACTGTCTTCACCTCCTGCGCTGTAAATAGTGCGGGTCCACAAATCATGAGGTGGCCCTTCGGTGTCGGGCGGACGTGCGAAGAATGTGTCCCACAGGGCGCGAAGGTGCAGCGCGCGGATGAGGGCATTATCAGCAGGCGAGACACACCCGTCAAGGGCGCCAGTGAGCGTTGCGGTCAGCCGGAGCGTATACCTCATCGCCCACTGCACCCGCTCCTCATCAGGCGCACCAGAGTCGCCGATGCCGTGGGCTGTGCTGTGACGCACTCCGCAATATGCCTCGCGGGCGAGGAACTGAAAGAGAGGGAAGGAATGGCCCGCGTAGGTCCAGCACGGCGCCGCCGAACGCACCCAGCAATCCGTAATCGTCAGCAGCGCGGACTGCAACTGCGCCTCTTTACGACGGTGGCTGCCAGCGTGCGCGTCAGAAGATGAACCATCCAGCTCGCCCGCTGTCACCGACATCGACGCGGGTGCCGAAGAGGGATTAGGCGCCTCTACTCCAGCGCTGTCAGGTGAGTAGAGGAGGGCCTGTGATAAAATGTCTCCTGGGGTTTGCGGGGTGGGTCGACACACCGCAGTAGGGATTTCCTTGTTTCCTCCATTTTCGACATTCTTCTGGGTGCCCAGAGGTATTTCTGCACCCATGGACGTGTCACCCATCACCGCCAGGTGGCACTGATACCCGCATTGCAACAGCAACAGGTACGTATCCACTGTGTCTGTGTGTGCCGTTAAAACAGAAGTCAGCGCCGACAGCGCCGCGCTCTGCTTCCGCCCTGCAGAATCTCGCTGCACACAGAGGTTCATGAGGGGGAGTAGCACATCCTCTGGGTGCACTTTGGCAAACAAGGACGAGCTCAGCAAACGCACGCACAGCTCCTCGTCCTGGAGTTGCAGAAAAAGATTCTCTGCTAGTAGTCTCAGTACGTTGCGACGACGCGCATCTGCAGACTTGCCACCTCCTGCAGTCCACACCGCCACGGTATCCGGAGCGCTGGAGTCTGTCAAACATTCTTCACTAGCCCTCCTCTCGGCGGTATGCTGCTCCGAGACGAGATCCGGTAGGTTACTCAACAGCTCCAGCACATGTCGCCGGGTGCACGCGCTGCCATGCTGCAGCATACGAAACAACGCGGGTATAAGACGATACGGCTGCTCGAGGATAGACACGCAGAGCAGTTCTCCGACGCATCGGGACGCGGCGTCGTCCTCGTTCTCGAGTAGTTCTAGAAGCTGGTCGGACGAGTCTGCCGCGAATCCGGCAAGGGCACCGTCACACACTGACGCATCCAGAACAGCGCGCGAAAGGAGCGAGGCTAGCCGGAGCACCCGCGCATTGCGGTACCGGAAGGCCCGCTGCACCAAAAGACTGTGGATCTGCTGTGTAACTGTGCTGTCTGTGGACCAGAGCTGTGCTTGTTGTTTTGCGGTGGGCGCGGCCGCGACAAGCGCGAGGCAAGCACCCAATGCCGCATCTGTCGCCATAAAGTTTGTACGCTCGCTCTCTTTTGAATCCTCTGAGGCGGGCAGGCGGAGAAGAGTACTAGCCATGAGCATCAAAACATCCCTGTTCGTTTGGAGAACTAGATGGGTTGACGTTGTCGACAAGCCCAGACCCCCATGGACAGCGACCCATACGCTAGTCAAACTCCGAACAAGAAAGCACATCTGCAGTGTCTGGACCCATGTCATCTCTTTCAGATTGCGCACGTTCAGCGATGTCTCGCTATTGAACTCGCGCGTCGCGTTGAGAAGCGCGTTCTGCAGCAGCTCCTCCTGCTTGATCACGTCTGCAAAAACCTGCTCGAGCTGTTGTGAGACGGCTAACAGCAACGCCGTTGCGGGACTCGGTGCTCTGCGGGAGCCGCCCTTGTCAAACTCCATCGCAAGCCAATTCAAACCGCGTCGCAGAGCATTGCGAACCACTGTGACACACCCCCACAGGCACGCTGGTTGGTCACCATCGAGCACAAGCGGGCGTCTTCTCTGCTTCCGTGTCTTCACTGCTACTTCCCCCTTTCCGTCCACAGCTGCATCCACATTGGCGTCTGTATGCGCCATAAGCACGTCCGTGGTCAGCCAAAGCCCGCAGTGTATCACCAGGTTATTGAACTCCACTGCCAAGCGGCTTGGGATCGGGGCGGCACCGACCGCATCCGCTTTCTTTGCAGCGTGCATGACACCCTCACGCAATGACTCTTCCACGCACTGCGCGACTTTCGGCACCAGCACTCGTGCAATGCCGGTAAACAACTCTGCGTGTTCGGCACACAACCGCTGGCTCTCAACGGAGCCGTTGGCCACCATGCGGAGCGTGTTTGACAGCAAAATCAGAAAGCCAATCTGGTACCGCCGATTCGCTTGCACCAGACGAGAAAATCGTTCATCAAGCTCGTTCTGATCAGCGCTGTTTCTCATGTCATCTCTCAATGGCAACCCGTGCAGCAAAGCCTGCGTCCACTGGTCTTTGCAACACGGACGCTCGTTTCCCTCACCGTACGCCGTCGCTGGGTTACAGAGAATCTGGGTGCTCAGGAAGATGACACACTTCATGTCCGCAGCGGAGCGGGTAGCCGCGAGAGACATACGATAGAGCGCCGCTTGCCATCCGCGAAGCACGCATGCCTCCATGGTCGCCACCGCTTTATCAGTAGTGGCGCTATGCATTGCGCCACCGTTGATTGAAGCCACCGCCAGTCCATGATGCGTGCTTACGGTCTCTACACCCGTCAAGGTTAGCCTGGCCGCACGGACACCGTACAGCAACCCGCGGTACGCCTGCTGCAGTGAATAGCTACAGAGCTGCTCTTCCGTGGAGACCTTCGCGTGCAACAAGCGTTGCAGCGAAGGCTCGAACGGAACCACATCGACCAGCAGCGGTGAAGAGGCTAGGTAAGACGATCCGGTGCCGTCTGACCGCTGCGGCGCCGACGGCGTGAGCAATATCGACGACGCGTTCATTGGACAACTGTATCCTCCTCCCTCCAACCACGAGACAGAAAAATGCTTGTTTTTTTTTCCAAAAGCGTGAACGTGTAGGGACGAGGGAATTGTGTGTGTGTGTGTGTGTGTGTGTGTGAGAGGAAGGAGAGGAGACACGGAAGGGGTAGTGGCAACCGAGTGCTCTAGTGTCAACGGAGAGCGCAAAGCCGATCCTGGCGAGTCAATGACAAGAGCCGTGAGACGGGACTAAACTGCTGAAAGGGATAATGATAGCCAGACTACAACGGCACCCCGGTCCCGAGAATTTCTTCATTGTGAGAGAGGAGGAGAGAAGCACGCGGCAACACCGTCGATCGACATAATTAGCCAAGTGCTCGTAGGCAGAGAGGTGTGGTCAGTAGAGGAGAGATGGTGAAGGGCAGCGCGCATATCAAAGGAAACCCGGCAAAGGAAAGGGGGATTTAAAAAAAAAGGATTTGTTCTAAAATGTGAAACACTAAGAGATACCGACATGAGATGTGGATCCTGGTTGTTGCACTGTTTCAAGAATTCCCCTGGCTCACTGATTCCTGACTGTCGCAGCCACTCAGCCACGAAGGACGCAAGTCGGGGCAATAGTGTACAGATAAAGTGGGTCGCGCGCGTGCACTACCTCCCCTTTCTCTGCGTGCTTTCTTTGTATCTCTATTCCATGCCGACAAGCGCGCAGGAGAAGCGTAGATACCTCTGTACCGTTATAGGCGAAGGATTGGTCGTGACAACCGCAAGTTGTTGTTTTGTTTTTTGAAGGGGGGGGGGGGGTAGAAGGTAGACAATGAGGCTTTTTCTCTTTCGTTTGTTCGTCACAGGGGAGGAAGAAACGACATTCGCGCGTTACCACTTGATCCTGCGCGTACGTCTCCTCTAGCCCGCACAGAGAGATATAGAAGCACCACGCACATACACACGGACACCTGACAAAGCAGAAACCACAAAGAAAAAACGGAGGAAAATGGAGAAAAGCCGTGTAAAGAACAGTGGAAAGGCAGCGCGGGGAGCCACCAAACAAGAGAGCACTACGGAATCAACGTTATATTCCAAAAAAAAAAACACGCAGCGATTGGACCTAGAGAACTGCAGCAGCTGCAGCAACATTATGAGACGAAAGCAAGTAAAAAAAAAAGCATCGAGCACAGCTCAAGAGGGCTATAATGAAGAGACCAATGCGTAGCGAAACATTATTTGCTTAAAGTGACCAAGCGAGAAACGAAGAGCAAACAGCAAGGTGGGTGGGTGGGTGAGTGGGGGGGACGGCGGGAGAGAGGGAGAGCTGGGAAAAAAGGGGGGCTAGCAGACATTCTCGAAATCTACAGCACAGAAAAGAAAACACAACCCTCTCGCCATTCGGGGAAAAAAATCGAGCAATCGCTTTCGTGAGGATAAGTCAGAAAAGATAGAAAAAGGTTCAGAGCCGTAAGCACAGCAGCAGCACGACACAAATCACAGGAAAACACACACACACACACAAAAAAGGGTGAGGGGAGAGAAACACCTCAAAGGTTCAGCATCCATTGCAAAGAACACACAAAAACAAGAGATATGGGGGTAAAATAAGCCAGAGCGTGTGAAACCATTTGTTTGCCTGTGGCGATGTGTAGAAAAGAAGTGGGTGAGTGGGTGGGGTGAGTGGGTGGGTGGGAGAACTACGATTCCAATCAAACGTACAATATAGCGCCAACACCCCACACAAGCGCACGCAATCACTGACGACGTGGGAACGCCATGTCTGTGAAATTCACAACTATGCTCAACCAAAGCCCGCGCGCAAACAGAAACACACGAGACCTCAAGCAGAGAACTAAAGGCTCAAAGAGGAAATGGAGCCCTAAGGAACACGAAAATAGAACAAAAAAAAACAGATATCAGTGACACAAATGATTTTAGCTAACCTTCAACGTATTCATACTGCCCTGCAGCAGCGTGACCTCACAATCACACCTGGCATCCTCCCCCCCCCCAAGAAAAAAACCTCCGGGTGCGCATGGGTGCACCGCGGGGTGCGAAGCACCAGTGAACACGTGGCTGGGCAACGTCCACACAGGTATCAGAGAGGAGCCTCTTGTTCAGGGCCCATCCCGAAATCCCCGGTCGCCACCGGGTGCATCCCTTGGGGTGGTACTGGCATGTTCATCGACACGGGTCATCCCGACGCCACGCTAGCCAGCAAGGGACCTGCTGACAGCCGTTCGTGGTTGCAAACCGATTTGACCCTCCTGCGCCATAAACACACGTGGCCCCGCCGCCACCAGAGATGATTGAGTGTTCGCAACAGGAGGCAGGAATAGGCAGCGACTTGATTTTCGGTGCGGAATGAGTAGTAGTCCCCCCTCTTGATAGCCCACGTTGGAGCATGCCCC
The DNA here is from genome assembly GCF_017918235.1 of Porcisia hertigi. Classification (NCBI taxonomy): domain Eukaryota; phylum Euglenozoa; class Kinetoplastea; order Trypanosomatida; family Trypanosomatidae; genus Porcisia; species Porcisia hertigi. Next base: position 912,495 of record NC_090593.1, read on the forward strand.
CCATCGTGACCAAAAACATGCAAATCATCTGGTGGAAAGTGAAGGGGGGGGACGCATCCTGGGTCCTGATGGTGGTGGTGATTTTGGTGGACATACACAGCAAAATAAAATCCAAGCAGGAGTTGATGCACAGTAAAAGAGAGAGTAAAGACGAGCGGCATTAAAAGACACACACACAAAGTCTAGTGTAGGGGAAGGGGGGTAATTGAGGGAATATGCGAAGCAAAACGGACAAAAAGTATAGGTAAAAGGGGGATGGGGGGGAGAGGAGGGGGAGCAGAGATTGCAGAGGGGGGATGACCTGCCAAAATATAACCCGCGGAACCAAAAGAAAATTGAAGACTTGTGATTGGAAAAGGGAGGGAGGGAAAAGGGGAGAGAAGGGGTGGGTGGAAGACGCGCAAACAGATCATCGAAGCATGAGTGGGGGGAAGGGCTCTAGACAAACACTGAGTCACAAAAAGAAAAGGTGAGGGGAGGAGCGATTATATCATTATCCACTCACGTGGGTATGCAAACATATTGACACACGTGAGTAAATATGGGGTAAATGTGAAAAAAGGAGCAAAAAAAAAACAGAGAACAGCGAAACGGGAATAAAAACATGAGCATTGCATAAAACAAAAATGGCACAATAACGAAAACGACGGCAAACAAAGAAACCTCAAGAAGAAAGAGAGGACGCGTTGACTTGAAGGAAACAAGAAACGTAAAAAAATGTACATACAAAAAACACGGCTCAACGACATAAAGCGACTCCTCCCCATACCGCACTGTACCGCCATCAAGAAAATCAACAACAAGCAGATGAGCAGCCCTAAAGGCATACGCCAACACACACACACACACACACGGCCCACTCGCAGGCAGGTGCGTGTGGTGGTGAATGCGACCGGCAACTTCCCTCATACACGACCATGTAACGGCACAAGGAAAAGTACACAGCATATACACTCAGACACAAGTATGGTCAAACGTATGTGTGCATATATACATATACACGTGTGTGTGTGTGTGGGCGGACATTGTGTTGAGAAAAAAAGATGTATACAGACACTTGTGATCAAATTAACCTTGGAGTACATGAGGCCTTTTGGCGTCCTCCTCTTGGTTAGTTTGTGGGCCGCTCGAGGGACTCAAAGTCGAGGGGGCGCTTTGGTTCGGGGTACAACTCGTTGTCCAGCGCCACCAGCTGATCGAAGAAGCCCTTGTTCGGTAGGATAGCAGGCCGACCCTTCTTCGTCACAAGATAGGCCTCGTCTAGTCGCATGCCCCTTTTCATCATCAGGTACGCAATCACCGTCGTGGCGGACCGCGACAGACCTGCAAAGCAGTGCACTAGACACCCACACTGTCGTGACTGGCTTTCATCGATGAAGCTGACAGCCTCTCGGAAAGACGTGCGAATGTCCGCGCCGGGGATGTCATCTACAACGATTACCTTGTGATGACCACCCTCTGGTGGTACGGGGACCAGCTGCCGCCCCACCGTTAGCAAATACGTGATGTTCAGCTTTCGATAGACTGTTTGTGACTGCGCAGAGCGAAGACTGCCGCAGTAGAGGTGCGGCACGATTTCATCTGGGTAGAGTTTATTCCAGTTCACCGTAATGTTGGGTAGTTCAGTGTCGAGGTGCAAATCATAGTAGTGCTTGTAGAGCGACGGCTCGTTGTCTAGGGCAATGGTGAGATCATCAAAGCGCCTCAGCAGGGACTGCGAGGGGAACGTAGTCAGGTGGTCGTTCGCGGCGAGGTAAATCACCTTCAGATTAGGGGAGACGATCGCCATCCTCGAGGTACTGCCGCTGGTGCCCCCCACAGAGAGAGTGAGATTACTCACTGAGCCTGCAAGACGCGAGGTGCTCTGCGGTGTGGTCACCCCCAGAAGGTTCTCCAGGTTTGACGTGCTGGAACCCAACGGGAGCGGAAGGATATTCAGCAAGCTCTCAGGAATGCTGGAAAAATTGTTGTAATCCAGCGCAGCGGAGACGAGAGAGCTGAGGTAGACAAAAGTCTGCGGTAGGTACGAGAGGCGGTTGTGGCTTGCATCGAGGTGCTCGAGTGCAGAAAGGTTGCCAAGACTGTCTGGGAGATCAGTGAGCTTGTTGTAGGACACAACAAGCTTTCGCAGGTGAACCAATAAGCCCAGTTCGCCTGGCAGTAACGTGAGATGATTCTGTGAAACATCCAAAAAGCTCAAGTGCAGCAGCGGCGGCGTGTACACCTCTGACGGCACCTCGTCCAGCCCGTAGTTGTACAGTAAAAGCTCGAAGTGATTGGTGCTGCGGCAGCGTTCCAGCTCCTGCTGCCAATTGCTGTCGTCTTCGAATTCCTCAGCCTTGGCGAGGGCCACCTTCTTTGCGTTTTTCGTCTTCATGAGGGACACCTTCGACGGCAGAAGCAAGGATGGTAAGCCAGCGTCCTTTGGGGACATGAGATCAATACGGCCAAAGGAAAGGCTTCCTCCGTGTATCGTATTGTTGTTGTCGCTGCAGCCGAGGCTTAGCCCCCCGCCGGAGACACCGCGTAGTCCACGGAAGCTCATAGAGCTGTGGCCATTGATGACCGACAAGCTCTGCTCACTCACGTCGTCCGGCAGGTGAATAACACTTTCTAGATCGGCAAGTATTCCTGCCTTGGAGCCGCTGCGCACCGCATTCCACCGCTCCGCAGCGCGCTGGGCCACGAGGTGCGCTGTGAGGGAGCCTATGGGAAAGTTGGCTATCATCTCGAGAGTCTCCAGCGCGTGTACGTCTGGCACCGTCGACGGCAGTACCAGCACGGCCTTGTTAGTGCCCTTTTTCGTATGTTCGATGGTGTGTATCAGTAACGGCACGAGCTCGTGGCCGTCTTTGTGATGATCGCCCACAGAGCACTTGCCGCAGCGGACGTAGGCGTCACATTCAGAGCACCGATAGAGCGCCACCGTCAGCTCAGCACCGCACTGGCCGCAGAGCAAGTTCTCGCCTTGGAACGAGAGGACTGTAGGCTTGTCACCTATTACACCGGGGATAACGGATGTGTCGGCGGATGTGTCGGCGGCTTGCAAAACGGGGTCGCCGGCAACGTTCAGCACCTGGCTCTCCTGGAACGGGTCGTGTGCGAGAACGTCCAGCATGCGGGCTTCGTCGCGCGTCTCTGGCTTTGAGTGCACGGCATTTTGCAACTCCTCCTCTGTCACCTCGACCATCGTCTTTGGCAAGTGTTGTATCCACTGCACATTTTCGAAATACGTGTGCTTTAGCGCCGCTCGCGCGTCTGTGAACTTACCCTCTAAAGCGTCCTCGATGAAGGAAACAAGCGCCGGCGGCAGTCTCGCCGCTGACCGGCGTACAGTTGTCAGTACCGGCTCGACAGAAAATGTGACGTGGCGCTCGCCGCCGCGCAGCTCTGACCATACAGTGCTGAAAAGCTCTGGCAAAACCGAAGCCCCCAGCAGACCCACGCAGAACATGTCCACGCTGGGACCGTGAAGTGGCAGTCGCCGTTGCACCCAGGGGGGTAGTGCGTAGAGGGGTGTGCCTGCGGTGATAGAGTCCGCCAAGGCGTCCTCCGTCACAAAGAGGGGACCAAAGTCGGCGATGCAGTAGGTAAACGCATGTTGGCTAAAAAAAATGTTCGCTGGGGCCAAAGAAAGATGCGCTAGACCGTTATCGTGCAGGTGCACTAGGCCACTAAGGACATCCATCAAGAACCGTTGCAGCGTAGGCAATGGTTTGTCACTCGTTACGGGCGGGATCGCGTCAATGGCTCCGTTCGGCATGTACTCCTGCAGAGCGAAGCAGTTCACTCTCTTATCCTCCACTATGTCGATAAAGCGCAGAATGTTGGGATGGTCAACCTTCCGGGAAAAAACGAGCTGACGGCGCATTTCCCGCGCCCATGCCTCCCGCCCAGGCACCTGCAGCCGCTTCAGAATCGATCTGTAGATGATCTTGAAGGCGAACTGCTTTGAGGGGCTCCGGCGAAGATGGACCAGCATCGTCTCTGAAAACCGACCTTCGCCGAGAAAAGCGTCAACGTAGAAGCCGTTCCGCTGCTGCGTGCGGAAAGCGGGCGCGGCCACGCTACTAACCGAGCCTCCCCTCTGCAGCAGCGTGCTCGCTGTCTGGTCGCCGAAGCTGCTTGTCATGGACATGTTTCGGATCAACGGCGAGGCGCCGATCATCAACCCGCGTTTGAAAAAAGAGTGTTGGAGCAACTGCGCCACAGTCGGCCTCAACAACGGCTCCTTCTGGAGGCACCACCTAATCGCCTCCTCAAGATCGTTCGTGAAGCCCCACTGGGAGCGCTGAGGAAAGTGAAGCTCGCAGCCCAGCAGCCGCTCATGGACCTGCGCGTAAGAGCACTCGGCAATCTCGATCGGATCGCTACCGTAGGCGAGGCGGTACATAAGCACACCAAAGCCCCAGATATCCACCGCAGCCGCTCCGCTCACCCCATCCTCGCAGACGACGTCAACCTTGCCTGCCGCGTAGGGGCCCGCCGGGTCGAACACTTCGGGGGGGAGGCACGCTATTTCCCCATTAAACACCAAATCCTCTGGACACTGCACGGCGAAAAGCCGCCAAAAACCGGCGTCAGAGATGCAAAAGTGTCCATCGCTGTTTTCGAGGACATTGTCCGGCTTCAAGTTGTGGTGGTAAACTTTATGTGAGTGCAAGGTGCGAAGACCCATGCCCACCTCCGTGAAGATGCGGCGCAGCTTCTCGGGGTCATGCAAAAGGCGGCCGGCGTATTTGCTAATGTTCCCTTTAGGGTAGTACTTGGTGATCACGATCATATTCTCCTGGGTTTCATCGTTGAGAACGTCAACTATGCGCAACACATTCTGATGCAGGATGTTCACGAGAACCCGCTGCTCCGCCGTGATGTCCTCAAGGAGAGGACGCCGAAGCACAAAACTGATTACCTTGAGGATGTGGAATACAGGATCCTTGGAGGCGTTATGGGCCGGAAAGCCATTCGAACCGCTAGTTGATGTAGTCCTGCTCGACTCCGCGGCGCTGTCGCGAGTAGAGAAGTAGCTGCGACCGATCGTGCCTGCATTGTAGGCAGCACGCAGACAGTAGCCGTTGATGACCTCGTCTTGATGGAGCTCAGGGATGCAAATAACACTCGACCGAATCGACAATGACACCTCCGGGTGACTTAAAAACAGCGGGCCGACGGAACTGGAGCGGAGAGCGGCGAGCACCATGTACATTGCCTTCTCCTCCTCGCTGGGCAGTTCCGCATCGCGCCCCTCGCACTTGCGAATGATGGCGTCGACACGCATCACAACGCGGACGGCACGGGCGGATAAACTTTGTAGCGTATCAGGGAAACTGCCTGGTAGCCTCTGAGAGTCCATGTCTCGCTGCAGGTTCTGCTGTTCGTGCGCGCTTTGCGCGACCTCTGCAGGTGCGTGTACTAAGAGCGGCTTCGATCGATCTGTCGATGCCGTAGGCGGTAGCTTGGCATGCTCCGTAGAGCCTCCTGTAACGGAGCCAGCAGCCAACAAGTGTCTCCCATTACCACCGCCCGTTGAAGGCCTTCGGTCCGAGCGGCTAATGTCAATGGTGCCGGCCCTCAGGAAAGGATCAGTCACGTTGCCGCCGTCAACGGCACCTGAGCTGCTGCTGTTGCACGGTGGGGCGCATCTGTTCCGCTTGTAATCGATGCTACAAACAGAGTGTCGTGAAAACGCGGGGTTGGATACGCTGTGCGTGTCATTGCAGGGAGGCACACAGCCACCATCGCTCCGGTTTACCTTCGTGTGCGACACGCATGAGTTTGCTGAGCCACACAAGACACCCATTCCGTGTGCGCTTGACCACAGTATAGTAGGAGTTGGAAGGACTAAGATACGGATATAAAAAGGTGAGGGGGGGATGGCTTGAGATGACGTGCGTGTGGGAACACAGCGTATCACAGATATACAAGAACGAAAAAAAAAGATTTTAAAAACCCAGATGGACAAAAAAAAGGCAGTTTTACCTCCTGCCTGTGACTAAAAGGATGGAGGGAAGGAGAAAGTGGGAAAAAACAAATAGAAGACCCGAGTAAATATATATATATATGTACTTGCTGCGTACTGTATGTCACTCCCCGGCGTTACGTCGCTTGTTATTCACTGTCTTTTTCGCCCTCCCCCTTTTTTTCCTGCTTACCTTTTGAAAGGGGAAGCAGCGCCTGCAGATGTGCGGTTCAGGAAGCAGCTGTCAGTACACACCAATAGCTTTCACGTCTGCAGTTTAAGAAAGCGGGGCGGAGGGGAGAGGAGAAGAGAGGAGAGACGAGAGCAGAGAACAACAAAACCACGGATACACGCACCCACAGAAACGAAAAGGGAGAACAATAAAAAGAGGGGATAGAGAACACCGTGGAAAAGAAATGATCATAAATATGCAAGTATTGTGAGGAAGCACGGGGGTCAAACACCGAGCCGCGACACCAATAAACACCAACAACCACAACGGATGTGTTGGAAAGGAAAAAGGTGGTAATGGAAAAAGAAAACGGGAATGAGAGAATCGAAAAAAATCCAGAAAAAACTGCTCGAAAAGAGCACCTCCCCATCAACACCACCACCACCACACCTGCTCTAAAAGAACACAAAATTCGGGAGTACACAAATGAAGAGACAACGAAAGAGAAGTTCACAATAAAGCCCCAAGATGAGAGCGACTGTACTTGTATAGTGGAGTAGGAGGAGAAGGAAAAAAAAAACAAAATGGTGACAAAAACGTTCAAAAAAAATGTCAATGACAACGGAGTGAAAAAAAAAGGAGACAGAGAGTGGGGAGGGGAGGGGGGAGGAAGAGAGAATGGGGTAAGAGAAATCCCGTGAAGATTTGGAAATAAAGCCTTATATCGCCGCCAAGGAAGCAGCCCTCCCCTCCCCACGACAGTACTGAAGAAGAAGAAAAGCCCACAAAAACGTTCTTGACGTTCTGCCCTCTTTTTTTTGTTTCTCACTTCGGTCCCCCTCACGTATGGAAGTACAAACAAAGAGGTAAAGAAAGACGGACAGAGGTGCATACACAAAAGAGAGGTGGAGATAAAAATGATTCAGACAGACGGTGGACGGAAAGAAAAAAAAAGTGGGGGAGAGCGCCACAGAGGCCACACGGGGTGGATTAGGGAGGGAGGGGAGAGCCGGAGAGGAGCAGAGAAGATACAGCGGTATCCAGTGGAAATAAAAGCAATGTGAGAGAGCGAATATAGTAGTGGAGAAGAGGCACACTAAACGCACACCTTCGCCGCACAAGGGAAAGGAGGGTGGGGGGCGAACAATGGTTCCGCGCGCGCGCGTGTGTGTGTGTGTGTGTGTGTGACCCAGCCTGAAGGAGAGGGCGACAACGTAGTGAAAGGATTTTTCTAGAAGATCATAAAAAAATGTGTTCGACTAGAGAGGAGGTTGGGACCCGATATTCCACGAGGTGTTGCGGCGCGACTAGAGACGAAGTTTGGGAGGGGGGAGCGGCGAAGCGAAAAGGGTATACGCAAAAAGAAGAGCAATTGAATCAGCCCTCTCCCCCTTCCGTGGTACCTCTGGCTAGCGTATAGGGATGTGTAGGGGTACGGTCCGCGTGGCCTCTCCCTTCCTCCCCTCCCCCCCAAACAGAAAAAAATTTCTTCCGTTTTCCCTTTTCAGGAAAATCACTGGATCCCTCCTCTAACAGCTTCGACACGCCTATCCTTGCGCGTGGGATGACTGCGGTAGTGGGAGAGGGGAGGGCAGATCTTGGACCCAGAAGCGTCAGCAAAGCCCGTAGAGTGAGTAAATGGAGAGGGTCCCAGAATGCCAACAAGGTGCTACCGCCTGTTGTATAGGGTTTGTACAGAGTGTCGTGGCAAATGCACTCACCACCTTAGACACCAACTTTATTCAAGGACAGCCCTCGGGGGGAGGGGAGGGAGTGCAGCTGAGTGCGTTTCTCTCGCCTTAATATCACGCCCGCCTCTGTGTGACAAGTTATGAGTCACTGCACCTCAACGAGTGTGCAAAACAGAAGGAGGGACGAAGAAAGGTGGCTTCGATGAATGTGTGTATGCTGGTGTGTGTGTGTGTGTGTGTACGGATGTAAGCAAAAGAATGAGAGTAGTGGAGAATAAGTCGCCGCTGAATGGTGAACGGGAAAAGAAGCCCAACCCGATCAGAGTGCCAGCCGAGTTGATTCTCTCTTGGGTTCTGGACGGATGTTTGTGAATAGCCCCCCCCCCTTCGCTTAGCGTATGCGATCAGAGGGAACGAGGCAAAGGGGGGGGGGGGAGGAGAGAGGAAAAAGAAGCCATTAGATCATTGAGAGGGGGTCTCAACACATCTCCTGACCTATTATGGGCGACATGGCCAAAGCCTTTCGCCCTCGTCAAGAAAAAGGAAACAGCAACTTCTGCATCCCGTGCTGGTGAATTTAATGTCCCCCCCCCTCTCCTCCACTCCCCTCACACACACACACACACACACACACACAAACGTACACGCAGAAGACGAGGGGAGTGGGGGCGACGAGACTGGGACAGTCACCACACACTCATCTCTGAGCCCCGTGCAAACCACACCGATCACCGTGTACACACCACAAATGTGTCCTAAAGATGCCAGAGAGTAAGAGAGAGAGCGAAAGACGAAGAAAAAAGCGTTAAGAGGGAAAGAAGAGGAAGCGAGAAAGAGAAGGGGAGGGGGGGAACCAAAACAAAGCCCAATAGGATCCACCATGGCATGTGTAGAGGAAAAGAAAACAAAAAGAAAATGCGTTTGCACAACACAGGCAAGTCCACACAAAAAACATAAACCGAGAGACATACTCACGCAAGAAGTGAGCCATCAACGCACACACAATGGGAAGGCACCAGCAAAAAAAAAAGCCCCCGAGGCAGAAAGAGGGAGGGGGAAAGGGGGGATTGGTCGGAAGTACCTATGCACGGAAGGCAGGACTAGTGTTCAATCAAAAATCGAGGGGAAGCAACTGTTCACCTGCGCCCTCTCCCTCTTCATATCCTCATCAACACCACAGCCGCCATCCTTGCGCGCGCATTTCGCTCCGAGCGGTACGTCGACTCCAGTGAGAGCCTACGTAACACTGACGTGCTTTGACTTGAGGCGCACCTCACCATTGAGAATACGCTGCATGGCTTCCTGAAAATCGCTGTCCAAGTCGATGTGCTCCAGCAGCGCGTATCGCACCGTTGTTGGTTTTGAGTGACGCAGCACCACAATAGACCCAGCCAAAGAAGCTGCCGCCCCTCCCGAAGACACCAAATCCACGCCAAAGTCATTCTGCAACTGCTGCAGTAGCTCCTCCCTGTGCTGGGAAGCCTCAAAAAAGAGTAGCGGTTCGTTCTGGAAGTACTTGTAGACGTTATCGAGACGGACGCCCTCGCTGAGACTGAAAACACACATGGGGGCCTGGCCACGAATCTTCCGAGTCTGCGGGGCGCAAAACTGCGAAATCACATTTGGCGTGTACTCAATCGGCACTACGGGTAACGCAAGGGAAGACTGCTTCGAGGTCGCCGACGTCTGCTGGTGCTGTTGGTCAACTTCGTCTAGGTTCACGGGAGTCACGCCAGCCCCAGCGTCGGCGCTGCAATTTTTCTCCAAGCAATCGAGAAAGAAGTGTGCAACTGGTTCGTAGGCAATAGCTGCCTTCGTGTACGGCACCATCTCGAACTTTTCGGGTGCATCACCGTCTTCGGGAGTGTAGCGCAGCACACCGAGCATGGGGAGTTGAGAGACCCTAAAGGCCGCCGCCACTCCCCTTTCTAGACTGCAGCCCCCTGCAAACACCAGCGGCAGCGCTTTTAGTTTCAAGGAGAGAGACATCACCGACACCATCGGCGGCACCTTGTCCTTCGCAGAGAACAACACACCGACCATTTTCTTCGGTGCATTGCGAGCAGCCTCTTTTATCTGTTCTTCTGTGGTCGCCTTCATGACCTCCCTCGAGCTGATTTCCCCCACAACTAAGTGCTGTAGAGCTGCCGCTGTCCGTTGGCCATTGTAATCCTGCGCGGAAGAGACCGACTTGGTGCCGCTCCTCCAATACTTGATCGTCGGAAAACCACGCACGCCAAACTGCTGCCCAATGTTGCTGTACTTGTCCGCATCAATCGCGCCCACGCGGATGGTCCCCTTCATCAACTGGGCAAACCGCTCAAACTCGGGGTGGAACTGCTTGCAGTGGCCACACCATGGCGCATAGAAGAGGATGACAACCGGCTTGTGCGTGTTCACAAATGCGTCCAGCGAAGCAGGCGTGAGCTCGGTGACCGCAGACGACTTACCGTACGGAAACGCCAAGGACGTCTGCGTGAGACACACAGCGACCACAAGCGCTCCAATGAGCCGCACCACCGAGGCGGTAGCGCAACGCATCCTCTGGCGAATAGAGGTCTCGCCGAGGAAGAACCGCTGATTGGCAGAAATAAAGAGTGTCTCGGGACACTGACACCTGCCACCAACGAGCAACAACAACAAATACACACAGAAGGTGAAAATGTGACCCAGTGCTGCGTGTACCCTTAGTGAGCGGCAAGGACAGCCCCAAAAAAATGGTAGAGTAGTGCTTTGCTGCGGGGAGGGAATCCAGAGGTGGTATGAGGAGAGCCTGCCAAACGACACCAACAGGAAAACGCAACAATAACAGTGAAGAGGAGATGGCGGTGCAATGAACAGCCGAATATCACAGCGCCTCTAGAAAATAGGAAATCAGGGATGTTAGTAAGGAGAAGTGGTGGTCGACCGCGTGCGCTGAATGGAAAGTTAAGACTTACAGAGACGGCAACCCCCCCCAAATTTCCACTGGGACAAGAATGCCCTGACGAGACGCACGGTGGAGAAGCAGTACAACGTGCACAGGGCACGAAACCTGTCTTTCGCCACCTAGGCCTTGTAGCCGATGCCTGGCAGCGCGACCTGCTGTTGCTATACGCAGCCACGCTGAAGATATCTCGACGGAAAAAAAATGTTTTCTCTATTTTGTTTTACTGCCTGCCGGTGGTGACGGCGCGCTTTTTTTTTGGAGGGGAAGGGGAAGAAGGGCCGCGGGAACGCAACGCAGAAATGGCATTGAGATCCTACCCCCCCCCCCCACACACACACACACCCGGCGCGCTACCCGCTAATCACGGCTAGCGTACCAGCCACGATCCCCTCCAGATAAGAATTTTGTAACGCGACAGCAGGGTGGTAATGAAGGCTCTGGTAGGAGAAGTGAGTATATGACGACGCCAAAAAATCAAGAGGCAGAACCCCATCGAGACTCTGTGAGGCACCTGCCATTCACCCAGAGCCACAGGAATCTAAAAAAAAGTAGAAGAATGCCAGTGCGCATCTAATAAACCCAAGACTTGCGACCTCAACAGTGAGACAAACTATGCTGCGGTCATGTCGGCTGTGCATGGATGACAGCCATGGGCACTGGCTCATGTACACTGTAAGGAGTCGCAACCGTTGCTCGCATTTTCCCTTACCTTTGCATTCTCTCGTCGCGAGCTCCTGTCCACGCAAAGGCACATCACAAGGACCCCTAGCTTGCACCTGGGACTCTCAAATCCCTTCGGTCTCCTCAATACCGTCGACATAGCCATGAGTCGATAACGTGGGTGGAGGAATGCGCAGTTGTCAGGGTGGAGGGACAGCGCATGGGCGACTCATCCACGCTCTGTGATTCCCCCTTTGCAGGCGAAAGCTCGAGGTGCGGTGGCTGACCAGCCTGCGGTGGTGTGGAAAATACCTCTCCGGACGACAGCTGCTGCCACTGACTCACGGACGACAATGGATAGCGTTGCGCTGGTGGAGCGGGGGAGTGCAGCGGGCTTGGTTTTTCACAAACTGCGTGAGCCCGTGAGCGCAGCGAGGGGTAAGAGCCCGGGTGTTGGCTCGCATTGCACCAAGCGTCTTGCGGTAGCGAAAACCGATGATGTTGCGCGTGCAGTGACCGATTCGCATTGAAGGACACCGGTGGCGGCACCGGCAAACACTGAGGCTGTTGCTCCACTGGAAGCGGTGCAGAAGTGGTGAACGGTAACCTCATCTCCCCCTCACTGTCGTCGAGAGCTGGTGACATCAGCGCAGGCCAGTGGACCTTGCCTCTGGGACCCTGACTTACCCCATAGGTGCGTGCAACGCGATCGCCCCCATCGCCCACACTTTCCACTGCGAGGGCTACGGACTGGGCCGCTTCTGTAATGGGGACATTACGCGGCTGAAGGCCCGGTATGGGCAATGCTTGAATGTACTGCGTGGAGGGCGGCATGGAAAGAGAGGAACAGCTTTCGTTGAGAGCCTGTGCTGTAGACTGAATAATAGAAACTGCTGGGGTTCCGAGGTTCACTGTGTCGGCGGCAAGGTGCGGGGTGGGTGGCCCCCTCCTTACAGAAAGCTCGGCATGCCGGTCCATCAGCACAGGATCCCCTGTTGGGCTGTAAAGGCTCTGTGGATGGCGGGGTTGTCGATGCCTTGGCTGCCTCTGCACCTCTGTGAAGAGGGCTGACATGGCTGCCAAGTCCTCCGAGACCTCCTTCGCAGTCTGCCCGGAGCGCACCGCGACGCGAGATGGATTCGAGTGGTCATAGAAAGTATCCTCGAGTGGCGAGAGAGAGGTAGCTCCGACCAGGGTAGTGTTGCGCATCGAGCTCCGTTGGTGCTGCTGCGGTGTTGGCACCTGCACAACAAAGCTCGATGGAAACCCGCTAAGGAAACGAAAAGAGCGGCAATCCGTAGAAGACGACGGCCGTGTCGCTAACTGTTGCTGCTGCGACACATCGCTCGGGATCGGGGTCCAGGCACGGGTAGTCTGGCCAGCTCGTGCAAAAATCGGTGAAACAGAGCACCCAGAGCTGATGGTGCTTATGCTTCGACCACTACTCAGGTAGTCTGCGATGTCATTGTCGATCTTAGGCAGGACATCATCCATTTCGGGCATCCACAACACGGCAGTCTCGCCCACGCCTCCAGTTGCCTTCTCCGCGGCCTGGAACGGACTGTCCTTGGTGCTGGGCATCCCTGCCTCGCGTTTTTCGGCACCGATTTCGTGCGCGTCGGCGTGTATCTCGGATACCACAGGGGAAGACGTAAGCGAAGCTCGGGGTGTGGAGGACAGGGTCACTGGTGCGGCTTCGGCCACGGCGGTGGAAACAGGCCCGGGGCAGGACACGTATCCTTTGGTGGGTATAGGCGACAACTTCACTGGTGTGGGGAACCCCGTTGTTTGCGCTTGGCTTTCCCAGCCCGGGGTGCTGCTAGACCCCCTCCATCGATGCGACGCATGTTGCGGTAAGGGGGTGGCCAACACACCAGCGGTTGGGAGCGATGGCGACGAGGAACATGTGTGCGCTGTTGGCGTGTCCACGGCAGAGGCGGCTTTGGCGGCCAGGAAGCGTGAGGAGAGCTCTTGTCGATGCGGTGACGATATCGGGGTCTTGGCCGCGGAGACAATCCCCCTCGTCCTTGTCAGAGCCGTGAGGGCATACGGTGTGCCTTCAGTCTCGTTTTCTCCCGCCATCGGGGCTGACTTTTCGACGTCGCCCATGACGACTTTTATTGCCGGGCTCCTCCTCACTTGTCCGCAGTCATTCGGTGTCGTCTTGTCAAGCAACACCATCCTCTCAGCTTTAGCGACTGCATTCGATGACCCATCTGTACCAGGCTCGATGTAGGAGGACACAGAGGTGGCAGTGAGGTGAAGGGAGAAGTGCTCGTCTTTCCCGCGGTGGACGCCTTCACAGCCACCACTTGTGCTTTGTTGGGACGTAGTCCGTGCCTTCGATTCTTCGTCGGAAAGACGCCGAGGGGTATGTGCCACTGCACCAATGGCGGCGCAGGGTAAGACAGGTGGTTGAGGCACCTCCTGGCGAGAAGTGAAGCAGCGGCACGAGGTGGCGGACATGTCCATGAAGTTGTCATCACCGAAGAGCACACGCTCCGCACCCGCAACAGCAACGACGGTGATTTTACCCTCGATGTTCGATTGGAGCAACGGCGGCGACGGCCTCGCCTCACGACACCGACAGGGGTGTGAAAAAGTGAGACTCCGCTTTTTAATCGTACATTGGTGCGTAGTAGCGTGGCCCTCAGACCCCATCTGGCCTGTCGGGGAAGCATTTTCCAGTTCTGACGTCGACTGAGTAAGCACGCACATCGCTCCATGACCTCGGGACTCCAAACAAAACCCTGCACCACCAGGCGCACCTCGAACCGCAGCGGGGTTCACCGGCGTCGCGCCACTCCTTTGGCCAAAAGGCAAAGGCACCGGGTTTGAGGGTACCCTCACTGACCCAAGAGGACACTCTGCAAACGACGACAAATGATAGTCGCTGCCTGGATGTGCTGCTGAGTCACTGTGGTTGTACGTGTCACCTTCGAAGGGACTCGGGCTCACCCCCTGCGGGCTGTGATACGTGCTCCGTTGTGAAAGCGCTTGAACTGGACCACCTTCCGGTATGCCAAGCATATCATCGGCTTTACGGTGCAAAGCTTGAGGCGGCGGTAGTCGAGGAGCCGGTGAAGGAGTTGTGTCCAACAGAGCCCCTTCCACGCCGCAGTCCACCCCGGGCCCCGTCGCCATATTCAGGGCAACAGAGCTGTACGGCGAGTTGGACCTACTGCTCTCGTGGGCATCAGTGATTGTGTCGTCCACGACACTATTCGCACCTCTGTACCCGCTACCTTGCAACGGTGTCAGTGAGCTGGGCGCAGGGAGGCTAGATACCGAGCCACAGGAACGTGAAGTGGGCTCTTTCAAGTTTACCACGGAGCGCGTCCCACATTGATACACAAGAATGCGGCGACCCATGGCCGAGTGCACTCTACGTGAAGACGAAAACGCAAGTGGAGACAATAAGTGAAAAAGGCTTTTTGGGAGCGAGGGAGGGAGGCAGTGGCAGCTTTAACTTCTATTCGTCTTTTCAATAATCTAACAAAAAAAAATCGTCGTCTATGTGTAAATCTATAAGTGTGTGTGTGTGTGCGTTTTTTTTTCTGTAGTAAGCCTCCCCCAGTATGGGGAGGGAAGGGGGGAGGGGGGGAACTACCGGTAATGGGTGATTATTATTCCTGGGTACGCGTACAAATGTATGCGAGTAGACGATCTAAAGAGTCTCCTCTGCTTCCTTTTATGGTGGGAGTGGAAAAAAAGGGATCTTCGGCAAGTGAAGCGACAGTCGGCGCCGAGCAGCCGGCGATGAGAGGAGTGGAAAAATAGAGACAAGTAAGGAAGCTCGGGAGTTGAGGCAGGCACGCATACATGACGTCAGAGATGACCAACGCCACCAGGACCTGCCCCGCCTGCTAAGCAGTGATACTGAGCGGGGAAAGGGAGAGGGCATCGGTGATTTTTTTTTACTACAGATGAGAAAAATAATAAAAACATCGCGAGATAAGTCTGGCGATGTGGAAGGAGGAGAAAGCAGGCCTTCACATCCTGCACAAAGTCGCTTTTCCTCCCTCCCTCGCGTAGCTTCTCCCACTGCAGGAAAAGAGACGTAGCCACTGCTTGCAGCGCGATTCAAAGATGCCTTCAAAGCCCCTTTCTTTGTTCGGGCCTACAGCGCCATGTCGAATTGGACTCGCTTAGTGTCACTTACTCGAAATGTTGGCCCCCACTACTACAAAATGTGGAGATTCCGGTGAAAGCGGGAGGTCGGTCATGACAGACGCTCGGCTGTTGGATGAATGCCACAACATGGCAACCAGCTGCTTTTTTTTTTTTTGGGGGGGGGGGGGGGGGGGAAGGGGGAGGCGGTTTGGTTCACTGCATCGTGAACGCGAGGTCTGCGATAAGAGCAATATGGTCAGACGGGTATCGTTTGTTCGGCAGGGCGAAGTTTTCCGTCAGATCCGCCTCTGGCGGGATGGGCACCGTGCGCAGGACCTCCAGCGAGTCTTCAGAGAAGAGGATGTAGTCGATCACCTCTCGGAAGGTGAGTGTGAAGTTTGTCCACGGCAGTGAGGGGTCGGTTCGGTGGTAAGCATCCTGCAGCCGTAGCTGCGGTCCATGGAGGTTTTCCTGAAAGATCTTTGTGATGATGCGCTCCTTGTGCTCTTCCTGTGAGGGTTCGCCCTCTGCATGCGCCTCGTCAGCCTTCACGGCAACCTCAGTTGACGGAGTTGTGGGGCATGCCACCACCTTTTCTGACGGCTGACGCCCTCGATGAGAGTCGTTAGGCGCTCCCGCCACCTGTGACAATACCTTACCGTTACCGAGTAGCTCCCCGATTAGCTCAGGGTCGCTCCCGAGAAGCCGTGCGCACCCCCACCAAAAAAGCCTACCTTTATCCCACGATGGATGATCCGCCTCAACCTGGCCGGTTAGGAGGAAACGGTACGCGCCGGTCGAGTGTGTGCAATTGAAATCGCCACAGACAACGAGAGGTCGGCACTGCGGAGCGCAGTTGGATGAGTAGGGCGACGGTGTCGCTGCCGCGTCGCCATCGGTGGAGATCCGGGCAGCGCTGTACAACCAATGCAGCAGCATGTACGCCTGCAGAATGCGAAGGTGGCACGCGTTGGCGTGGTAAAACAAATGAGTGTTACCGACCACCACCTCCTTGCCACTTGTGGTTTCCCGAAGCACCACGAGCGCCCCGATGGAGGTGACCACGGAGAGGGCCTCCTTGAGCTCTGGGCAGGCGGCCACTCGACCTGCCAGCTCCGGAAACATGGAGGAAAGCGTTTCAAAGTTTAGCGGGACAGACGCCGACCGCGCGAGCTTGAACCGGGACACACGAAACAGAAACCCGCAGCCCTCCTTGACCGACCCGGATTTGTTCCAGTAAACCCCATCGTACCCGCACGCCCGCATCACGGGGAGCAAGTAGGAATGAAACACATCACGACCGCACTCCTGCAAGCAGACCAGGTCCGCGTGATAAGCCAAGAGCTCCTGCGCTATGCGTACTTTTCGGTTCTCGATGTCGAGGATGTCGTCGGTGGCGAAGGGGTATATCTTCGCCTTGGAGCTCTTGGACGTGCAGAAGTCGTCGTAGAGGATATTGTAGGTGACAACGCGGAAAACCGGGTAGTTGACGGCAGTCGCTGTCTCCTGCCACCGCGACACCGGTGGTGGAAGCGGCCGCACCACATCGGGCAAACGCATCTCCGTCCAGAGGCCAGTGGCGGAGTCCAGCGAAACACGCAGCATCATCGCCTTGCCCTGGAGGTCGCTCGTTGGAGTGAACGTCGGCTCGGTGCCCACCACGCGAAAGGCGGCCTCTCCTGGGTTAGCGCTGCGCGCGCTCGCTGACGCATGCAACAACACGCACCACTCGTAAGAGACACTCTCCTTGGACGCGAATAGCAGCGACACCTCTGCGCACGCCAGCGGCAGCCCAATGTACGGGATGCCTGGCGATGTGATGGATGTGATTGTGGGCACGTTGTAGAGTACGCGCACGTTAGTTCCGTTGACCCGCAGCACTTGTGCATGCTTCCAGAACACGCAGTTGGGGAGCGCTGGGTTCAGCTCGATGTAAGGAGCCGTTTCACTCAACGATGGGAGGACAACCAATGTCGCCCCTGGAGCCGCTAGCGAGTCACCCCCTTCCGTCAGCGCCACAAGATCAGAAGAGCGGCAGAGAGCGAGCACAGTCGGGCACTCCGCCAGAATTTGCTCCCTCGTCATTCGCTTGGAATTCCTCCCGCTCGACTTCGGCGGTGCGAAGAGCAGACGGATGCGATCCAGCGTTTTTGACGCCGCCTCATTCTCCTCTCGAGCCATACTCTTTGCTACCACAAAGGCACCGTTCTGTGGCTGCGATGGTGCGCTAGTGGCAGCGGTACATGACGCCGGTGGGGGCGATGGCGACGAAGACGACGCCAAGTCGTTGGTCACCGAAATCGGGAGCTCGATAGACAAGTCGAGAGTCACGACATGGCTACCCTCTGGGTAAAGCACCACCACCTTGTTCTTGGCCTGCATAATCCGTTGTAAAAGTGGACGGGACACCACCGACGACGGCGTGGATGACGATGACAAAGACTGCTCGGACGCAATGCGGTGCGGTCGACCAAGGCGCGATGACGGGGTTGTGGAGACCTGAGTGGCCCGATGTGCTTTGTTCCAGCGGCTCTGCGCTTTTTCCGTCCGGTGGTCCCTCAGAAATGACGCAGGGGTGGTGGACGCGGAGGCAGCCTTGAGAGGTGCCGCCTTCGACAAAGGCGACTGAGCAACTGGTGTACTTTCGGCGGTGACGTTTTGCTGGTCTGTGCCGGTGGATGAAGTGGGAGCGCCGGCCAAGGTCGAATGAGCTGTGACAAAGAGTGAGGCAAGCGAGCTGAAACGGCGCACCGGCAGCCTACGTTGCATGGAAATCGTCGGGGCAACAGTTGCGCCCCTGGACGCACGCGCGAGGTGAACGAGGGTAGCAAAAAAAAAAGAAAGAGAGGAGCGTTCGTGGACTAAAGTCATGCCATATGGCGGCACAAGCGTTTGGAAGTGCGGTCGCACCAATAGGGGAAACCAAACAGAGAAACGCGAGACAGATGCAGACGCGCGCGCGCACACACACACACACACACACACACTCGCCACAGCTCGTGAAGGCAATGCTAGGCACGAGACAGGCGTCACACTGATCCGCTGGGTGATTTTTTTTCTCTTTGTTCTGTGTGGCAAATGTGCGCTACAGCATGTCAAAGGGGATAAAGATGAAATACACGAACTTGTTCGAAAAAGGAAAGAAAAAGGGGACACGAAACCGTCGTGGAGAGTGAGATCGACATGGCGGGAAGGGGTGGAGCGAACGAGGAGCGAGAAAAAGGGAGAGGGTGAGAGAGAGGAGCGAACGTTTTTGGACGGCGTGGTTGCTGACTCACCACATGCGGGAAATCAGCAAACGGGTAGCCCTTCGGCGTGCGTGAGCGCCAGCGTTGGCGTTCAGAGGTAGCAGAGGAAAGAAGCACTTCTCTCCGATGTGGCGGTAGTGGAGGGCCGGAAAAAAAAAAAGTGGGTGCCCAGGATCCTAGGTACCCAATCTCTCGCCCTCCCTCTACATAGATATAGTTTTCGAGATGTGTCTGTTTCAGAGAGAGGGGAAAATTGTGCAACGGTCACTGTCGGCTCACCTCTGCCTGATAAATGTAGGGGTCACTTGTCATCAGACCTGGGCCGAATGGACAGTTGTGCGGCACGCCTGCGTGAAGGGGTATGCCGCTACATTGACTTTCCTATGCTTAGCATCAAAGGCGAACGCCTACCCCTTACACTCACATACAGACACACATCCGCGTTTAGAGGTGACTCCAAGTGCGTCTAGATCCTCACTGAGATCTTTGGACTGGGGTCTAAGCCATGTAATCAAGACTGCCACCTGCACGCCACACACACACACACACACACACGCAGACGCACACACCAGAAAAAATAAAAAAAATAAAAACGGTGAGCAAATAGCAGAAGGAGCAGCGCATCAGTACTTTGACTAACTGGACCCCAGCAAAAAAAAAAAGAACCAAAAATAAAGCCATCACGGAAACCACCAAGCTTTTTTTCGACTACATTGCCGCCTCTGTTGGTGGTGGAATCTTCCCACGATAATCCTCTGCGTTGTCCCAGCATTGTGGCTTGATCATGTTCACCGTCAGTGCCACCATCGGCGCCACACAAGTATTCATGCCGGTGAACGCCATCTCAAGTACGAAGCTGCAGCACAGTAGAACAGCAAGTGTCGTTACCACGCTCATGGTGACAGAAGCACTCACAAATGTCTCATATGTGAAAGGTACGAGAACCTCGTCGCCATTGGTAGTGAGGCCCTTTGACACCACCAGATACGCAGCCCCTGTCAGGTACTGCCGCATTTCCCCATCCGCCAAACCATAGGACAGCACGATCACTAAAAAGAAGAGTAGCGCTCCGCTCATGCACACGTGCACGAACACATCTCTCAAGATCGGGAGAAAGGGTTTCTGGAGACTGGCCAGTCCGAGAAACATGGCCCACTGCAAATAAGTCGAGAGATCAGCCATGATGTCGCAGAAAGTAAGCGCGTGGATAGAGAGAAGGGGCAGGGAGTGGAGGCGGCGGCCGTGCAGTCAAAAAAAAAAGGAAAGGAATCGAAGAACAGAAGCTCTGCAACACAGACCACCAGGCGAGCATACACATCCCGTGCACACAGCGATGGTGCCGATATATGGCGACAGAAACGGTGAAAAAAAAAAGGAGCGCCAAAAAGACATGAAGCGAAAGTGGAAGCACACACAGGAGTAGGAGGAGGAGGGAGAAGAGAAACGCAGGCGTTGGTGCGGTGGGTCAGAGATTTGACTAGATTCTGTCGGAACACAGTAAGAAATCACACTGTGGTCGCTCTTTGATACACACACTAGATCGGCACCCCAAACAGCCCTGCCACGTGTTCACACATTGCTTCAGTTTTCTTTTGTATCCCCCTTGTCAGGAGCTTTACTCTTCACCTGGAATACCTTTACAGATAGACGACAAAAAAAGCGAGGCATATTCATCTTTACTCTTTTTGGTGCATGCTGTGACGCACGTGTGAGAGACCCTTTCGGTGAAACAAAAAAAACGGGTCTGCCTGACCATTGTGGCGGCTGAAACCTCGTATATTCTTGTCTGCCCATGAGGGTCCCCCTCCCATTCCGCGTTTTTTCTGTGCTGATAACCGTAAAAACTCGACACAGGTAAGCGTACGAAAACACAAACCTGCACACACCGCTACTACGAGAGTAGGTGAGCGAGCCGCATCAACGGCACACAAAAGCAACAACGAGGTCGGGAGAGAGGGGGGGAGAGGGGAGAGAGGGGACGATGAACAGCTGCGCTCGTCGATACGGATAGGGGTGATTTCAACTAAACGTACCTTTGGATATAAACCGAGGGAGAGGGGATGGCGTGAGTGAAGGGGGCCTTTAGTTTTTGCACATCACGCCGCCACATCAACACACACACACACACACACACACAGAGAAAGACGAAGGCAAATGATCCCTGGACTGCATGCACTCCGCGCGCCATCCCATCCCACTCCGTCTCCCCCCCCCTTCCCTCTCTCTCCTTGCACACAGCCTTGAAGTCGCAGCTGTGGACGCATGAATCGCTCCGTATGCAGTACGGCCTTCTTGGCATCCTTGGTGACGAATAATGTCTTCTTCAGACCCTCCGACCATCCACCATATCCTCCACCTCGTCTATGGACGACGGAATTCGTGACAAGTCTATGCGGCACACAACTGGGTTATCCCGGCCTGTCTCCTTCGACTCCTCGGGTGTCAGGGTCGGATACGGGCTACTCGGGAAGCGCGAACTTACAAAGGGGTCCTCGACATCGAAGAACATTCGAAAACGAGACATCTCCTTCGCATCGAACCCCCGGTCCAGGTGATGACTAATCACCAGGCACCTGCTCGGATCGACATGGATTTTCTCGGCAGCCCGTGTGTACAGGTCGAGATGAGGCTGTCCCTTGATCTTCCAGTCGTGCGCCTCCTCGCCGTCGATGGAGGCGACAAAGAGACGCGCCAACTGTGGGTTTAAGGAGAGCAACAATTTCAGTGCTCTGTTGTAGGAGACGACTGCCAGCGCCACGCCATTCTCCACCAGCCCCCTGAGTAACTTGAAGAGGCCGGCATTGACGAATGGTGGCGACATGAATATCATCTCCGTCATTTCAGCCAACTTGGCATTCGCCAAGCCGTGCCGCGTCTCCACAATCTCGGCATCCTCCGGCGTGCCCAACTCCAAGTTCACGCCTCGGCTGCGTAAAATCTCGTGAATGCCACTAAACGCGATCTCGCCGTCTTCGCGCTGATAGACCACTTTTTCGATAAACTCCTCCGGTGTCAGCGAAGGAATCGGCTGATTGTGCAGCTCCCGGTAAGTATAAAACAGCGTCTCCAGCGTCTTGTACCAGGAGCGGTAACTGTACTCGAGGAGGTTGTTGAAGAGGCAGTCAGAGAGAAGCACCACACCGTCGAACTTCTCCGCTTGGCTCTGACTCGTGCGCGGGATGGCGAGTTGCGTACTTGCGGGGCAGAGCCCGAAGGCAGTGTGGAGGTGGATGCGCTGACCAGGCGTGCCGTGAATAAAGCGCAGGCTTGTGCCAGACAAAAGATCGTAGGTGATATTCATGCGATCTACAGAGACCCGGAGCACCGCGCCGCGCCACTTGATGGTGAACGAGTACCGTTCAACCCTGGCTGGAAGAATAGGATGAACCTGGAGGCCCTTGTGCGAAAGACGCACCCCGCCGCAGCCAAAAATGAGTCCTGGCAACGTCGCCGCCATGGCGCTAAAGTGCAAGCCGCCCTCGGCAGAGTAGATGATGTTGTCAAGGTCGATATTAGCCAAGGAACGAAGAAGCGGCATGGGCTGTGAAAAGTTCAACCGCGCGCGGCAGAGCGCGTGCACCATCACAAAGAGAGACTCGGGCGAGTCGAACGTGCAGAGTGGAAGGTAGTACTCGAAGTTCTGCAGAAAGTCGCGCTGGTCGAACTCGTCAGGGTAAAGCAGCATGCCGAGAAGCACCTCCGGCACGTCGATGAGCTTGCGCCGATAGATGTGGATAGGGTGGTAGTTCAGGTGAAGTGGATGCATCGCCCTTTCGTTGCCCCAGTCCATCAAGGTGTCAAAGTTGTCATGCACCATGTACACACCAAGTCGCTCGTGGCGCTGAGGCACCATAATCCCCTCACCGACGGCTTGCAACTCTGCCATCTCATGCCGGGTCATGCCCAGTGCGGCGAAGACGCTGTTCAGTTGCTCCTCTGTGAGGTGCCCGCGCTGACGGTCGAGGAACGAGAAGGCGGAAGCGATGTGCCGCCGCGCGGAGATGTTCACGTAAAAATTGCCAGAGGCGTTGCTGTTGTACTCATCCGTCCCGGCTATGTTGTCGAGGCGGAAGACGGTGTGGTCATCCTGCCACTCCCCGCACTGCGGCCAGATCCGAGCCGACTCCATCATTAGCTCGAGGAGCAGAACGCGGTCCTCAGCGGAGATGCTCTCCGCCGCTTCGTCATAGAGGGCGATGAGGTACCCAATCTCGGCATTCACGTGAAAGCGAGCGTTGCTCGTGTTGGCGATGTGTGTTGAGTGGACGCCGCTGATCGTCTTCAGCGGGAATACAGCGCCGCGATTCATGGCGAGAACGCGCGCATACTTTCGCGACTGCGGTAACATGTGGTAGACACTCTTCAGCAGTAGCAAGCAGGCCTCTGGCTGGATGAGAAGATAATACAGTCCATAGTAGATGTACTCAGACAAGCTGAACTGCAGCCCGTCGCCGGCGGCCGAGAGGCCCGAGCGCGACAGGCCTCCCTCAAGGCCTTGGCTGACCATAAACATGCGGAAGGCGTTGTACACAAAAGGTAGTGAGCTGCGGCTGGGGCTCAGCTCGTCCTGCAGCTTAACGTCTGCGTCAAACGTCTTCCAGAACGGTGCGAGCGCAGCCTTCTGATCCGCAACCATTTCCTGAATGCTCGGGAGCGCTCGCGGGCGTTTTTCCCAGCTATCGCGCTTGTGAGATGCGCGGAACGTCAGCACGACGCTATTCGGCATCGTTTCGGGCGTCAACGGCATCACAAACCGCTTCTTAATCACGTAGGACTTCTGGGCCTTATTGGGGCTGTGAAAAGTTCGATAACTCCACGAGCTTGGTCGAAGAAAGGTGGAATTGGCTCCGCCCTCCCGTCCGCCGTTGCAGTGTTCTTTGCTTTCTGTATTGCTGTAGCTGCTGGCGGCATCTCGCCCACCGCCTCCGCCGCCAGCGCTTATATTGTATCGGTCGAGTGAAAATGGAGAAGTTGGGGCGTTGTCTGCATCAGCGTTCCAGGGCATACTCTCTACTTCGCCATGGAGAGACCTGCACGTGTCGTTGTAGTTCACCACGCACTCCACCTCCGTAAACGTGTTCACAACCTTTTCCGAGGTCAGCGAGGACTGGTGTATTTGGTCCATGTGGTGGTGAGCGAAGCTCCAGCAATCCTGGTCAATGGAGATGAGCACGACAATCTCGATGCGGTAGTTGAGGTCGCTCTGTGACCAAGGAATCACGTGGGACGACAACAGCGGCGAAGCCCCATCGGACATGCTATCCCCACTCCGGCTTTGTGGCGGATAGGAGCCCACGACACCGTTGCCGGTGCCTGTAATGCTGTCGCTGCCTACGGACACGGGCGAGTTCATGGAACGGAATCGGAAGTCGCTGTAGCAAACTTGCGCGCCCCAAACACTCGGGTCACTGCGGCCGACTGTGCGCACGTAGTTGGTTTCGAAAATGAGACCGCCATCAGAGCTCATAACATCAAGGCAGCGGCAGCGGTAGGCGCCATCGTCGAGGTTCAGTGTTCGCTTCGGGATCGAAGACAGCGTACCTGATTCGCCATCCACCATGAAGTTCAAGTCCACGGTACATATGCTTGCCCCCACTTGATGGGTGTGAGGAATGCCCTTGAAATCCGAGGTATCCGTCGGCACTTCATGATAAACGCCATTCATTAGAACCTCAGTCTTGAAGCCCACTGTCTCGATCTCGCTGAGATGCCGCAAACCGAGATTACCGTTGGTGCTGTACATGACACTATCGGTTACGCTGTTCGATACGAAGGCAGAGGTCTCGCTTCTCTGCACCACGTTTCTTCCCTCGAGAAGAAACAAAGGCTTCTTCGGAACCTCATAGTCCCGCGCTAGGAGAGGGTTGACGGTCATCAGAAACCCAGTGGCGAAGGCCAAGAAGAAACAAGAAAAGAAAGATGTGCGCGTTTGGCACACGCAAAAAAAAAGAAACACACACACACACACACACACGGATTCAATATGCCTGACAAAGGTGTGCCACAGAGCACACCCTCACACATACACACACCCCCCCCCGAAAAAAAAAAGAGAGAGAAGACTGAGATTTACGCCTCACAACTACACACACCGAATCAAAAAAGGGAACCCCCCCCCCGAATGCTCAGATGATTGGAAGAGAAGATGACTAGAAGCAACAACAGTGTTGGTCGAGAACAACAAAACAGCACTCGACGGGAAGGGAAAAAAAGGGTGAGGGGAGTACTAGGAAGAAAGAAGTGAAAAGAGAGAGAGAGAGTGGGGTGAGGTGGGGCAGGGAGGAGAAATAGAGACGGGGGCGATACAGGAATGTATGTGCATGTACATACTCTATCTGTTTATAAAGATACGTATATATGTGTATATACGTACATGTATGTATATATGTGTGTATATATATATGCAGGTACGCGTGTCCGTTGCCCCGGGAGTGTTTGCCTGCGCACTCGCTGAGCGCAGACTGCAGTACTAATGATGATGACAAAAAGCAAAACGAAAAAAAGAGACGGGGAACGAGAAAGAGTAAAGAAGGGTAAGTGCCGCGCAAAACAATTCGATTGTTCCCAGGCTCTCCTTTGACGAAGACTTCTACGATGAGAAAAAAAAGACAGACAAACACATACACACACAACGATACCACAAAAGAAAAAAAGGAAGCACACACTAGCCGTAGCAACCAAGCGCTATCGTTTCAAAAATAGAAATCCTGAATAGTGAAAAAGACAGAAGGAACACGTACAGAAAGCAGCGGAAAAAAAAAGGGGGGCAGACAAAACATTTAAAGGGAAAGAAAGGGCATAAACACAGGACGTCCCACAGAAATATGAAGATGGTGAAAAAGAGAGGTGGACCGTGAGAGTGTCAAGGGAGGCGGGGGAAGGGGGCGTTAAGTTGCGGGAGTGGCCCTCCCTTTGTCTCCCGTGGCCTTCGCCTATACTCTGACCGACCACTATTAGATCTCTCCTTTCACTCTGTTCTGCTTTCTCCCCGGATGCTTGTGGGGACAACAAAAAAAAATTTGCGGTCAGTCGTATGTGAACAATGACGCTGTTTTTTTTTGCTTTTTAATGTCTCGTTCGACGCTCGTTCGAACGCATATACGCGCGTATGGGCGTGTTCTGCCGCAACCTGATCTTCAAAAAACTGTGTGAGTGGGTGACAGTGCGAAGCTTCGGTGACCGGCGAATCCTGATAAAAGAGAGTACAAGAAAAAAAGGCGAAGCTCACTTTCGTTTTGTTTGGCTTTCCGTGCTTGCTGCTGATCTGCGAGCGATACAAAGTGGGAAATGCGTGAACAACAAATAAAAAAAGGAAAACGCTATTTTTTTTTCGTTTTCGAAAAAGGGGGAGTTTATAGATTTCGTTTGCCCACGAAACGCAGTGGCATAGCAGAGAAGCTGGGAGAGGATTTGCAGGATTGCAGCCGCCTTTCCATCAATGCATGTATACAGAGAGAGAGATAAAGGTAGGTGAGCACCGCGCACACGCCTTCTCGCTGAACCGTTTGAAAGATTCGAAAATGGAGGTGGGGGGGGGGGGGGGCTAAGGAAGCGCAACGACTCTTGGGTGTGAATTTGTATGGGTGTAGGTTATGCTTTATGAATGCCGCTGCGTCTGCTACCCAGCACAGCTTTGGAATTTTTTCTGGCCAGAGAAGGGTCCTACAATTTTTAAGGTGCTCTATTATTTTGATCTAGAAAGAAGGCGTGGGTGATGATCGGGATTGAAGCCGCAGTGAAAATTGAAGATAGCGGGAGGCCGCAATCAATAGAAGAAGCAAAAGGAGAGTTGTATTTCAGAGAGAACGACCAAGCACACATCCGTGGTTCTGGACATGCTATGAAAGCCGCTACACTGTCAGGAAGTCAGCAGAAGCTAGTCATCCCTATACTCACGTTGACTTGACCCAAGGTAGGTAGCAACACAGGGAAGTAAAACATGATTCGCATCCGTCAGCAGAATTTACGCCAACACCCCTTGGTGCAAAAAAAAAAAGGGGGTGAACATCCAAAGGATGTTCACGGATATGCCTATGATTCTTGCGCATTCTTTGGTACTCGCTTTCCTCCCCGCCGTGTCCCATGCGTGTTTTTGGTGGTGCTCCAGTCGTGGAAATAACAGACAAGGGACTACAAAAAAAAAAATGCATACACATACACACACGCAAAAAAAAATCATGATAGGACATTGTAAACAAGAAAGCGAACAAAACTACAGCATGTCTAACCATATCCAAGGAGAGAGGGAGAGGCGCAAGAAGACGCCGCTGCCCATGATCACCACCGCCCCCCCTACTCCTGTATGTGAGCCAGAACCGAA
The DNA here is from genome assembly GCF_017918235.1 of Porcisia hertigi. Lineage (NCBI taxonomy): Eukaryota > Euglenozoa > Kinetoplastea > Trypanosomatida > Trypanosomatidae > Porcisia > Porcisia hertigi. The sequence goes on from NC_090593.1 coordinate 939,587, forward strand.
AAGTTCGGGTAAGAGGGGAACAAACAAAAAGCAGTACAAGCGACACAAGCGAGTAAGCCGCCGGTGGAGCGTGCACCACCGGCGCTGCCATCGATCACACCCCGTTGTGCGTCTCTTTTTTTAAGTTTTCCTCCTCCTGTCGGCGCCGTGTGAATTCGAGGTGAACAAATGAGTTCTTTGCCTTTTTTTTTTTTGGGGGGGGGGGGGGGGGGGGGCGCATGTGCAAGTCAACACATGCGCGGTTTTCCCCTAAACGGTGCTACGCTGATGTGCTCATTATCCCCCCGTGTTTGCTCTCGCGAAAGGGCAAACAAACAAATAAAAGTACCAAAAGAGAATACTGGGCATCGGCACACCCGACCGACCACCAGAGCACCCAAAGTCAGACCTCGCTCAAAAAGCAAACAAGAAAAGCCAAAGACCCGTGCCGCTGGGCTACTCAGTTTTGGGCAGCTTCGATCGCAGTCGTTCCCGGGCTTGCATCAGCTGCATCTCCCCGGGAGTGTAGAAGCTAAGCTTGGCACCCTCCTTGCGCACGAGAGAACGCCCCGTCTGCAACTTCAGTGACTGTGAGGCGGTCGACGAGAGATAGCGGCTCGACACCCGACGATCTCTGGTAAGTCTGTGTCCCGTGGAGGAGCGAGGCCGTGGGGCCGCTGACTCAGACGTGACGCCAGCGAGTCTCGACTTTGGCGGAACCACCAACTCCGCATTCGCGCGGGGTGAGCCAACCACCTCTCCCACTGGCGGTGACACGCCCACGCCACTGCCTCTGTAGGTCGAGATGTAGGGCGGCCCAGCCACCACTGTTCCGGCAGGAGCCATCCTCTTCTCCACAGGACGACCAAAGTAGAAATAGTCGTCATCGACATCTGCCCACGCGTGCTGCACGTCGATCGCGCCCTGGTCGGTGTGCTCGTTGGTAGTCAACGCGACCGGCAGGGCATGCGGTGCCACGCGTGAAAGGTACTCCGCGTTCACAACAAAATTCCCTCTCGTGATACTTGTAACCGGTTCGCGAGTGACGGCCTCGTCTCCGTCACTGCTCCAGGTCGCTGCAGTGTCAGCTCTCCCCTCACTCTTTCGCCTCTGAGAAGGATGACGCAGCTGCGAGAGATCTTTGATCGTCGATCGTCGACGTCCCAGTGGCGAATGGGTGGCGAAGGCGCCCCCGGGCTCTGCGGTGCTCCGGTCATTTTCTTCCACCGGCATTATAACCTTTGGCGCGACGCTCAGCGTGATGACGGGTGACGCAGAAACCCCAGGAAGAGTAGTACCGCTTCTCTGCATTGGGGTGATTGTGGGTGCCCAAGGACCCGTTCCGATCGGTGCCGTCACGCTGCCACGGACTGCGCTTGTAGTGCTGGTATTCGGCATCGTGGGTGCGCCAGGGTATACGGGATGAACCTCTACAGCGGCCGAGGCGCCTCCACTGGTGGGTGCAGCAGCAGCGGGCTCATCCTGTAGCCGAACGTATCGCAGAAGCGCATCGTTAGAAACCAGAGGCACACCCACAGCACCGTCATCGGTTGGGCAAGAAACCTTCGTGGGGAGCCATTCATGAGAGTCAACGCACTGTCCCTGAGAGGACGGGGGAAGCGGCATAAGCCGCAATGCGTCACTCGAACTGACGCCAGCGGTGTCGTGCAGCGCCGCTGCTCGGACGCAATGGCCCTGGGCAGAAGAAAAGTGCGCTTCATTGCCCTCCAAGGCGGTGGGTGGTGCCCCTGGGAAGGCCGCGGGTGTCGGGTCCGCACGCGCCGTCACCAGCGAGGTGAGCGATTTCGACTGCGAAGCCCGCTTTATCACCGCACCCCTCTTCTCGGTGTCTCCCGCAGTCTTCTTGTGCTTCACTTGCGACTGCGGCGGTCTCACAGAAGCGGAAACGGAACGTAGACGTGGTGGCTTCGCGCCAGCCTTGGCCAGGAAGCCCGCCGTGACACGCTGCGCCACTCCCACCAGTAGATTGCAGAGGCGGTTGTACAACTCTACTACCTTCACATCCTGCGGCGCGCCAGAGAGGTCGTTGTTGTCCCACTCGTTCAGACGTATCAGAGTCACCTTTTCCTGGAGGCGCCGGAGTGAATCCTTCACTTCGAGGATGGGGCGCAGCGCGCTCAGCCGTACAGGGTGACCCTCAACCGTGGAGGCCTGCGCCGGTTGAGGCGGCGCACCCTTTGCACGGCGGCTGCGATGCGAGGCGCCAGTTGCCGCGTCGTGAGAAGACGGCGCTCCTGTGGTGGGGCGGAGGTGGGGCTTGTCCGCGATCCCCGCTCCTGAGGCCGGCGCCGCTGCCTCGGGGACTGAAGAATCTCCTCCCAATGGCAGCGACACGGCCGTCCGTTGCGTTCCTCCGGCGGCTGCCGGCGCTGACGATCCCGAAGACGACGACGACGAGCGCGATGATTCTGAGGACGAAGCAAAGCGTGTGCCCAACGGAGATGAGTGCGCGACCCCAGTCGGTCCAGGGGCGATCGTCAGCGCTGCTGGTAGGTGAGAAGATACCAGAGCAGATGGGGGAAACTCCGGTCCGCGAATGGTGTGCGTAGTGGCACTGGTGTCCTTCGCTGTTTGCGACGGAGAGGCTGTAGGGTGGCGCACCTCGGCTGTCTCCTGGGTGAGCGCCCTGTGGAAGTCGACAGCTGTTTTGCGCACCTCCTCGGCAACAGTTGCCGTCGCCTTTCGCAGCTGGTTTGAGCGCTGAATAATGATATCGCGCGGCCTCGTTGTGTCAGCCCCATCGGTCATCGAGACAGGGAGAACCCCGGGGCTGACCTCGGGGGTTGTGCTCGTCAGCGAACCCCCTTGCGGCATGCCTGTGGGCAGGAAAACAGGTGGTGCTGGCAGCGACGGCGTAATCGAGCCCACTGCAGTCAGTGAATGTGCTTGCAACAAAGACTGAGCTTGGTTCATCAGGGAAGGTGCTGGTGGCTGCACAGGTTGCATCGAAAATGGAACGTTAACGGTGAGCTGAGGTGGTGGCGGTGGCGCAACCGCCAGCGGTGCAGTGGAGCTGGTCGCCGCGCCTGCTTCGCAGTAGCGACGCAACTCGTCGGCGCACTTCTTCACCATAGTAGCGCGGACTAGCAGATCATTCCACTCTCCGTCCATCATGTACAAAACAGCTTTACTCTCATCGGCGTGGTAGCCGCCGCCAAGGGAGCGGCTGGGGGTAGAGGGACATCGTCGGAGGCCCGGTGATGAATCTTCTCTGAGCGCAGCAGCTGATGACATGCGCCTTTGACTCGGGGTCCGCTTTGCCGTGGATGCCGGTTGCCCGGAGGTGTTCACGGCGGCACGAGCCCGCTGGTGCTCTTGCCGCTTCTCGTTTCGCATTTCCTCGACACACCATATCTTGTCGTGTCGGTTCTTTTCTACAACCTGCGTAAGCAACCGCATCACCTCCTTGTGTTTATCTACTCCCTTCATAAGGGTGTCCACTCGACGCTGAATGTAGGTGTTCACAATAGAGCCGATGGTGCGCGACAGAGAGTGAAGGGAGGTTTTCATGGCATCTATGGCCTCGATGAATGCTTGCTTTTCAGGCCAGTCCACGGTCCGCAAAGCCTTGTTGAGTCGATACATGCGTGAAAGGTGGCTGGTGATGTTTTCGATCAGATGTGTCACCACAACGCGACGGAAGGGCTTCGCAGCAGAGTAGTCCTCGAATTTCTGCCCTGCACGTTTGCGGTGCGTCTTGGACTTGACAGCGGTGACGCCGGGTGCCGAGCCCTTCATAGAGCGCATCACATCCCGTACCTGTCGGCTATCAGAGATGCACGCTTCGATCAGGCGCACACGTTCCTCGCGGTCGGGAACATTACCCGGCAGTGTTTCCATCTTGTACCGCTCCGCAAACGCAACGCAGCACTCCTCGCTCCGGTGAATAAGTAACTCAATCTCGTCATCCGTGAGGTACAGCGTCGGCTCCATCCCCTCTTGCTCGTCCAGTGTCGTCGTGCGCATCGTCTCCGTGGCTGCGGCGTCTTTTTTTCGCAGAAAGTCTTCCTGTCGGCGCACAAAGGTCTTGAAGCTCTCCGGCAACTCGTCGGGGTCGACCTCGACACCTAGCGCGTTCAATACCCGCTCGCCCTTGTCCGCCTCTTTCCTGCGCGGCCGCTTCTCTGGGAAGGTAAAGACGAGACCATCGTCAAACGGCGCAAGCGTTTTCCAGAGTCTATTGTGGGGTCCCAGAGATGCGCCGTGCTCAGAAGCGTTGTGGGAGGTGTGTCGGCGTTCTGTGTCCGCATCTCGGTCCACACCAGCATCCACCTCTCTCCCAACCCCGTCGCGGGCTGCCAACCGATCCTTTGCAGATCCAGAGCGTTTCTTGGCCGACCGGGAACGACTGGGGTGTCGCGCCGGCCGCGTGAGCCCGCCAAAAAGAATAAACGAGTGGTCGTCACCACACGGGGCGCACCGAGTGAAAGCGAGAGGCGGCAAAGGCGGGTGAACTCGCACCTCACCACGCCAGATGTGCTCTCCGCGCACCGTCGGCACAAGGTTTAGCTCCATCGCTGTCGTCGACGGAGACGCTACAGCACCGACCTCAGGGAGTGCGGACTCGAAGCCGCCTGTCACAAGCATGCGAGAGCCAACCATACAGCACTCGTGTCCTGCGCGGCCTGCCACCTCGTTTCGGCACCGCAGCTGCTCCCAGCGCTCGTTCGTCATGTCAAACGCCCAGCAGTCACCCAACAGCTCGTTGTGCCTGTTGTAACCACCGTAGACAATCATATAGGGTCCGTAACGCACTGCCGTGTGTAGAAAACGGGGCTCCGGCCCTGCGACCTCGACATCCTCAACGCCTCCGCCTCTGTCTCCCTCCTCCGCATCCTCGCCTGGCATTGTGCCCTGTCGGCCTCGACGAGACCAACCAGCGCTTGTCTGGACAAGACGAACTGCGTATGTCTCGGTGTTGATGGCCAGCAGCTTCCCTGAGACATAGAGTTCCTCCGTCAGTCCACCAAAGACAAACACCTCCCTACCAAAAAAAACGGTGGTGTGAAACGCCAGCGGGAACGGGGTGGCGGGTTGGATGGCGCGCCACGTCTGATCACTAAGGCTCATATCAAAGAGGAGGGATACAAAGCCAATCACCGCAGCCGGTGGAGCAGAGGGCAACGGCGTTGCACTCCCCCCCGCGCCCGCGAGCGTCGCTGCCGCCTGCCCGGCACGGCAATTCAGAAGCGGGCACAGGGTTTCATATCGTGATGCGCGCAGAGGATCAGCGCACCATGCCTGTCTCGTTTCTTTTGAAACCGCCGCGCCACCGGGGCCGATACCCCCCACCACCACTAGGCGGTCAACTGACTCGGCCACCGTCATGGTGTGACCGTAGTGGCCGGCCGGGACGAGCTTCCGTCCCTCGATGCGACGCCAATTGCCTGTCAGCAGAGAGAATTCGTAGAGCTCCTGTTCCACACTACGAGCGCCGAAGGAAACACCTCCGTAAACGAGAAACCGCTGGCCGCGATCTTGTCGACTCAAGTACGAGGCCGCGGCGTGGAAGGCGAGAGCGCTTGGGCGGAAACGCCGGTTGTCCAACGCCGGCATGAAAGAAACGTAGCGCAGGATTTTGTAGTTGCGCGAACGTCTAACCTCAGCTGGTGCTAAAGAGGCCCACACCTCTCGTCGAGACGCGTGTGGAGGAGGCAAATCTGTGGGAGTCGCATCTGCGCCAATCGACTTGGGCTCAGAACTCGGCATATACGAAAAGCGTTTTAGCGGCGTGGCCACAATGCTCGCGGCTTTGGGGTGTCGCGTGACAAGAAGAGCCTCGCCGTCACCCGGCTTGCTCAACGCCTTCTCGACTTGAGTCGAAGTGCGCTTCAAATCCGCCTGTTCGCGGCGGAGCGCGTCGAGCACGTCGTACCAATCAGTGGTGGCTTGCGTCCCCGGAGGTGGCCCGGCGCTGGCGCCGTCGACGTAGGTCCTAGGCTCCTCGTCGTCGTCAGGAGCGTCGTCTGGCGCGCTGCTGTCGTCATCACTGTAGTCCTGATCTGCATTCAGCGCCTCCAGGCGCAAAGCGATCCCGTCGCCAACATCCATGGAGTAGTCCTGCTGCTGCAACAACTCCTCAATGCGGATGGGACGCTTTGATATAGGGTTGCCATCAGGGTTAACAAGCTCGATCTGCACAGCACCCCCACCAGGTGGGGAAGGCAACAAAGAGCTGCTCATGACGTCGTGCTGAGACCAAGAAACAACGAAAATCTATCTTTGGATGTGCGTATGGAAAAGGTGTATGCCTATTGTAAGTACTTTGTATGAACGTGTGTGTGTGTGTGGCTGTCTGTGTGTCAAAACATGGACTGGTGTATCTATGCGCACACGGTCCAGAATCGGACGTGTACGTAAGAGAAAAGGAGCGGCGGCGGGAGTTTTGACGTTTCTCCCGGTAACTCAAATTCTCTTCTGATGTGGTGCACACACCGCACCTGGCGTTGTGGCGCGTTCTTTTCCGGCGAGTGGGTAAAGGAGAGACGTCGCGGTGGCCCCTCGCTCCTAGTCCACCACCACTGCCGTCTCTGTTTCGCAACACCACGGAGCGGGTATATACCCGTATAGCTGGCCTGTGTGTCTGTGTGTGTGTAGGTGTGTGTGTGTGTATTCTTTTTTTTTACCTCCTTTGAGGCCGCAATGGCTGCATCGACCTGGAAGCGGTGGGAAACACGAAGAGAACGTAAGAAATACATGAAAACATGGTGACAAGAGTAATGAGAAGGGTCGGGTTAAGTGCCGACGGATTGAAGCAACAGGACAACGCCAGAGAACGTGAGCAGAAAGGAGGAGGAGGGAGTCCTGGGGGCGGAGGGGGGGGGAGGGCGGAAAAGAGGGATGGGATGTGCAAAGTTCGCTACATCCTCCCCACCATGTCTGAGGTTCACTCCGCCTAGACCGTACTGTTTTCGCCGCATATGAGAGAACCCACTGTGCCGCCACGACTGAAAGATGTCAGCTTAGACACGAGTCTACAACTACAATACTTTTCTTTTGTGTGTGAGTGTGTGTGAGGGGAAGGAAGGAAGGGGGGGAGTGAAGTGGGTGCGGAGACAGTCGTTAGTCCGGCTGTCATACAAAAAAAAGCCCTTGCCTTGCCTAGTCAAGGCGAGTGATTTCCTTGCTGTGATTTTTTTCTTTTTGCATCGGCGACAGAACTGACGCAGTGAGTGAGAAAAAAAAAACCTCCCGTGTGTGTCGATGGTGTGCGCGCTGCAGATTAGGCGCGGAGGATGGGCAGGAGCATCATTTCCCACGGCCCTCCTGAGCACGACGCAGAGCCTGCGCTATCTCTCCGTCTGGTATTTCGCTGAGGTCGGTGTAGAAATCACTCACGTCCAAGAGCCAGCCAACCTCCACTGGCGATGCAGTTCGGATAAACGTACCGGCCTCCCCCTGCACCTCCAGGCGGTCAAACACGATCCAGGTAGGAAGTGCGCGTGACGTATGTGCCGATGCTAGGACAGACTGACGGTGTAGCGTCACACTCAATGCATCCCGAACGGTGCGGTAGACGCGTGTCGTGGGGTCCGCACCAGCTTTATGGCTGCCTGAGGTGATAGGGGTCAAAAAGGCTACCTGTGTGAAGAATCCTTCCAGCACTGCCTTGCGGAGCGCTACCGTGTTTACGTAGTTGCGCTCTGGCACGTATGTGGACTGCGTCTGTATATTCGCTTGACCCATCAACCGCCGCAGCTGATTGTACACCTGCACCGCCTGATGTAGGGTCTGGTGTCGCAAGTAGTTCTCGTAGCAGAAGCGCCTCCCGTTTTGCTGATTTTTAAAGTACGCGTGAAAGACGCGAAAAAGGGTGACATGGTCGCCGTCGGCGTCGACCAAGCGCGCGTGCGCCTCGCGAGCCTCGTTCAACCGCGATGGCGGGCGGCTGAAAACGTTTCCAGCCTCCAGCATGGCCGCCACCACCGCGGCGTCGGCACCGCACCCATGCTTGGGTGCCATGAGCAACATTCGTGCCAGACAAGCATCTACAGGAAACGTCGCCATCCGTCGGCCAAAGTCTGTCAGCGCCAGCCCGTCGTCTACGGCGCCGAAGTACAAAAGCTGATAAAAAGCGTCGCTCATGCCCTGGTCCGAAGGTGGATCAATAAAGGGAAACTCACACGGATTAGCAACACCAAGGGTAAGTAGCCGCAGAACGGTGTTCACAAGGTTCGTGCGTAGTATCTCCGGGTGTGTCTGGTCCGGGAAGCTGGCGAAGTCTGCCGACGTAAAGAGGCGAAAACATTTGCCGGGCCGCGTACGACCAGCGCGGCCCTTCCGTTGCTCCGCCGAGGCTTTGCTGATGACGGCTGGCAGCAAATAATCTACGCGTGCCTCTGAGTTATACAAGCTCTGCTTTTGGTAGCCGCAGTCCACGACGTAGACAATGCCATCGATCGTTACAGATGTCTCGGCAATGTTTGTTGCCACAACAACCTTCCGCATATTGGGATGGTAGGTGGCGAAGACCTTCTGCTGATCAGTGAGGCTGAGAGAGCCGTAAAGGGGAAGCACCACCACGTCAGTCGGTCGCGCCAGACTGACCGTGTCATCTGCCATCCCACAGACAGGCGCTGAAGGCGTTTCAGGCCCACGAGCCGCTGCTGCTTGCCCTTTGGGGGTGACTCCCGAGCTGGAGCCGAAGGCATCCTGAAGTGCCGCCACAGCCCGCTCGATCTCCGCCTCACCGGTCAAGAAGCACAGAATATCACCGGCGGGCTCGCGTTCATGCAGCTGGCGCACGCACGTAACGGTCGCCTCCACGTAATCGCGCACCGGATGCGGCATGTACATGACATCTACGTCGTACATGCGACCCGATACATGCACGAGTGGCGCACCAGGAAAGTAGGACTGAATCTTTGCCACGTCTAGCGTGGCCGACATGACCACCAGCCGAAATGATGGGCGGCGCGTGAGAAGCTGTTTCAGTAGGCCCAGAACCACATCCGTGTCAATCGTCCGCTCATGCGCCTCGTCCACGACAACAACGCTATACCTCCTGAGGTCCGGATCCGTGAAGGCTTCGCGAAGCAGCATGCCATCTGTCATGTACAACACTCGTGTGGCATCACATTGGCGTGAGTCGAAGCGGACGTGATAGCCCACGTGCGCGCCGAGGTGTACATCCATCTCTTCGGCTACGCGGGTGGCAACGGAGATGGCCGCGATCCGGCGCGGTTGCGTACACGCGATAACACCAGTGAATGCATCGCGCAGCTCCGCAAGGAAGTGAGGCACCTGCGTTGTCTTGCCACTACCGGTCTCGCCAACGAGCAATGTGACAGCGTGGGTACGCACTGTTTCCTGTATAAGGCGCCGCTTCTCAAACACGGGCAGCCGCAGACGCGATTGCAGCAACTCCTGGAAGCGGGCCGATAGGGGTTGTTTTGTGATAGGACTTAACGCTGCGTTAGAGGTGGAAGCAGTTGTGTCCAGTCGCTGCCTCGGGAGTTGGGGGGCCAGCAAGCTGTCGTCAAGGACCTCGCTGTTCTTGGCGGCATCGCCGCGCACGCGCTTGAGAGCCATGAGACCCACTGCGAGAATACGCGAGGGAAGCCACAATAAGAGATTCGGTCACGCAGCAGTGAAGGGCGAGGGAGGGGGAGAGAAACAGAGAGAGAGAGAGAGAGAGAAGAGCATGGGAATCGACGTGGGAGGATCTGCCACACGGCGACCGACTTGGCTGTCCTTGACAGAGGCGCAGCCTTGTAGAGCAATGGCCGCACTGTGAATCTGCTAGTCAAAAATGAGACGTACCTCAGCCGATATCCATCCACGAGATACACAGATACGGATACACCACAAGATCTTTGCGTACCGTGTGTTCATGCTTTACCTTTGAGCAATTCGCAATGACCATTTTTTGAGGTGTTGAAGTGGCGTATTGGATAAGTCATTCTTTGCCTTGGCGCTCTTCCCGGTGTAAGAGGGGGGAGGGCAAAGGGGGGGTGAGAAGAAAGAAAAAGATGAGCTGAATGATTGACGGGGGTGTAAGGAGAATAGGGGGTGCACACACACACACACACACGCGTACACGGAGAGGACGAGAAAATATGTACACTTCGGGGTAATCCACAACATGCTGAAATAATAATAATAATAATAAGACTAGCAATAACTGAAAAGGCAGAAGAGAGGGGGAGGGGGAGGGGAAGGGGGAGGGGGGCAAAAGCGAGAGTGAATCAGCCAATCAAATAGAGACCGAGGGGAACTAAAACAGAGACGCATAGGAGAGGCACGTATTTGAAGTGAACAGCAACAAATAATAATAATTAAAGCAAGATACCGCGCGCTCCTAGGACACGCAGGTGCGTGGAAACGGTTGGCGCGGTTCCCCCGGCGAGACTGGCAGTACGGCGATGTACATCAGCTACAAGAAAGCTGCAGCCCTTTCTCCCTCTCTTCCCCCCCCCCCCCGTCCGGTGACTCGATGATTCGCTAGTAGACTTCTCCTTTGCATTTGGGTGTTATGGGACAAAATGGTCACCTGTCGCCGCTCCCTTCCCCTACTCCTCCTGTCATTGTTTTTGCTCCTGCTGCAGCATGGTCATCATAGCCTGCATCATGAACTGCATCTGGTCTTTCGAGACCGGCGCCGGTGCCGCAACGCTAGCCGGTGAAGTCGAAGAACCACTATGTTGCTGCTGCTGCTGTGGTTGTTGGGCCATCATCTGCTGCATCATACGCAACATCTCCGTTTGTGTGGGGCTGGCATGCGACACATTGTTCACAGCCGGCGCTGCCATCGGCGGCGGCGGTGAAGCTCTGGCGGCGGCGGCGGCAGCGGTGGCGCTGGGGCAAATTGCGTCATTGCCTCCGTTGGGGTCGCGAGTAGTACCCGCATCAGGACAAGGGGCAGCCGTGGTCTGATTGCTTGTATACCGGCGCCGAAGTATAATGGCGTTGCGTCGCTCTCGCGGGTCGGCCATCGAGTATTCCTTGATCGGCTGAAGCAGGCGTGGGAGGTCGCTCTCGATGGTTCCCTTGAGTAGTTGAATCCATCCCCGCTTCTCTAGCTTTTCAATGTCAGCGAACTCTTTGGAGTTGGCCTTGCTGAGGAACGCGCGCATATCCTCGCGCGTAGGGAAGTTATTCTCACTAACGTGATACTGCGACGCCAAGTCCTTGACGATGGTGTCGTAGTCCTCAAAGAAGCGACTCTTCGCCTTGTCCTTACCAAAGACAGTCGGCAAGCGGCTTCGATACGTGGCGCAGATGAGCGCGAACACAAGAACATCGCTCGCGCGGCGCAGCATAGACGTGACACGACGGTCAAGCGATTGTAGTGGGACCGTGACAATCAACTCATACAACAAATCCTCCTTTTCTTTCATGAAGAGTGCGTGGTCTGTATCATCGCGGTATGGCTTATCCCAGAAGCTAGAGACGTACAGCCGCGGCGGCTCCGTGGAGCGAACCAAGCTCGATAAATTCCAAAACAAGGAGCCGTACACTCGCATGAGCTCTTTTGGTCGCACCGAGTCGGCCTTGTTCATGACGATGCGTATCTTGCTCTCCTGGTGAAGAAGAGCTTTGCGAAAGACTTGCTGCATTTCTGGCCCGGCATCCAGCTTCGTCGGGTCGAAGAGGAAGAAGACGAGATCGCTCTTTTCGACAAACCATCGGCACACCTCAACATAGTTATAGCGGCGAGAGTGGGCATTGCCGGCCGCTTCGAGGATGCCAGGGGTATCAATAAACGAGACGGATCGCAGGATCGGGTGAGGGGCCAAGACGCCAGCAAAGCACTCCGCGAACGCGTCGCCAAACTGCGAAAGAGCGCGGTAGGGCAGTCGGCTATCTGCCAAGAGCACGCGTCCTGGGATATGTTGTAGCTCATCGCCATGCATGACAACAGTAAACTTGTCCGTGACAGGTTGTGGTCCTGTCAGGAGATAGTCGCCTTGCAGCAAGTAATTGATAAACGAAGATTTGCCGGCTGAGAATGGGCCAAGAAAAGTTACGAATGGCCGCTTTTGCTTGATGGAGTCAGCGAACCACGTGGGACGATACGCGTGGTAGGCATACGCGGACTCTACAGGCTCGATACGGTTGATGTAGAGCTGGTTGAGCTGCAGCAAAGTCGACTCAATGTGGCGATCCCAAGCGTCCTCCTTCGTTCTTTCCTCGTCAAGGGTGCTCATCTCAGTGTATTGCAGGTCAGTCGGAATCGTTGTTTTTCCCCCGTCCTTTTTTTTGTCCCACTAGCCTGACTTTTTCGCGTTGTATGGGCCTCCGCACTGTCCTGCGAACGAGGCGTGCAATTTGGACGCGGGTGTGTGTCGAGAGAAGTGGATCTAATCGAATAGGGGGGGGAGGGGGAACGCCAAATAAAAAGAAGGGAGCAAAGAATGAGGAGTACACATACGTGAACACTACCCGGAGCCTGATACTGCATCTTTTTAGTGACTGACGCACACACACCTCTCGCAGTGCCCAGACCGTTTTTTTTTTGCTTTTGCTCTTCGTCTCGTGCGTCTAGAAGACCATACAAGATTGGCGACCCTCCACTCCACGTGGCATGTGACAGTTTTGCCTCTTCTTTCTTCCATCATCGTCACCACGGGCACCGCCAGCACCACCACCACCACCGCAGCGGTGCACACGCATTATAGCCCCTAGTTGACTCGGTCACCTAAGCACGGTCTGTATCCCAGAGATGAAGCATCTGTATTGCAAGTCGCCCCTCACCATCGCTTGCGATACGCGGAGTCTAAACTCGTGGTACATTCCTCCTGCGGGGATGAGACTTGTCGCCAGTGGATAGTGAGGGGCAGATTAGATGCGTCCGAGTCGTCCTCCAACCCTGCCTATCATATAAGTGGCAGAAAATAAACTCACTGTGGCAGATCACAAAGACACCACGCAGTGGAGGGGAGGGGGAGGGGGGTCTGATGAGTGAACGCTGCAGTAACAGATTGCTTGGGCGTGGAAGACACATGACCCTCCCCCCCCCCTCGTTGTCAGCACTGCATCGGCTTCTGTTTTCACAGGAAAATTGTATTCTGTTTGAGTTCTACCCAGAGAAGACACTAAAGCCCTTCCGGGCACCACACACACAAAGTTGAGTCCCTCCTGTCATCAGGGTATCCAAAAAAAAAAAACTTGAACAAACACATGACGAGCAAAGTAGTGAGTCGATACAGCATATACCCCCACTCCACCCCCCCCCAAAAAAAGGGGGAGGTCAACATTGCGATGCGCGCACAGAAAAACGAACGCTCTGCCCTGCGTCGAACCGCCCCCGTCGCCACCACCAGCCCGCGCCAATGACAAACAAAACGCGTGAACAAGTGGAGGAAAGTCATAGTAATGAAAAGTCTGGGAAAGAGAAAGGGACACGTGAGTTGACGTCGCGGAGTACTCACGACGCGGTCTGCGCCAGAGTCACTTTAAAGCAAACACACAAAGGAGGAAAAATTCTTTCGTTGTTGTATGCACTTGGGGTAGAAGCTCAACATACCCCTTGTTGCCCATTGCTGAGACACTTTCGCAGCCGCCTGCTGATGCCCTCAAGACGCGCCAGCACCACTGGAGAAGCAGCCACTGCGGTGATGGCAACAAACAGGGCGACAACGTAGCACTTGTCTCTGGGCACACCTCCATTGAACACTGTCTCGAGTCTTCGTCCCTTGCAGAATAGCAGAAAACAGCAAAAAGATACGACTGGGGAGAAAAAGAAAAGTTGTGCTAAATTCAAGGAACACACACACACACATTCTCACACAAACGCGAACGCTGTGCGGTTGAGCAGCGCTGCTCTGACAACCTTCTTCAGGGAGCGGTTCACTTGTTTGTGTTTTATTTCCTACTCTGTACAGCGCCGCTACGCCCCAAGGCACGTGTCTCCTATCAAAAGGATCTCGATCACTTTATGTTTGCTCAAAAATGCTGATGGAATGCCTGCTAGGCCAACCACCACCACCACCACCACCACCACCACCCCTCCGCGGAAAGGTCACCCCCCTTTGGAATTCTAGAGGATCTCAGCGAAGTCCCCAAAGGCGTACTGAATAAGAGACTCCAACGTCATCGCCTCCCGTGGCCGGCGCAGTTGCGCCTCTCCACCGCTGCTGCTGTTTCCCGGTGAACCGATAACCGCGGGTGAAATGACCGCAGATCCGTTACGGCAGCGCGCATCCACGTCGCTGCTATACGAAGCATCCTCGTCCTCCGTGGGAATCATCGAGGATGACCGTAGCAGGAGCTGATCATGCGCCCCGCCTCCTCTGTCGGTAGGGGAGCCCAACGAAGCGGCGTCTGGGATGCCTCGACTACTTCTCCTCCTTGAGGTAGACTGCGCCCGGATGAAGTACTCTTCTGCCAACGGAAGAAAAACACGCACCGCCAGTGGTGTGTTGAAGGTGACAGCTGGACCGCGCGATTCGCAGGCACTGGACGTTGATTGGAAAGGTAGAGACGATGTGTGGATGGACATAATGGAGTTCTCGCCGTGATTCAGGGGAGCCCCGTTAGAGCGATTTGATGAGCCACCATGCAACACGTACGGCGGTGGCGGCACCTGATGCTCCGACTCCCGTGGGTCTGGCTGGCTTGTGGGCAGTGTCCCTACCGCGCAAGGGCACATGTGTGTTCCTGGAGCGGCCGCAGCTGCGCTACCAATCCCTTGCTGCATCCATGCTGCCGTGCCTTGCCAGCGTCGGGTTCGTCGGAGACCGGCGGTATCGATAAGCTCTCGTGTAACACCGTTGCGCAACTGCCGCAGAACCTCCATTGAAAGTGCCTGAGAAGGTAAAACCGCCGGCGACATTGATGAAGTACCCGTTGGCGTTGAGGGCACGTCACCAGTCAGAGGGTAGTTGGGCAGTCGCGCGCCCTCCAACACCGCCACTGAAAACATGTCCGCGTCCCACGCATACGCCAGCTGCAGCGCATCCTCCACCACCGTCTGCGCAGCTGCAGCGGGCACCGCCCCCTGCGCCAGATCCCACAAGAGAACGACATTCGCACCCCAGAGTCGAGTCGTGAAGAGGATCCGTAGAACAGGGTGATTGGGCAACGGTTGAAAGGAGTCCCGGTAGCTGTGTGAGGATCCCAGCAGCAGCTCTGGTGCTTTGCAGCTCTGCATCACATCCATTGCGGCGGACTCGGAGCCGATGAAGAGCAGCACCGAGTGGCGTGTGTGCGCGAGACGAAGGAGGTGCTCCTCTGCTGCACTCGACACGGACGATTCAAGAGCGCCAGACTGGGTGCCGGTGCAGGACCCCAGGCAGCGCAGTAAACCAGAGACCGGTGAAAGATCGAGAATGATGGGCTGAAACATCGGATCTCGCAATCGTTGGGCCCGCGGCCGCATGGATGACGCCGCCAGCGCCGTTGACGCATCACCCACTTCGTTGCTCAGCTTGACAGTACGCACCGGCACCAGACGGGCTGGAGAGAAGCCAGGAACAGCGGTGTTGCCCTGTCGCACCATTGAGGGAGCGGCATTTCGAACCCCAGTAAATCGACTGATGTCCACCTCCGCACGATAAGGACTGCTCCCAGAACCCATGCCGTCCGCCAAGCCAACCGATTGCTCTCTTCGGTTCGCAGCAGCTACAGCATCCGGAGCCGAGGTGCTGAGAAATCTCAAGAACATCTCTTGCAGCTCGGTCTCGAGCCGCTGCTCCGACGCTGTACAGCGGCACTCAGCAGCCTCCAGCTCCTGCTGCTGTCGCAGAACCACGCATTCTGTCACCACAGAGTCCACAATCATGTCCGCGTCCACGTGACTCTCCGTTACCTCAAGCAAGGAAGCTAGCTGATGGTGATGGTGTGCACGGAGAGTATTGATTTTCTCCGAGTTCGAATTGACAAGACTGGCGAACTGCATGTTGAACTGCAGAAAGAGGTGAGCCGCAGCGCGCAGAAGCTCGTCATTCCGACTGACAAGTGTGAGAAGCCACAGGAGCGATGTCGGCGAAAGCGCGGCGGCGGCATTCATAGTGAGGCCTTTGCGAAGCTGCACTGACGCTGGTCGGGTGTCTTCTTCAGTGTTGTCTCCCCCTTCCAGAGTATGAATGGGACAGACATCGGTAAGATGGTAGCGAAACGGCGATGCCTCGGAATCGGATGTACTGCCACCTAGGGCGACACAGTTGTGGCCTTGCGCTAATGGCATCGTGGAAGCGGTGAGTCGAGGTGGGGGGACAAGGTATGTGTCCCACGACTCCACCATTGCCACCATCGGGTCCACCTCGGCTGCCGCTGACATCCTCAGCACGGAGAGAGAGGAACGATAAAAGGAGCTGGTGGAGATCTTCGTGGAGCAGCAGAAGTGCTCCAAATCTCCAGAGCACCCTGCACACCGAAGTTCATCACGGGTGTTTGCGGTTGCGGTTGCGGTTGCGCGCGTGCACGATGGTGATGAGAATTAAAAAGAGAAGTGCCAGAGAGCCCCCAACTCGTTCTCACGTGGCCGGCGGCAGCGGCGGCGGCGGGGAGGGGAAGGGGGGGGCACGCCAGTGATCACAGGCGAAAACGTCGCGGTAGGAAGTAGAGTCGAAACCATGCAGATGAGAGTAGAGGACAGAGAAGGCGAAGTAGAGGTTCAACAGGGGAAAAAAGGGTAGGAGTTCAATTCCTCAATTCGGGAGCCGTCGATTGGATGGCCGTAAGAGGCTACAGCCCATCCCTTGCGTGCGTGCAGGTGTGTGTGTGTGTGTGTGTCTATTCATTCCTCGCTTTTTTGTTTTCTACTCTCTAATCCCCGTCCGTCAGTTGCCAAAGCACTTCCGCTCGCTAAAAAAAAAAAAACGCTGTCCGAAAGACTGCGGCGCCGCAGTGCTTCTCCCCCTCCCTTTTTTTTCTTCCCAGACCGGGCGGTACTCGCACAAATACCCGACACTCACAAAAACACCACATCCGCCCCGCTGGGCGTAGCTACTGCTCACCCCCTCTGTCTCTATAAATTTTTATAGTACCAGAGATTCGTTGCCTGAAACTCCATGCGAAAAGGAGCTACGCGCCCCCGTGACAACAGCAGCAACCGCCCATACATACAAATATATAAAACAATGTAGATCATCACGGAATCGAATCCCTCGTCCTGCAGCAGGAAAGTTTCCTTGTCCGTTCCATTGTTTCCAGCCACCCCTCTTTGTGTCCTCCTTGCGCGGTGTCTCAAGAAACAACTACGCGAACACAGACCAAGCTCATGAAGTTTCGAGGAAAAAACTTGTGGGTGGGATTGGGTGGGGAAAGGCAGAGCATGATGTCCCTGCCTGGCGTCACATCTATCACGTTGTGTACGTGTGCGTTTGTGTGTAAGAGGATATGCACGTGTCCAATTGCCTCTTGTCATCCTTGTTAGGCGCCACTCGCAACACGTCATCAAAAGAAGAAAGGGGATCGCAAGCGAAAATTCGTGGAACTGAAGATGGCCGTGGAAAGGCGGGGAAGAAAAACGACATCAGCACTACAGAAGAGAGGGGAACACAGGAGGGGTGATATATATATATATACACGCGGGGTGGGCCAGACACACATACGCACACGCACCTTCGCCTGATGCCACTATTCTCCTCTTTGTTTGTGCTTCATGTGCGCGAGGCACCAGAATCTATACAAACATGTTCATGTGTGTGCATGTGAAAGAAGAGCACCAGGACTTTTGCAGTGAACCCGTATTATTCAAACGCGTCACATACACATACACACACGCACAGGCACAGGCACAGACACAGACACAGACACGAAGAGAAGATAAATGAAAAAGAGAGCGGGACAAAAAAATTTCACCTGTCAATAAAAACGACTGCGGCCGCTGACGCGCCGCCAGCCACCAAGATCCCAGGACAGACAACGCAAGGGCAAAGGAAAAAGTGGAGCGTGCTGCAGCTAAGGGAAGGGGGTGTGGAGGTGGTGGTGGTGGTGATGTGCGATGCGTAGACTACGCTGGAAAAGTGCAAAACGTGTTCGAGCCGAGACGAAGGGAATATGGGAAAGGAGAAAAAAATAATAAAAGAAAGAAATTCGAGCGTCAGGAGGGAACAGAGACTGCTGAGGTGGGGTGGGGAAGGAGGAGTGAGTGATCCCCTCACAAATACCAAAGGGGGAACTCGTTGACTATATCGAAAGAGCAAAAGCCAAAAAAAAGGTTTTTTTTTTTGCAAAAAGAAAAAAGGGGCTGTGCGAAGACAGCCAAAGAGAGAACAAAGAAAAATGGATCTAAAAACGATACGAATGGGAACACCATCAGAGAGTGACTGGGAAGAGAAGGCTGTCATCATATGAAGAAAAAGCGAAGAGAACCAAGGGAGTGTAGGGAATGGTGGGGAGCGACTAGGGAGGCAAACGACACACCCGGTGTGCTGCCTTTCTTTTGACCGCTGTTTGTGTGTGTGTGTGTGTGTCGGGGGGGGTTGTGAGAATCACCCGTGTCAGAGAAGCATGCGGTGGCCCTTCGGTGCCGACGAGGGTGGGGGAGATGGCTGTAGTTCCCTTTCGACCTCGAGTGCGCCATCGGATGGGAACGGCTCAAAGGAGCGGTGAAAGTCCTCCACAAGGGTTGCCGGGGTGTCTGTCTCCACCTTCTGTGTCACTTTTATATCGTAGCGTGAAGCCTCTGCACGGAATGCAGCCACCGAGGAGGCGTACTGGATCTTTATTTGGGGGGAGCAGGTGGGCGGGCACATGTACACCATGACAGTCTCCTGGAGTTGTGTGTTAGGGGAGGGGTAGCGCAGTAAGATAAAGCGAGGTTCGGCGTCCGAAAGGATGGACTTCAACTGATCGAGGTCACCGTCGAGCTGCCTCACCGATTGGTCCAGAAGAAGCTCCTCAGCTGCGACCATGAAAGTGGCCACGTCCACCTCGCCGTTAGCGAACTGTGTCAGCATATCATCCGCGGCCGGAGTGAGCTTAATGGGCACGCCGGGAAGCGCCACCGGCTGCGGTGCCAAGTCCATTTCCGCAATCGCAGCCTGTTCCCGCTCTCTCTCTGTCATCAAATCCTTCTGCTCTTCCTCCGACAGAGTCTCGAACAGACTCGGCACCAAATCGCTCATCTCAAAGATCTGAACCGGCCCCCTTTTCGCACCTGGCGTCATCTCTAACAAACGCTTTACTCCCGTGGAGTATAGCATGCGATTCACGGTACTGGCGGTGCTGCTCACGTACATGATGACATGCTGTGTACCTGGTGCGCTGCGGACCACAATATAGGCGGCGGTCACACCCACCGTCTCCAAAAGCGTACGGGTCTTCCCTAGGACACCTTCGAGGCCGTCACCGGTCGAGCACACCGGTGGCGCCAGTAAATGGAGCACCCCCTCGTCAATGATGAGAGGCACTGCCACCGTGGCGGTGTCCTCTTCGCCTGATTCCCTCAGTGCCTGCTGGACATCAGGTGCCATGGAGAGCTCGATGCGTGGCATGGCGGCGCGTCTGCGTGAGAGGCGGACAAGCAAAAATAGAAAAGGCGAGAGTGGGAGACACTATAACCTAGCAACCACAGAGAGAGAGAGACACAGACACGGAGAGGAGAGGAGAAGACCAGAAAGAAGTGGGGAAGGGGGGACCGTGCACACGACTCGCAAAGGAGGAGAGGGAGACAGAAAAAAAAAAACAGTGGCGCACAGTTGTGGAAGACAGCGCAGAGCCCAAGACGTAACAGGTAAAACACCCAGGTGGCCGTGCCGAGAAAATATACACACACTCACACACACAGGAACAAATAACTGGCGCTGACACGCGACGATAGGGTAGCCACAGAGGAAGAAAAAATGCTAATAAAAAAACGGTGACAACAGGGAGATGAAAAGAGAGGGAGGTATCAACGTAGAATGGGGAGGGAGGGAGCGACCAGTGGCGAAAGATGAAAGGACTCCATGCGCGTCGTGCACACGCCTTCTCGCGCCTAGAAAGGGGATGCAGAAATGCAGAAGACAACAACAGAGGGGCCCGGCATCCCTCCCGCGGCTTTCAAGGTGTTCACCAGCACAAGTTCCAATATGAAAAATATGAGAACAAAGCACCGATGGTGTGGACTAAACTCGATCTCTTGAATTGTCCTGTAGTTGCTTTGCCCCAACTACGGAGGCTCCCGCCCACGTTTTTTTTTTTTGGCTATTGCCGTAGAGACTTTCGTACACGGGACTCGCCGCCCTCCCCTCCCCCCTCCACACACACACACAAACACACTTTTTTTTTTGCAGGGTTCGTTGTTCAGAACAGACCAAATAGAGAAAGACAACACAAGGGCGCACCTCATCCCATCACGGAGAGACGAGGTGCTGGAATACACGAAACTATGCGATCGCAGTTTCACAAGAAAGTCGATGCGGCAGCAAGTACGTGAGACTCCCACTTGTGGCCCCTCCCAAGGGCAGAGAGAGAGAGAAGGGGAGGGAGGGAAGCGTGCATCTACCGCACAGCACACAGCGGTGCGTGCGATTTTCGCCCTTAAGGGGAATAATGAAAACCGTGGAATTACAAGAGCTCCTCTTTACGGGAAACATCAACGAGCTGCTGCCGCACAGCAGTGATGGCGTCACTGAAAGCGTGTGTGGGACCGTACTTCTGCACACAGCTGTCCACCATCTGCTCCAAGACGCGGCAGAGGGAGCGGTACGCCTCCCGCTTGGACTTGCGCGAAAAGACGGGACTCATAATCCAGTAACGCAGACTCGTAAAATCAAGGTTCACCTGGTCAAAAGCGGGGACAGCGAACCACCCATTCGTATCGACAGCTTGCAACTTTGACATCACACGAAGCGCTACTTTTTGCACCTCTGCGAAACCGCTGTCAGGAACGGCGTGCTGACGCATGGAGTCACACGAGTGTACTCTCAAATCGGAGGCACTGAACAGTTCGCTCGCGGACTGTTCAGATGACCCGAGTTTCGCGAGAAACGATGCGGAGAGTGTTCGCAGGGAGGAAAGCCAAGTCGTCCACAGCTCACACACATCACCCACGGTTACTCCGCTCCCTCCTCCAGATTTCTTTGACTTTGCGGACACACGCATCCTGTATTGGTAGAACAAGACCTGCATTTCGAAAAAGAGGCGGTGAAGGCCGAGGGCTCCATATTGACGGTTCCACGCACGCACGAGGATCTCCTGGAACGTAAGAGTCTCGACGTTGACCGAGGGCCGAGTCGGTTTGGCTGCAGTTTCCGGGCTACCCGAAGTCGCCGCCGCGAGTTTCTCAAGCGCCGCGAGGCGGCTGATGGGAGATGCTGTTGCCACCCCAAGGAGGTTCCAGAGGTCCGCGTTAATGAGGACAAACAAGCTCCGCAAAGCCAGCGACGTCGCCGCGCCACCAAGTTGCTCGAGAAAGCACGAAACCGCAGAATCGGTCTCGGCGGCCGGTCTAGCGCCGAGGAGGGTTCGCTCAAGGGCCGAGGATGAAGACGACGACGCGATTGCACGTGTGGTCTCCAGCGGTGTTTCGCCATTATTTGAGGGGGAACTTTGATCGCAAACAAACTGGGCGGGCCACTGCTCGGTCTGGAGCAGGGCCGGAAGCTCACGCAGCATCTTACCCACATATTCCAAAGGAGGCGAACCAGACATATCCTCTATCTTCGTACCCACGACGATCACCTCTGGGGAACTGCCGACAAACATCTGCACTAGTGTACCCTCAAAAGCATTCACACTCTGCTCGATGCACGCGACCACCGTGTCTATATCAGATCGCATTTGCTCGTGCACGGCATTCGGAACTGCCTCTGTCTGCGCAGTCGCCTCAGCTCGCAGTATCGCATCCTCCAACTCGAGATCCAGTGCCTGAAAGCGGCAGTACAGCTCCAGCGTCGTTGCCGGGCCAGTCGCCACAGGAGCTCCGGGTGATGTGAATGGTGCGTCATTGGTCACCGCGGTCGCACCCGACCCTGTCTTTGATGAGAACGCGGTGTGGAGAAAATATCCGGAGCTGTCCAATTCAACGACTCGACAGAGGAGCGACATCGCGTGACGAAGAGCCACAAAACACCATTGATACTGACGAGCCACAGAAGAGTGCGACAGCGCCGCATGATCGGCGAAGCGCTGCGCCGGGGGGGTCAGTCGCTTAACATTGTGAAAAAAACAAGTCGACGGAGATGCGCTTTGGTCACCGAACTCAAGGAAGCGACAAAACACTGCGTGCTCCTCCGGTGTCAATGGGTTTCCAGGGCTGATTTCGGTGAAGCGAGCTGTGGAATCTTCCCTTCCTGGTGGGCTCCGCGACCGCTTTCGCGCTGCCGTAGAGGCCGAGATCGGCGCTGGCTGTACCGGGAGGGGAAACCGTATTAGTGGTTTGCCCTCCCCGGCACGGTTGGCGTCCCCTTCAAACACTTGCTGCATCACCCTAGCTGTACTCTCCGATTCGATGGGGAGAGCATAAGAAGCGGGGAGACACACTTGGTTAGGAAAAGACGTAGGGGGTGAAGGAGGGGACCATACTACGTGAGTATATCGATGCACAGAATCACGTAGAGCTGGATTCTAAAGTCCTACGCGCTTGTCCCTCGGCGACTCAAAACAACAATCAATGTAGTTCAAATTTTTTTAAGGTAAGGTCCACACTCAACTCTGCTGTTGCACCTCCGTGTGCGCACCGCATTGGTGTGGAGGGGGTTAAACAAACAAAAAAAAGAGAGAGTGCATTGGTCATGCGAAGCAAGTGGTCATGAGCGGAAGACACAGTTGCAGCATCTCTATGTGTGGAGGGAGGGAGGGAGAGGGGGGGGGCTTGGAGACCTCCTATTTGGTTGTCAGCACAGCAGAAGGCTGCTCCATCGTCCATTTTCTCTCTCACTCTTGGTGCCGGGGGAATATCGCTCTGACTGTTGAAAGTACGCACGTGACAGTCGTTCTTCACGACTGCACTGCAAGCCCTTTGCGCTCCTTTTTCCCTTGGCAAAGGAAGCCCAAGTTATCCCTAGCAAAGACACCGTGTTTGAATAGAGCAAAGCACTCGCATCGCCACAAACACAAAGTCTTTTAATGTCGCATCTCTCCCCCTCCCTCCCTCCCTCCTTGCCTCCCTTTCGCGAATATGAGTGTGGATACTCAACTTCAAGCGATGATGTTGCTGTTCATCATCACAGCACGTCGTGCGAGGCGTGCATCGAATCAAAGTATTTTCTGTTACTCGAAGTATTCCAGTCGCGCAGCGGGAGAATGAAGACTTCTCCAGCCAACGAGAACACGTTACGACGTCACTGTGTCTCTCTGTGCGCAGACAAGACGATGAAAAAGAGAGAAAAAAACAATGAAAAGGAGCGGGAAAGACTAGGTAGAGTTGGAAGCCTCAGCCAACGGCTCGTTGTGCTGAGCCCAGACCCTTTGCAGACCCTATACAGCCACTCCAGAGAAACCTCTACAGCACCGCCATGCGCTTAGTATGCCACAACACATACTGTGCAGCACCACATAACAAGAAGCAGACCACCATTCTACCCCACACACACATTCGCTGCGCCACGTGCACACCGCGCACCGCACCCGCGCTCACCATTATCGACTAATATATATATAGGTTGCCTTCTTTAACCCCCCCCCCAGCTCACCAAAGGGAAATCACCTCTCGTTAAGGCTTGATTTGACGGCAGTCCTCCCGTCGGCACCACTCTCCCTGCTTCTTCGGCTCCGCACAGAGAGGGCAGTAGTACCACTCCTCCAGCTTGAGGTATCGCTCTTTGAAGTGAAGGCCGTACGTCTTTCGACGAAGCTGCATCGGGTTCTTCTTTCGTTTTGGCGTACCACCCTTGCTACCCAAAAGTACCGGCGTCACCTGGCCAATGAGAGCGCTATAACAGCGCAGTGTCGTCCTCTGAAACATCACCGCTAAAGTCGATCCCACAGCTGAGAAAAGCCTAATGGAGGAAAAATAATAATAAAACAGAGCAGAATGCGGAGGGGAGGGGGAAGGGGGGGGGGGAGGGGGGGCGCCGGCAGGGAGCAGGAAAGGGGAGTGGCTGCACGTTTCGAGGAGCCGTGGACCTTGTGAGCATGAGGAATACGAGGGCATGAGCGCAAGCGTGATGCGAAGGCGTACAAGTGGTGAGGAAGCAGAATGTGAATATTAAAGATTTTCAGTCGGGGTCGCATAAAAAAAAAGAGGAATATCCTCTGCCAGGAGTGTCACCACTTCAAGTCCCCCGAAACTCTACCTGCAGAAACATCTGACGGCGTGAAAACAAGTTGAAGTCGAAACCGCGGTTCCCCGTAGGGCCGAGGGTGCGTGACAGAGTACACTGACTGCATAGGGAGACAAAGAAGGTCACATGGGCTCGCCCTGCCACTCTTTTCCGTGACTTCACTGTACAAATAAATATCGTATTACCCCATGTACCAGAGACGTGCTGGCATGTCTAGTCGCACTTCGTCATGCGGCCCCCCCCTCACTGTTTTTGTTTTTTTTTTTTGGGGGGGGGGGGCCTGAACAAACGTGACTTCGCTGCTTCCTGGTTAGCATGTTTTCCTTGCTGTTGTTGTTGTTGACAAGGATATATTTTTTTAATGAGTTTTACCCCTACCCTGAAACAGCGTAAACACAAACCACACAGAGTCTCCCTCGCCCCCGCCCCTCACCTCACGCCGAGACCCCACCCGCATCCTTTCCAGCGCTGTGGGCCCCAGGGTGCAGAGAGAGGAGAGGAAGGGGGAAAAAGAGATACGAGTAAAAGCCGCACAACAAACCACTATCACAGCACAGCGGCCACAAACACTATCGTCTGCAATGAAGCGATGGCCCATAGGAGGCCGGAGGCCGGGCACTACCGATCGCCACCGACAACGCTAAGCTCATCGCACCAACCCCAGCACAAAGAAGGAAATGACTAACAAGGAGGATGGTGTAAGGCAGCTGCACTGTCGGCACATAAAGCACGCACCTGGACCCCGACACACGGCACCGTCACTCGTTTTTTTTCTGCGCGAGCGACTTGCCATCATCTTTCAGCTCATCCTTCTCGCACGCTATGGCGCCACGGTGATTGAAGTGAATAAAGCCTACACCGGTGTTCATTTGATCGTCGTAGCGGAGGCACTTGTTAACGTCACATGTCCGCGCCTTCTGCATTTTGTGGCGGTGCGCGAAGCCGAGAATACCCAACACCACTCCAGCGAGCACCTCAATCGTAATGGGTACCATCATCGCCGTGGAGGACACCCTGTGGCCCCCAAAACCGGTTTCGGGGATGTAGCCACGTTTGTGGTGGGCCGCCTGCAGTTGCTGCCGAATGGAAAGCGCCATATACAGTGAATGGGCCAGGAGGAGGAGCCCTGCGTAAAAAAAGAAATCGAGAACAGCCATTTTTTTTTATTGTGTGTGTGTGTAGATAAATCGATACCGCTTCAACTCGTGCCGTTGTAATTGGGGGAGATGGGAGGATCAATCGATTATGTTACGCACCTTCTGGACACCTGTGAGACTGCGGGTGTGAACTGCGGCGAAGATGCTCTTCTTGGCGAAAGTCTCCTTCTTTCCGATGGGGGGTAGAAAGAGGGAGGGAGGGCACAACGAGCGTCACTCCTTTCAGAGACGATGCAAAAATATATATATATATACTTGTGGGTGAGCGGATCCGCCCTCGTAGTGCACTTTTGTGGTGTTGCTTCCCGGTGATCCAAGACAACGACACCGACGTCGAATATGCGACAAAAGCGATTAACAATAATAAAAAATAAATGACGGGAAACGCGGAGAAGAGAGGAGCGATAAAAGAAAAAGGGTGCAAGGACGGAGAGTACACCATCAAAGGGGGGGAGGAAGGGGGGAGGAGAGTGCCATCGCAGCGAAGTAATCCTAGGAAAAATCCAGTCCATTAGTAGCACAGCACGTCACAGCCAGACGTTGACGAGGCGAGCTGCACAGCTTTGCTGCCCTTTTAGGGCGCGACATTAAATATGCATATATATATACATATATGCACATAATTTTTTTTCTTTTGGAAAGTGCGACCGTGGCAAACACACACGCAAACACGGGATTCAATCCGGTAGACGGTGCTGTTACTTTCCTTTTAGCTCTGAATAGAAAAAAAAAAGATCGACTAGAATCCGTGCTCATGTGGCGTCAAGATATACACATCCCGGTTGGGGGAGGGGATGGGGGTGTTCAGGTGCAAAACAAAACGAATGGCACCAAGAGGAGGGGACAGGGAAAAGAACAAAGAGAACGCCGTGCAAAGATGGCCGGAGCTCACACACAGAGATGAACGAGGAGAGCCACATAGAGGGGGAGAACAGCAAGAAAGGGGGCCAAATATAAAATGAACCAAGTAGTACCTTGACGTGCGCAGGTCTGGCGCATTTTGGTGTGTGTCTGTGGGTGTGTAGCAGCGTCTCTCCACAACAAGAACCTCCCACATTCTCCTCTGCATCTTTTTTTTTTGCCAATAACAACAGCTGTCGTGACGTGAACAAGGCACCGCACTGCCGCGTTGAACTGTGCAAATGAACCATACAAATGCGAAAATATGGAGTGAGATAATTTTAAAAAGAGATGCGGCAGAACACATGTAAGTACGTCTACGGTGGTGAGACGAGTATCCCATTCTCGGTAATGATCACAGATGCACACAAAGGTTCTGTTACTGACAGCATAGCGTGGTGCTTGGTTTTTGGGGAGAGGAGGAGGGAGGGGGAAAGGGGAAGCGATGGCTTCTTTCCTTGTCTTTTTTTTTTACCTCGCCCCTTCCTTGAAGGAGCCAAACCTACTTACTTGAGATCTCGAGCTCCTGCAGCCGACTCAGTATAACCGGCCGTGACACCTCCTGTATTTCGCCGCCCACAATCATCTCGTCCATGATCATGAACACCTTGTGGAAGTTAAACACCAAGTCCAGCTCGCACACATCCTTGAAGAACATATCCAGCACCTCCACAAGCAGGTGAATCAGCTCCACGTACATCAAGTCATTGTCCTCCTGGTCAATGCCCAATATGAAGAAGAGTCCGGCGTAGCGGCGGTAGACAAGTTTGATGTCCGTGTACGATACAAAGTTAGCGGCATGCCGACCACGCGCATTCACAATAACGTGAGCCTCACGCTTTATCTCCGCCTGGCCAGCGTCATCGACGGGGATATAGAACTTTGCCAGCCGGGTCTTGCCCATGCGGTTCTGCAAAAGAATAAAGTGAATCATTCCGCTGGAAGTAAGCACTCGTCTGGTTGTTGGGGCTTCTCCTCCTGTATTCGTGGGTTCATATAAATCTCTTTTTTTTCCTTTCCTTCGCACCGCTGCAGGCGGTACGTGTGTGGGTATGTGTGTGTGTGTGTGCGCGCTAGAAATTAACAGTTTTACAAAAACGTCGGAGACCAGATCCCCTTCCCCCTCCCCTCCCCTTTGACTGCTCCTGTTCCAACGCTTGGTACTCTGCAGACTGAGCACCAAAACTAGCTGTTCTGCCTTTGTATTACGTTCTACTTGCACATGCGTGGCGGTGTTGGCACCTCTCCATTTCCACAGCTGAATGAAAAAATATATTTACGGGAAAAGAGTGTATCGGTGAGAGATATTTTTTTTTATGGGTGTGGAATCGGCGAGCATAAAGAGTCGTGATTATCACACCAGAAAAAAAAAGAGAGAGAAAGTAAACGAGGCTGCTTGTGGCAAATTGTTTTCATAAGCGCAGGCTGTGTGTGTGTGTGTGCTGCATCCTTGTCCCCTCACACACACACACACGCTTTATACGCCGTCTTCTCTTCCCGCTCTCGGTTCCCGAACTTACGATGCCTTTCACTTTGTCGTCAGATTTTTGTCGCCCTCTGCCGCGGCCCCCCCCCCACACACACACACTTTTTTTTTCAAAGGATATATAACAACACTGACAAACAGCTCAAGGAAAAAGGGGGGAAGGCGTTAAGAAAAATACTACACGCACACTCACGCCCAAACAGAAGAGGCAATGGGAAAGAGCCCCACCCTCCTCTCCCTCCTCCTCCTCCCCCCCCCCACCATACACAAAAAAAAGTCGGAAAAGACTGCGCTGCAACAACACTCGTTTCATATTTACGCATATACACGCATGTGCACGTGTGTTACTCTCTCCTTTTTGGGGTCGTTGTTTTGAGGGAAAGGAAGGCTGTGTCCAGGGCTTCGAAAGAGAGAAAACAACAAAAAAAGTAACGCGCTGCGGCCGCCAAACGGCGTCACTTTTATTGGCCCTTTACCCCCTACCCCCCCCTTTGTTGTTTTGAAATACTTGAGTAATTTAGTAGAAAATGGTTATCTGCCTCATGCCCCGCCGTCGCGCATGGCTCTCTCAGCATAATGCGCAAGCGCCGCTCAGGCCCTCATTGCTAAACGCCTTTTTATTCAATACACACACACACACACACGATGGGTTTCTGAGAGGCACGCTTACGCGGGTGTGCGCAAGCGCTAAAAACTGTCATTTTTTTACCTTACGGCTTGCAGCGGCCCATGTAGCGGGGGTACATGCACGCATCCTTCACACTATCGAGGTTCAGCAGCCACACCAGCAAACGCTCAACACCGAGGCCAAAGCCGCCGTGCGGGGCGCCACCATAACGGCGCTGGTCTGTGTACCAATAGTACGTAGAAGGATCCAGACCCTCGCGCTTGTACGCCTCGAGCAGCTCATCGTAGTTGTACATGCGCATTGATCCACCAACCACCTCGCCGATGCCGGGTGCCAGGACGTCGACTGACTCCGTCAGGGTTGTGTCTTCAGGGTCTCGCTGCATGTAAAACGATTTCATCTGGGCAGGGAAGTGCGTCATCAGTACAAATTCACCCAACTTGGCTACCATGGCGCGCTCCGGCTGATCAGTGATGTCCTCGCCGAACTCGAAAGGCTTACCCGTCTCGGTGTTCAAGATACCGTTCTCGTTGCAGAACTGGATGGCGTCAGAATAGCGGAGGCGACGGAAAGGGCGCTTTGGTGTGAACTTGTAGTTGGCTGGGTCGTTCACGCTGCCATTGGGATCGATGAGTTGGCTGGGGTTCAGCATGGCAACGAAGTTACCAGCGCGCTCAATGACGGTGTGGATGACGGCACAGATCATCTCCTCCAGGTGGCTCAAAAAGCCCTCGAAGGAGCACACATCGTACTCGACCTCCAGGTGGGTGAACTCGCTAAGGTGGCGTTTTGTCTTCGACTTCTCGGCACGGTAGCTGGGTAAGCAGCAGTACACGTTGCCCAACGACGCCGTGACGGTTTCCAGGTAGAGTTGCGACGACTGCGTGAGGTACGCGTTCTCGCCGTAGTACAAAACATCGAACAGAGTCGAGCCGCCCTCAACCTGTGTCTGCACCAACGTCGGCGGCGTAACCTCGTAGTAGTGGCGCGACCAAAAGTACTCGCGGAAGGCACGCAGCAGCTCGTGGCGAACCTTCAACACAGACGAGGCGACGGTTCCGCGAGCCACGATATGGCGCTGGTCGTACAGCTTGTCGATAGAGCTCTCAGCTGTGATAATCGTCTCAATCGTGCCGTCAGAGTTGCCAACAATGGCATACTCGTCCACGTGCAGCTCCATCGGCGGCTGCAGCTCTGACTTCGCCTTGGGCTCGTGGCGTAGCGTTCCACGAATGGCGATACACGACTCCCGGTGAAAGGGCTCCGTGGCACCGTCAAAGACGCACTGGATGAAGCCTGACCCATCGCGCAGCACGACAAACGACATGCGGGACTGATGGCGTGTGCGGTGGGCCCAGCCGACGACATAGACAGGGACACCTGTTTTGTGCGACGGCAGCTCACCGATCCTGGAGCGCGGTAGCCCCTGCGCGACAGCGATAAAGTTCGCGCTTTTCGGGCACACCGCCACCTCCTTCTTTGATCCGACGGCAGCCTCGTCCGTCCCAGCATTTGGTGCAGCGACTGCTGGCTTCACCTCGACAATGACATCCTTGACTCGCTCCGGCACCTGTTTCTCCAGCGCCGCGCGCACGTGCTCGACATCCGCCCAGCGCAGAGCTGCCACACGGCGCATCTGGCCTAGCATCATGTTCGGGTTCTTGTCCCACTTTGCCTTGAGGGTGGAGGTGTCCTCCGTGGCCAGAACATCAGCAACGGTTTTCTCCACATCCGCGCGTGACACCGTCACGCCGACTCCGCACTCAACCGACATGGCTGCTGTGTCAACTGCCTCGCCGTCGGCAGCGTTCACGAACTTGATGGCCGCATCGACCTTCTGCGTGCTGTCGAGCTTGCCGTCGAGGATGAAGCTGGCGACGGGGTCGCGGTGCACAGGCTTCTTGACCTTCGTCCACACGTTGAACAGCATCACCTTCTGCTCACGAGGAGAGTCCTCTCCGACCTTGTGCTGCGCGAAAAAAGCGAGCACGTCGGCGACCCGCTCCGGCTTGGTGGACAGATCCTTAGCGCCCTTGTCGTCAAGACCAACGACAGTCTTGAGCTGCTCAACGGCAGCGGCGCGCTGCTGTTCGCTCTCCATCTTGTATTTTGGCCTTGTGTATATTCCTTTCACGTTAGCGGCC
Organism: Porcisia hertigi; assembly: GCF_017918235.1. Lineage (NCBI taxonomy): Eukaryota > Euglenozoa > Kinetoplastea > Trypanosomatida > Trypanosomatidae > Porcisia > Porcisia hertigi. The sequence continues at coordinate 970,000 of NC_090593.1, forward strand.
TTTAAAAGTAACACGGCGTGTGACTGAATGGTTATGGCTCTGCAAGGAGTGTGCGGGGGCAAACACAGCGATCGGTGGTGGTGATGATTGTGGGGGGATGGCAGGACCCGGCGATGGCGCAGCGAACACCACGGTGACGCCAGAGAGGAAAAGGGACAAGGGAGTACGTGAGTGGAGGGGAACGAGAGTTGTCGAAGGGGGGACGTGACAGAGGTGGTTGCCCCCAGATACAGCGCAGATGGTCGAAAGGCGCAGCGGTGCATGCAGAAATCAGGGCTCCACCAAGGAACGAGTGCCGCCGGTGACGGTGGATGCAAAGAGACGGGGTCGGGTACCGAGCAATGGCACTCTGTGGTGTCACGCCTTGGTGCATTAGGTGGTGACGTCGCTTTGAAAATGGTTGCCCTCTCCATGGTCAACCCGACACTGTCCGCCGTCCCTACAGCAGATGCATCCAGCTTTTCCACCAACATTGCCAAATTCATCTGTCGGGCAGCCCCCCAGCAACGCGCTTCGCTCTCCACCCCCGTAAACCTTGCCGCCGCCGACGACCACAACGCCTGTAATGTGCTCAACAGGCACACTCGCTGCCTCACGACCTGGCTTTGCTGTAGCCTCGCGATAGTATTGGGGCACATCTACCGAAACAGCGACACTCGCGCTGATATGCTGGTCTAGAAGGCGTAGAAGTAAGAGGAAGAAGCTGTGGCGGTTGTGTGGCCGAAAGACCTTTGCTATCTGTCCTGGTGGAGGCCTGCAGACTACTGTTCCCCCCCCCCTCGTTCTCTTCAGGTAGAGCGTGCACACGACGAAGCAGCGTGCAGCCAGGGTTCCGAAAACGAAAATGGACGAATCGATTGAAACAGTTGCTCCCCTCTCATTGCCTCCAATCAGCTTCTATGATCGTCTCTGCTCCTGAAAGGACGATGATGCGAAATCGTGAGGCATTCCACATGAAAATATGTATAAATATATACTGAAAGCAAAACAAGTGAGAAAAGGGTGTCTGCGACAGAGCAATGCATCATCGTACGCACGCCCTCACTGTAGGCTACAGAAGAGCCCGCCGAAGGGGTGCGGTAGGGTGCAACGAGTACAAAAAAAAAAACATCCGGCGTCATGACCCCACTCGCCATCAGAGCAGCATGCAGGAATAAGCCCTCCTCTTACCCTGAGCCATGACACCTGATAGCTCTCTCCGACGTTTCGTACAGTTGCGTAAAACACCAGAAGTCTGGTCGTCATTGCGTGTGTGTGTGTGTGTGTGTTGGGGGAGGGGAGGGGGTCATCAGGGTTACAAACATAACCACCACCCTCCGTGGACCACCTTCCTCTGTATCTCGTGCCTCCCTATACCACCCACGATGAAAGTTTCATTCGAATAAAGTTCTTTTTTTTTCGGAGGAGGGAGGGAGGGGGGGGAGGGGGGGTATACTTGTGTTTTGTTCAGCCCACCCTCCTCCCTTCTTCAAAACAAAAAGAAAACACACACATGACGGTGGGAATGAGGAAAGTGGGAGGTGGGAAAAAATAAGGAGCAAGTAAACGATCAGTCAGCAATGCGCTGTATCCGAAAACTAATATACAGTACATGTGTATATATATGTATATATATATATATATATATACGACACAAAAAAAAACAAGTGAACGAGAAGAAGACAGGCAAGGCCGTAAAAGACGCACACCGCCTCACACGCGCACGCCATGGGCCTGCGCTGGGAGGAGAGAGGGGGGGAATATACACATATATATATATACATACATATATCCGCCGCTCCGCCGCCATTCTCCTACATTCTTGAGACCGATGATCTTCTCTTTATCACGCTAAAGCTAGAGGCGATCATGAAACAATACTCGATCCTTCGTAACGCGGGTATGACGTCCAGTCTAGAACAGTCGTCCCACTTAGCGCACGTTGCAAGGCGCGCTCCCGCACAGCTCGCTCGTATTCGCACTCCGCTGCCAAGATGCTCTGCATCGTCTGAGTCATCCTATACCGTTCGACGCTCTCCCACTCCTCGAGGTCAGCACGATTCTCGGACTCCCACAGCTTTATCAGACTGTCGTCAGTCTTGGAGGTAGCTGAGAGGAGGAGCTTCTCTGTGAGGGTTTCCAAGGATTCGCCTAGAGGGAGCACAGAGACCGTGGCCCCTGCTCGGTACCGGTAGTCAAAGCTCGGAGGGCGCGCCTTTAAGGGGCCTGTGTTGGCGACTTTTTTCGCCTCTTCCCGCGCCCTCACGGCTTCCGTCTCATCGGCAAACGTGGTGCAGATCTGCGACCACGCCATCTCCTCCAGTTTGCGTTTGAGGCTCCGCTTACCTCGCTCCTCGCGAATAAGAGCGCACCGAGAGGTGTATTCAGAGGGCTCCACCACAGAGCCCTGTGTTGTGGATTTAGGGCAAGTCAGCATTTCAGAAATACTGTTCGCTGGCGCTTACTAGAGGTGTACTGTGCGAGAGAGATGATGACAGTGGTTGGCACCCCCCACCCCCTTTCCTCCGTTTGTCATGTGAGACACAGAAGTAGCTAGACATGTGCATCGGAGGCAACGTGTGGGGTGAAACCGAGCCAAACACCCCAAAAAATAGAAAAAAATAGAAAACAAAATGAGGAACGTTGCCAAAGGAGTGAGGAAAGGCGGGATAAGAAAATATGGGAAGAAGCCGTAGACAAGGGTGTGGTGGACGGAGATGGAGCAGATAGAAGCAGTTTCAGTGGGAGGAGAGGGGGAGAGAGAAGAAAGCCTTTTGCATGCATGGGTGAGCCGGACCGCGGACCTGTTGATAACACTGAGCACGTAAAGATACCGGCATTGTCCGCTCTCGAGACGCACTCGCGTGGTGCGACATCTTCCGCCAAACAACCCTTTTTCTGTGTGTTTGTGCGATTGGTGCCTCTCAGCTATGATTTTGTAGGAAAGCTGGAGGCAGAGAGAGGGAGGGGGAGGAAGGGAGGGAGGGAGGAGGAGGGCAAAAAAAAAAAGACGAGGGAAATCGTGTTCGGAAGTGAAGCAACAGGCGCAGAGGTAAGGTGAGGAAAAAAATGGAAATCAAACAATATATAATATCATCAAGCGGGCGTACTCCGTAAAGGGAGAGAAGGCGTGGGGGACGTGAAGCGACAGACGAAAAAGAAAAAATTTGCACCAGCTCGGTGCGCACGTAGATGAACAAGCCTCCACAAAAGTAACAGCCAAGAAATGCACAAGGAGTCAGGGGCCACGGGGTCATACAAAGACACGAAAGGGAACCACAAACAGAGAAAGAAATCGGTACGGTTCTCGGGAACACGCACACACACACACACACGCACACGCACACACACGCACTGCCCCGCATGCCCATTTGTTGGCGAGCAGTGAACCCATGCAAACTGCTCCAATTAAGGAAGAAAAAGAACGGGGGTATAAAGCAACGGTCCAAGAAGCGATGAAAATGAGAACAGCCGCAACAACAACAACACAACAACCAAAACAAAAAGACGCATAGGCATGAAGCGCCCTCGAATGCGCGTAGGGGGGGCACGAAGGTGCCTTGTAAAAAAACAAAGAGAGAGAGGAACACACAGCGTACGAGACATTGCGAGTAATTTGGAGAGAGCACACGGACATGTCGCCCACAGCGTGCGTGTGTGTGTTTGGGGGGGAACGAGCACGAGAGGGAAAAAATACCGAGATAACACTGTGAGTGAGGCCATGGCTAAATCAAAAGATGTCCTAAGAATCTGGGCGCAAAGATGTTGTTGTTGGAATATCCCATGTCCTTCGCATGTCATATCGGGTGTGAGTTGAACTCCATTCTAGGCCTTCTCCTTTGCATAGTGTGCGTGGTTTGGTGTACGGTAGCAGTAAAACACATGCTAGAGAGAGAGAGAGACGCAGGGGGAGCACGTCATCCAAGACCCCTGCTTCGCAGGCTAACGCTCATAACCGCTCCCATTTTGCCAGCTCACCCACGCGGTGTATTTCTCGGAGCGGCTCCGCCCTCGACTGCAAGCGGAGAGTGAGGGCTGCATGAAACACGCTCGAGTGTACCCTCTTGGCCTTCCTCCCGTGATGGCTGTGTGTTACAGACGCCTTCACTACCAAAGGGCCGCTACCACGTCACGCCGCTTGGGAAATAATCGTCGACATCTGTGGTGATGCATTGCACTGACTTTCCTAGGCCGTCCGGCAATTGACCTTGTCAAGAATAGACGTGGCTCGGCATGGGGAGGGGGGGGGGGCAATAGGACACGGTTGACTTCTTCGCGAGGCTTAGAACCCCCCCTTCCCCTCATACCCCGCGCTTGGGTTGGGGAAAAAAAGAGGTTCCTCCCTGCGTCACCGAAGCCCGTGCGTAAAATTGGGAAAAAAACGAAGATCAAGTTCGGGGGCTCACGAGAAAGAGAGAAAGAGTTGACGCGACGCGGTCTCTCCATCCCAGGGGATGGCGATCTACCAATGCCCCACCGCAGACTACCTTGCTCCAATAGCAATTTTTTTTTTTGCATGTGGCCTCGGCGTTACTACGAAAAAGGATGTAAAAAAAAAAGACACCGTCACTCAAACACGCAGGGAGCCTCTCCACATACAGGAGATACGCAGCGCACCCCTCCCCCCTCCCCTCCCCTCCCCACCCCCCACACACACACACCTCCCCTCTCACGCTTGTCCTCTCCTCACTAAAGTTCAGCAACACAAGAGACGAGCGGACCGAACCCCTGCCCGTTCTCGGCGGATGCCCGTACTCTCTCCTTAACATGGCCCCTAATTCATGCCGGACGATGGCACTGATGAGAGAAGCTCGCGGGTGCGCTCTCGCAGCGAGAGGTTGCCCATCGCGATCGTGCCGGTGTGGTCAAGCGAAACGCTTCTCCCACTCACGACGGAGCTGTCATCAAAAGAGGATAACGAAGTGCCATCAGTGGAGTTCGCCTTCTCTTCACACAAGCGAGCACGAGCCTTCTCCAACTCTTCTTTCATCTTGGCGGCACGAGCTCGGTCAAGGAATGTGGCCTCCTGCACCGCGCGGAGTTTTGCCGTCAGCAGAGCACACTGCTTCTCTGTGGTGGAGGTCCGCTGCATAGCAGCAGCCTGCTCCAGCAGCAGCTGGTTGAGCTTGCGCTCGAGCCTCACCACCGCATGGTGAGGCTCAGAGGAGTGTGTCGAGCATGGCGTGGGGTCGGCGGAGCGTGGCGTCGTTGACGTGCTAATACGGTTGCCGATGCTGTTTGCGCTGCCGCGCAGTGTGTGCACACCGAGACTTTCCTTGGGCATTGTCTGAGCATTCAATACGGATGTGGGGGCGTGGAGAAACTGCGTGGCGGCTGCAGGATCGGTATCCCCTTGCGCAGACGGCTCAGGCGACGCTGTGCTTTGAGGGATGCCAGCAGATGTGTCCATCGTCCGCCGCGACGCAAGAGTGGAAGACACGGATGTAGTTAGTGGCACGATATCGACGTGCTTCTCCGCTGGAACGGCACTCGCCTCGAGTGAGGCCGCCTGCGGGTCAACAGCCACAGAAGACTCGGTGCTAGACGCTGCCGCACGGCCACGCAGCACGCCGAGGCCTGTGGCGAGTACATCCAAGTATTTTTGCCGTTCGGCCATCAGCTCCTGCTCCACGGCCGTTTTCTTGCGTGCCATATCAAGCAGCTTGCGCTGTAGGTTCATCAAGAGATATTCTTGGCGCTCCTCCAGTGTATTTTCGACCTCTGTCTGCTGGGCGCGCATCTCTTTGATACGATTACTTAGAGACTCTGCTTCGCTCTCCTCCTCCTTCAACAAGCTCTGATAATGCTGGACCTCTTTTTCTGCGCCATCGAGGCAGCGGAACAGCTGATTTGACGCGTTTTCCTCCTTCATCTCAGCCTTCAGCACCGCACGCACCGACTCCTCGCGCAGCGTCTCAATCTTCTTGATAAGATGCGATTCCTCCACTGTCAGGGAATAGGCTGTGCTTTTAAGCGACACATACTCCCGTTGCAGTTGATCCATGGGCATCTCGTGTACCGGCATCATGGCGTCCGTGCGGTTCGCAAAAAGCGTAGCCATGGCTTGTAGTCCAACGAAACTCGGGGAAGAAGAAGAAAAAGAGAGACAGAGACAGAGAGACAGAGAGAGAGAGATCAAAGACCCCTGTGTAACTCACCAAAGAGTGTCTTTCTTGCAACCACCACCACCACTCGAGAGGCGAGAGAAATACGGAAGGAAAAAAATAATAATAATATTTATCAAAACTAAAGCGAAAGGGGGGTAGAAGATTTAAAGCCCCCAAGTGGGAACAAAAAAAAAAAGTGGGGAAGAGGGGGAGGCGGAGAACAAGCACAAACAATAACGAGAGCGTTGTTTTTGCTGTGCGTATGCACGTGTTTTTCTGTTTTTTTTTGTATGGAAGGGGGGTGCGCAAGACGAGGAATGCAAATTCAAATAAAGGAAAAATGTTGAGGTAAGAGAAGGGGCACGACAAAGGATGGGGAAATATGCTTTTGCTCTGTTTTGTTGTTTTTGTGCCCGTGTACTCCTCCTCCTCCCCTCCCTCCTCCTCCTCTTCCTCTTCTTCGAGCCTGGTCGGGTGCGTCTGTAATGTCTTTCGAGGTTGTGAAGGCTTGTATACACACACGTGTCAGTGTTAGTTTTCCTCTCTCTTCACATCCCCCTCGTTGTGCGCCTGTTCTCCTATGCGCAGCCCTTAGTGCATCAAATCAGTCAAGAATGACAAAACAAGGAGCAAAGGGAAAAAAGTAGACGTGAATTCAAAGTTGGGCGAGTAGGCACGCAAACAGAGAGAGAGAGAGACAGGCACAAAAAGAAAACCAAGATTGACTAGGACAGGGGGTGGGAAGGCGCAGCGCTAGACGAAAAAAAAAGAGCTCAAACCTCAAACCGAGGGATGAAAGTAAATATATATATATGTATATATACAGATAGATATATAGATATATATAGAGAGAGAGATTGACAGCACACCCAAACACAATTATGGGAGGGCAAATGAGCGAGAAAGAGAGTAGGTGTATATTCAAGTGATTTTGTGAATGCCACTACACTTTTTTTTCCTTCTTCATGTTCGTAAGAAACCTGAATGGAAAAAAAAGAGACGAGCAGGGGCAACCAAGAGTAGGGACGGTAGAGCAAGTATCAGAAGCATAACAAGGGGGGGGGCGATGTGTTTTCGAGCCCAAAGCACCAGGTGATTCGTTTTTGTTGTGTGTGTGTGTGTGTGTATGCGCGCGCATGTATGAAAGGAAGGTGAAGCCATGCAGAGCAAAGTGAATCCGTGTAAAGGACAGTAAAGGAAAGAAGGGAGAAGACAGGAAACTAGTAAAAGAGATGCGGTACAACTCGCAAATCGCGAACATACATACATACATACGTACGTGGCACATCCGCCCCGTACCCCCACCCCCATTTGTGCGACACCGTCGTGCGAACACGCACACAGACATCCTCCGCCTATCGAAGCACGCGTCTCACTCGCGTCGGTGTGGCGTGAAATATGATTATGAGTCGCACACAAAAAAAAAAGCACAAATCAGGGTGTCGTCTTCGATCGTGAGCGCAGGCAGCCGTTCGACGATGAAGATGAATAGAGGTGACATGTCGTTTGTTCTTTTTTTTTGGTGAATGTCGTTTCGTTTCCATTGGAGTCCTTCTCCCTCCTCACGTTCAAAAATAGATGCCACCAGTACTCTCTATAGCAGTCAAAGTGAGTCCAAACGCAAGACAACGCAGCAAATCGCAGGTAAACAGACACTAAAATGGTGTCATAGCGCGGAAAGAAACAAAAGGCAGGGCAAGAATCGCCGCCGCCGCTGCACCTCTCCTCCCCCCCACCCACCCCAGCAGACCCGTCACAGAGAAACACGCTGGATAGGAAAGCTTCAAGTGGTGACGTGTGAATCGGCGCTTCGCCCCTCGCCGTCGTGAACAACTTGTTTTTCAAATGGAACAATGGACGAGAAGGGGGAGGGCGCCTCTTACGAACGGCTCCGGACCGAGTCTCGTATGCACCTAGTTCTTCAAAAACGCAGGGTTGCCTGACGCAAGCCAGACCCGGGTTGCGTGTGGAGAACCGGTTGCTGAGCAGCTGCCCCGAGAACGCGTGCATGAGCTGTTTTTGACCGAGCCGCCCCCGAGAGTGATTCGTGAGTGTGCTGGGACGCATTCCTTCCTGCGCGGCCGTGTACAGATCGACTACGCACGGCTGGCTCCCCGCGGCGCCTCGCGCCGCTCTTGATACTCATCGAAGTGGCCGAGTGCTTATTGCTGCCAACCACAATCGGCCTTCCGGCCGTGAGCGTACCACGGGAAGATGCGGCCACTGGCGGCACCACTTCGGTCAAGAAAGAAAATCGATCGAGGAGCTGAACAACGCGAGCGACATCTTCGTAGGTGACGGTCTTGCGATGCCTCCGGGTTGCCTCTCCCGTAGCCATCGTCACGAGATCGCGCGTCAGGAGCGCGACTGCTTCACACGCAGCCATTGTGGCATCCTTCGAAATGATGGAGGAGCTGCCTTCGTACTTGAGCAAAGCTTTTACACGGCTGTGCGCAAACGCGTTCACGAAATTTGAAGCGTCGCTCGCACCACCGCCATGATCGCTCGAGCGCGCCTCTGGTGAGGCATCCACGCTATCAGCCCCCTCCTCGTCCTCTTCATCAATGTCGTACTCGTCCCCTTGGCATCCACGATCGACGTCGTCGTCATCCGTGTAGGTAAGAAAGGGATCCACGGCCGCGTTAGCGCCTCCTGGGGCCTCTTCATCAGCTGAGGCGGAAGAATGCCCAGGTCCACCGTGACTCATACCCAGTGCGACACCTTCACCCGTGCCGTCCGCTGGGGAGTGAGCGGCCGATCCCTCACCGCTGTCTCGCGGCGAGCGTTTGCTGACTTCAGACTGCCCGGATAGGCGAACAGCATGGTCCTCTTCGGCGTCACCCTGCGACGACACAGAAGAAAATGATGAACCAGACAGTGCATACGCAGCCATGCGGGGCACGAGAAAGGGAGACAACACCCCTTCCTCTCTCTCGTCCAGATCTAGCGCTGTCCCGAGCGTGTCGTCGTACGTCTCCTCATCAACGTTGCGTTCGGTTGACATCCTCGTCTATGAACAGGTGGGATAAATCTATGCTCAGAAAAAAAAAAGAAGTGTTATGTACACCTGAAGTGGATTGTGTATGCCTAAAGAAGCTGGACTCCTGTAGCGGAGGAAGCGACATATATCGAAGTAGTGGTGATCTTTGCGGAGCAAACCAGTGACATAATTGGGGGAGGGGGGTGGAGGGGGGGGGGGGGAATTGAGAACACACACACGCACACGCACGCACGCACGCACACGCGCTGGATGCTCTTGGAGGAAGAGGGGGCCCAATGGCTACGGCGCGAAACGAAGTCCAACAGAGAAACGTGACCTAGAGTCCCCCCCCAGTCAAGAACACATACACACACGTTTTCCGTGTGTTTCATTTGTTCGGATGCCGTTAACTGCCTGGGGACGAGCAGTTCAAAGCTGTTTTTTTCTTCAAGAATTGTTTGTTTTTGTTTTTTTAGGGGGAAGGGTGGCATCGCATGACCCGCCGGCCGCTGGTCCTGTCCGACATTGCGTGCCTCCAGTATAGGAGGTGCAAAGGGGGAAGAAATACGCAAGACGCGGACACACGACAACGTGAAGATGAAAGAGATGGAAGAGAGCCCTGCCAGCCTCCCTCCCCTCCCCCCAAGAAAAAAAATAAGGGAGCAATAAAAACAAGACGGCACAGCACCAAGCCCACAACAAAAAAAAAACAGGGAGATCATTCAGTATAAAAAGGAAGCGCTTTGACACAACAAGACAGGAGAAAACGAGTAGAACACTCGGTCAATATCGCATGCAAAGTACAGTGCGAGCGATGACGCACTACTTTGAAGAGACGCACCTCTCTCCCCCCATAAGGCTACCTTCCCTTCATACACCCATACACACACACACAGACACACACCACATGGGCAGAACCCTTGAGAAAGATAAACAGGGAAGCCGACAAAAAGTGAAAAAACAGCCAAACAGAATTTCACCACACAAAGAAAACACACATGAGCTCAGCTGTACGAGCAAAGAACAGTAAACACGCCAGGCGCACCCCCCACACACACTTCCGAGCACACACACACACACGCGTGGGGGGGGGGGGAGAGAGAGACTGAAAAAAAAAAGAGTGGGGAATGAGAACTGACCAAAAAGAGCGACAGCGACATTGACGTCGTGAGGCCACGAATGGTCAACGGCAGCGAAGCTACCGAGCTTTTCTCCCCCATTTGAAAACAAACGGTGAGGACAAGAGAAAGGAGCACGCGAGCATCGATAAGTGGCATTCGCACTGGAAAAAACACGCATAAGCGATGAAGTGAGTTCGGTTTAGAATGATGGGTGGCAACGGTGGAGGAGAGAGGGGAGAAACAACGACGACATCCGAAAAGAAATCCCAAAAGTCCTCGATTGAAGTCCAGCACATTCGCCTATCATGCGCACACGTTGAATGATTACGCAAGCAATCGAATACTCCGCTTTGGGGGAACCATTTTTGACCTATTACTAACAGTCTGTTTTTTTTTTGCTGTTGTTGCTGATTTCGCTTGGGCCGGACCCGCGAGAAAAAAAATTTATGGGCGGGGGGGAGGAGGGAGAGGGAGGGGGGGGAGGGGAGGAGAGGAGAGAAACGAGAGACCCCCTTTGGTCAAAGAGTGTAGGGGTGCGAACGTTTTTTCAAAAAGCACACAGATGCACAGCATAGAGACATTTGAGGTTTGCGGGGTCAACTCATGAACATGAACATTACTTATGAGCAATCTCCCTTTCACCGAAAGTGGTGGCCACCACCACCCCCCCCCGCGTACAGGAACATAAAACATCTTTCATCGCAAACAAGAACGACGAGCATCACGGTGGTGGTGATAGTGATGGCTGGAGTCAAGACAAGAAACAGCACTGACAAGAAAAGTGAAATTCGAAAAAACAGCAGCAGCAGCAGCAGCAACAGGCAAAGGGAGAGGAGGGGAAAAAGGGGGGAAGGAATCGGGAAGGAAAGAGAGTGAAAGAAGAAAACCGGCCCAGATGGGAAGGCTGCGGTTAGGAGCCATTGTACGTGAAGGATATATATGAGGTGCCCCTTTTTTTTTTTTTGGGGGGGGGGGGGGGGGGCGTGAGGCTTGACAGCCGGAGGGAAAGAAGAAAAGATGCGAGAAATGAAGCGGGGGACTGCCGCAGAGGTCAGTGACAGCATCTCAGCGCGAAATTACGGGCTGCACCTTTACGCTGACCACCGACCTCGCTCTGCGAAGAGCCCTATTATACCTTCCCCACCCACCCACCCCTCTCCATATACATCACACACTGGAGCTGCCACGTCCGAAAACTATGCAGCATCTACATTCCCAACCCAAAGCGAGCAGCCACACGCGAAAAATAATTTTTGAAAGGTGCAGAAGCATGTCGACCTTCGCGAAGTCGACCCCACCCGGTATATTTTGTCCTCCCTAGCCCACCATCCTCTGCCCACACCAGCAGAGACAACACGCACCAGTACGTACCTCAATCCTCTGTCCCTACGCCGTCTGACCCTGTGTACCAAGCTTCTATTTTCTCAGAAAGACCCCACCACCACATCTCCCCCTTCCCTCCCCTCCTCCTCTCTCTCTGTGCACAACTGTGCGAGGTTGGTCTTCTCTCGCCCCCGAAGCTCGGCATCTCTGCGCTTTGGTGTGCAGCGATGGTTGTCATGTGACTTCTGTTGCATCATTCAGTATCATGAATCGCTGTCTCGGGGGACGTCAGCCTGGCGTCTGCCAGGTCACCAATCCTGTGGTCAAGGAAGTTGGCATGGGCTCCTCTGATGTCGCTCTTTTGTGTCGTGTTGTACGGGCTGTTGCGCCCCTTCCGCCCACCTTGGCAATGAACAAACTGGAAACTGAAGGTGTGTATAGAGGGAGGGGGAAGGGGAAGGAGGGAAAAGCGAATGGACCAGAGAAACGGTCGTTGTTTCCCCTTTTTTCCCCCACGTGACATAGTTGATGCAGGTGTCCTCACTGTAGCTCGAACCTCTCCGCAGTTGCTTCACATTCAAGGCGGTGACGGCTGACCTAGCGGGAAGGGGAAAAAAACTGTTTGGAAAAAAAAAGAACGAGGACTAAATCGTAGGGGATGGCGCGGTAAAGACAAAGGAAAGTAGGTGATGAGGGGGGGGGGGGTGAGGGGAGGGAGGGGAGGGGAGGACATCCCGGGTGGCCAATGGCGACATGGAAAAGTACAGGAAAGCGTGCAAGCGAAACACACGTAATGCAACACAAGAAAAAAATGACAATTCAGGGACAGAGAAGAGAAGCACCCCGGGGGGGCAAAAAAAAGGAGTAGTACGCGGGGGCCATGTGCGGGTGTCAGTGGAAAGAAAAATCAGCCTTTGCGGATATATACAAAGCGAAAAAAGAGCAAAAAAGAAACTAAGGCGCACAACCAATTGAAAAAAAAAAATAAAAGAGGCTGGGAGAGGGGAGGGGAGGGGAGAGGAGGAGGGCGCATTACTTTCAAGTTCAGGTGACGATGACGAGCAGACATAGCCGTGCGGAAAAATCAGTTGAGGACATGTGATTTTGCCTGTACCTTGAAGCATGGGCCCGTTTATGTGCATCGTGGTGTGTATACAACAAATCCTTGTTTTTAAAGGTAAATCAAAGGGGGTTAGAGGGGGGAGGGGGAAAAGAGGGAGTTTGTGAGCATTTGCATAGCGGTGACAAGCGGAGGTGAGGGTGGAGGGAGGGAGGGAGGGGGAGGGAGGGGGAGGGGGAAGGGGGAAGGGGGAAGTGAGGGTTTAAACGATCATTGTCACCATATAAAGAAACAAGAGGTGTTCAAGCAAAGGGAGCCCGTGCGACAGGGGAACGAAAAAAAAGGCACAAGTTTCAGCTCTTATAGGATTTAGGTACCTGGACCATTTTGGGGGAGGGGACACACACACACACACAGACAGACACAGAGACACACACACACACACACGTACACAGACACACACACCCCTCCCCAGTCCCAGTGATCAGAGAGTAGAAATACATATCAAATACCTTTACCTTTTGAGAACTAATCTCATCATTGTGCTTTATCATTTCTCCCTTCTTGTATGGCTGTACCCCGTCACTGCGCCGCTCGGCGCACGGAAGTAACCCGCGCAGGAGTCTTCCTCACGCACAGCAAACTCGTGTTACAGACGCGCACCTGGACGGCCGATCTCCCCATACGTCAGCCACTTTGAGAGAGCGAACATGTCTCTACAGGAGAAACTCGCACAGTCTAAAAATGCCTACACAACAGAAAAAACAAGACACGGAAAATAGGAGCAAACACAGCGGAGAACGAAACACACACACACACACACACACACACACACACACACATGCACGTGTGAATATGTGCGCGCTGAATAGAGAAGAATCCACTTGGAATCAGACAGACAGACGGACAAATAGAAAGAAGAAAAAAAACCGATGAGCACGCACGTTCAACAATTGTATTAGACTGCTGGTAAAGAAAGTAACGATGAACGCAAAGAAGAAAAGGAAAATAACTCAGAGCCCGGCGCAGAAAGAAGAAAGAAGAAATTCAAGCGTTTTAGGATGGAAAAGAGAAGGAGCACAAGCGCATACCTGGAGTGACGGGCGCAGAATAACAGAGCGAACGCCTACAAAAAGTGAGAGGGGACTCACCTTGTGGTACTCACGCTCACAGTGCAAGGACCAAAAATGGAGAAAAGAACGTCGGTATGTGTGAAGCTTGTAAACGGAGGGGGGTGGGAGAGTGGGGGGTAAGCGCCGTCAACAGAAATAGAAATAAGGGACACAACAGTCACCAGGTGAATTGCAGTGCGGGTGGTATGCTGGTCTCTCTCCCTCCCCCCCCCCCCTCCTTCTTGACCGTAAGTAAAGGGAAGACAAGAAGGATGCCGTTTAGACGACAAAACAAAGAAATTTCTAAAAATTGAAAATAAAATCCACATAGCTGCTGCGTAGAGAGGAGGAGGGAGGGAGGGGGGGGGGGGGGAAGGAAACAAACTACCACTTTCACCACACTGCCAGCTGCACAGAGGCTAGGAGGCTTTCTTTTTTTTCGATGCGGCAGGTACCTCAGAGACCTGTTGCTCATGAAGCCAATGACTCACACTACTGGGCACGGAGGCTGTGGATGCCCGATTACTAGTAGTTTTCATTCCGGGCTGCAGAGTGAGTTGCCGATGCTGCAATGAGGCGGAGGTGAGTGGAGACACCTGCGATAGCCTGTACGACTGCCGGACGCGAACGCCCTCTTCATTGTCGCTCTCTGAATCCTTGTCGATGGATCCGGGTAGCTTCTCTGCAGACGACATTTGCGTCTCTACTACAAACACCGGGGGAAGTTGCCCAGCGGCCACCGCAACACCGCTGGAATGAAGCTGCGCGTCATCCTCCGCTGCGGCACCACAGCGGCAGTGGGTCAAGGAGTCGTTTGCCGGCCCATTCAACACCTCTGAGTCACCATCAGACATGTCGCCCGCTTCGCTCATGTCGTCACCCATGCCGGCCCCGCCTACCACGTGTGGAACTACGTAGGTGGCACGGGAGACGTAAGTGTTTCGATCTCGCTGACGCGGGCGATGACAGTTCGGGCACATGGTAACTCTCTGCTGTGTCCACGGCAACCGCCAGAGGTTCACCGTGCTGCCGTTCGCCGAAAAGCTGCTGCTGTGGACCGCGGTGTCGCCAGCTGCAAAGCTGCCGGCACTGTGCACCTTATCAAAGAGAGAGCGTTGATTGTGACGAGTGAAACTAGTGGCCAGGGTGTTGGTGGTGTGTTGTGGACGTTCGAAAAGACCACTCGTGTTCGAGAAAGAGCCAGTCAGGCGCACCGACTTTGGGGAGACGGAGCCCAGTGGAAGCTTCGGCTGCGTCGCAAAACTCGCGCTGGTCTTGAAAGACGTGGGCACTGGGTCGCAGTTCACCGCAGTCGAAACGCTCTGCATCAGAAATTCAGAGGTATCGCTATCGGAAAGCTCCGCAGCTAGCTTGCGTTTATTGCGGCTGCTGCTGACTTTGAAGGAGCTGGGGGAATGCCGCTCCTCGCCATCCGGTTCAGAGTGCAAAAGCTTTTTCTTCTTAGTAAAGCTCCCCGGCGTGAAGATCTTCTGTAGTAAACTCATCTTGCCTTGCGGGTGCGCAAGGTGGAGGAAATGAGATACAGAGGTGTGTGTGTGTGTGGGGAGGGAGGGAGGGAGAGGGAGGGGAGGGAGAGGGAGGGAGGGAGGGAGGGGGAGGGGAGGGAGGGAGGGAGGGAGGGAGGGAGGGAGGGAGGGAGGGAGGGAGAGAGGGAGGGAGGGAGAGGGAGGGAGAGGGAGGGGGAGGGAGGGAGGGAGGGGGAGGGAGGGAGGGAGGGGGAGGGAGAGGAGGGAGGGAGGGAGGGAGGGAGGGAGGGGGGTATGCAAAGGTGGCGATGTAGAAAGGTCAAAAAAGCTAAACAATTTCCTTAACCTCCCAACAGAGGAAAAAGGTCCCGGAAATGGGGAAAAACTTTATGAAGAAGGCAAACCGAAAAAAAAAACGAAGACAGAGGGGAAGGAGCAGCCAGTAGTAGCCCTCAGATCGAGCAACTCCAGTGGTAGTAGTGGTGGTGGTGAAGCAAGGAGAGAAGGATTGGGAGGGGGGGGGACAAAACTATGTTTTAAAAGTTAACACGTAGGTAGCGATGTGCTATGTCCAAAGGAGCAGAGGACATGCAGAAAGTTTGAAAAGTCGAGGAACAGCGAAAGAGGTGAGACACTCGCCACACACAGACACACACACAGGCAGGAAAGAAAACGAAAAGGGAAAAGGTTTTTTTTTAGTTGAGTATGAGAAGCAGAAGACACACACACAAACTTGCCTGTCCAAGTGAATGTGAGGGAGATAAAAAAAGAGGGGAATTCGCTCCTCGCTCCGTTCAATTTTTTATTCGAAGGAGCGCGAACGTTGTAGTGGCGAAGTGAACAGGAAAAAAAAAACAGAGACTACAAAACTAAAAAGGTGAGAAGGAAAGAGCACCGCTAACGTGGTTTGTGTGCGCGCATGTGTCCAAGGGAGATGTATGAGTGCCAGCCGGTTTAAGACGGATGACTTCGACACACGATGCTAGACGGCTACAAAGGAGTTTTCCCACCTGTTCCAGCAACCAAAAGGCAAAGCAGAAGCGAAAGTGAAGAGGGCACCACGAAAATAAGGTGTTTTTGTTTTCTTTTTGCTCGCTTACCTACGTTGGCAAAACTTATATTTTTCAGTGCGTGTGTGTGTGTGTGTGATGGGGGCGGGAGCGGGGAGCTGTGCGAAAATTTGAAAAAAAAAAGAATCGAGGGAAAAAGAGCACCTTGGGGAACACCGCTCAGTTTTACGCTACTTTACCTTTTTTTTCTACCTGACGCGCGGCGAGCGGAGATAAAGCGAATCCGTCGACAAGCAGAAAGTGGGCTTCACCACCACCGCCACCCGCACACACACACACACACACACACACAATTTATAAACAGAGAAGGAGAGAGCGGATGTCGAGAAGTCAAAAATCCTCCCTTGACTCTACAAAACGGCACAGGACAAAAAAGAACAATAAAACTGCTTCACAAGTGAAGAGCGTGATCACTCAGAGGAGAGCAAATGAAGAAGAGCAACGGGAGCAATAGAGAAAAGAATATAGATATACACTAAAAGGCACTGAACTCTTTGGTGTATGTGGCGAGTGCGAATCTGGGAAGACGAGAAGAAAAAAATGAAGTGAAGGGGGAGAGTACCCTTGCGTGGCAGATGTGGACATTGGGTGTGCGCGTATACATTTGTGTGTGAGTGTGTGTGTGTGTGTGTGTGTGTGATAATGGTTATGGCAACGGTGTCACCATTCACATTCGGCGACGAAGAATTCGTGGTGTGACACGTCGTAGGGCAGGAGGGCAACGGGAGAAGATTTTTTGTTGAAGGGATGAAGAAAAAAAGACAAGCAGTTTCGACGTAAAGGGGGAAGACGAGCATTCAGATGGACCCACGAGTCCAAAAAAAAGGATGCGTAGGCACAACAGCAGAGTCTTTTATGGGAAGAGAGGGGTATAAAGTGCGCAGGATCGTAAATCGCCCATGTGCGCTGCGACGAGGACGAAGGGCTGCATTGGGTACACACGGTAAGCTCATCTCAGTATGAAGAACATGGTGAGAAGACCAGGAATGAGAATCCGACAGTACTCTCCTGAATGGGTTTAGTGGCCGTGGAGGGGAGGGGGGGGGAGGGGGAGGGGGAGGGGAG
Source organism: Porcisia hertigi (assembly GCF_017918235.1). NCBI lineage: Eukaryota > Euglenozoa > Kinetoplastea > Trypanosomatida > Trypanosomatidae > Porcisia > Porcisia hertigi. The sequence goes on from NC_090593.1 coordinate 987,304, forward strand.
GAGGGGGGACAGCTTTCAAAGTTCAGAGAAGCCACGGTCATCTCACCTGACCGCCCCCCACCCACCCACCCACCCTCCCCCGAATTTTTGATGTGTCGGGCCTTTGCGCTCCCCTCCTGTGTCCCCCATTCCCCAGGATTTCTTCTTTGGTGAATCCTCGCAGCTCCCACCCACTGCGCCCTGTGTAGGAGATGGGTGTAGATGCTCTCTGTATTTCTGTTTTCCTTTGTACGATGTGGTACGGCTTTGAGTGTCGAGTGGAATTCCCCTCGCAGTGGCGCGAAACACCACGCCTCGAAACAACGGCAAAGCAACCAAAAAAAAATGAAACGGGGGCGACCTGAACGACACACAAACACAGGATGTGAGACAATGGGAGAGAAAGAGACTGATCAGCATTATTTCTGTTCATTTTGCTACGCCACATGTCAAGCTCTTTGCCACCGCGCCCTGATGCTGACTTCTATGCGATATCTATCCAAAGGAAAAAGGAGGTAAGGGGGGGAGGGGAGGGGGGAACACAAAGCAACACTCAAAAGAAAAGCGAGAGAAGCAAGAGCCCGTTTGTCGTGTACCGAGCTTTAATACAAGAAACACAAGCCGATCGACGGAAAAAAAAAAGTGGATTCACAAGGAGCACGCGACTTGTGGGGGGGCTAGTGTCGCATAAAAACATTCATCTCCAATATTACAAATCACTCCTGCTTGGTGCAACAGCAGATGCCCTCCTTGCGTCCCCCCCCCCTCCCCGTGTTGTTTGAAGCGCGCACAAGACCAAGCAATGGCCCCAAATGGAGAAAAAAATCCCTATTTAGCCTCTCCCCTTCCCACTCCCTACAGAATACACTTTCCCTTCTCTAGTAGTCGTCGTCCTCCAGCATAATAGCGAGAAACTCTTCAAGGTTAATCTCACCATCTTGGTCCACGTCAAACTCGTCAATCATCGCCTGCAACTCTTCGTCGCTCATGTTTTCACCCAGCTCCCGTGCCACACGACGCAGCGAGCGAAGTGAGATTTTCCCAGTGTTGTTTTCATCGAAGAGTTGAAACGCCTTCACCATCTCCTGCCGGGGGTCCCGCTGCGCGAACTTCTCCGTCATGATATCGGTGAAGCCCGGCAGGTCCATAAGTGGCTGGTTTTTCTGGTCCCGGGCCGCGCAGTCTTGCATGAGCTGCAAGACCTCCTCCCGCTTCGCATCGAAGCCGAGCGCACGCATGCTAACCTTCATCTCATGAACGTCGATAAGACCGTTCTTGTCGGAGTCAAACAGCTCGAACGCCTCTCGAATCTCCTGCCGCTGCTCCTCCGTCAGTTGGAAGCGACGGCGTGCCGCGGCGGACGGCGCTGATGCCGCTGGCGCGGTGGTGCGCAGAGGACCCGCTAAACGGCTACTGGTGTTCATCATTTTTTTCTCGTCTCTTCCTTTTTTCCCTCCTCCTCCCCCTTCTTTAGCGCAGATGGCCGGAGTCAGAAGAGAGCACGAAGGTCGAAACTGGAAGACAAGCGGCTATGAAGAACGGGGTGGTATCTGCGTTCTGGGCAGCGCGCCAGTGATACGTCAAAGATGGGGGAGACACACACACACACACACACACGCACGTACGCAGCCTATATGATGTTGAGAAGGTGCGAAGAACGGAATTTTGCCCTAGATGCACCACAGGGGGAGGGGAGGAAGAGGAGGAGGAGGAGGGGAGGAGGAGGGGAGGGGTAATTGAGAAGTCCTTCCACTGCCCTCACCTCACCAAGAAAAGCAGCAAGTTAGTGTGTGCATAACTAGTTAGTCCCTAGCTTGCCTGCTACATCCGTAACAGCGATGGAGGGGAAGAGGGGGGGGGAGGGAAGAAGGGGGAGGGGGGAGAGAGGAGGAAGGAAGGCAGCTCTGGTGATCTGTCACAGCGCAGTGGACGCTCTCCCTCTCCCGCCCTGGCATCTTCACAGTTTGTGTACGCCTGTCCTCTTGCCTCTCTCTGCCCGTGTGAGACTCTTGCTGGTCACACGTGAGCTCGTTTTTTTTTTCGGTGCTGTTGGTTTGTTGTGGCGCCCCTTTCCTGCGCCATCAACACTTCAATAAAGGACACTGCGCAGCGGCAGCGGCTGCAGGAGCAGCTTCACACCCGGTAATGGGCCAAACAGGAGAAACAGGATATGTGCGTGGTGGGAAGGGGGGGGGGGAGGAGGAAGATGGGAACTTCAAAGAATGGCGACCACCAAAAAGTGGAAAAAAAAGGAAGGGTCCACCCCGCAGGTACACAAATTCCTGCGCGAGTATCCGTCTCCCTGATTCAGCAATCCCACAAGTGGCATCCAAGGGTTTAGAACCAGCGTCCCACCCTGCGGTCATCCACTGTGAAAGGCTCCACAGTCACAGTATAGCGGCAGGTGTGGTCGTTCGCATCGGCCATGTCAGTCAAGGTGCTGGTGCGAAGATTTGCACGATAAAAGAGAGCGACGAGGTAGTCGAAATACGAGTCCTCGTCCTTGAGGGTTTCGGTACGTGCAGTTCCCTGGAGGTCGACGTAGTCGTAGATCTTCAACTGACCCGAGTAGGGTGTGATGCCCAAAAACTTGCAGAAGTCGTAAAGCGTGACACCGTAACGAAACGGGACCACATCGACCCTCTCCTCAGCGTTAGGGAGGTCACGCCGGTGCACTTTGATGCGGCGCATCTGATTCAACAGGACAAAAAATTTCTGTCGCTGCGGCTCTGTCACACCAGCGAACTCAAGCACACGACCGGAAAGGTGATCCATATTTGCAGGGTCGAGGAACGCGGAAGTCCAGAGATCGGGGTTCATGCCTATAAGCGAAGAGTCGTCGACAGCGTACTCCTTCTTTAGCACCTCGCACACGTCCGGGCTCACGTCTAGTAAAAAAAGAATTTCGTCCAGCAGTGTCGACGAGCCGTACGTGATGCGCAGTCTGGGCAGTGCGTGGGGTGGGCGGCGATGAATGAGAGACCATTTCTCGTAGTAGGCTCGGCTGAAGAGCAGCAAGAGCTGGTGCTCCTCGGGAGAGAGGAGACCAGGGTCAAGATAAACGGGATCCATGTTGTGGAACATGACCTGATCACTAAGTGCAAAGTAGGGGCACTCTTGCAGCTTCTGCCGCGTCGCTGGGTTGTCCCAGAGGGATTTGTTCACCTCCAGCAGCCCAGAGCCGCCCTGGCGAGGTGGAACGTAGTTCTGCGAATCCACGCGGCCAGCGTATAGGTTTCCGTAGAAGGGCAAGCCGCCAGTCGATTGCATCGGGGAACCACCGAGATGAAAGAACTGGCGCTCACCCTCCATGGCGAGCCGCCGTCGGCTGCTTTGAAACATTACCTGTTGGACAAAAAAAAAACCGAAGACGTCGATATATATATATATGTATATATTTGGAGGACGTGCGGGAAGTGGGAGGGGGAGGGGGGGGGGTGCAGACTGGAGAAATCAAATAGGAGAGAGAGAGTGAAGGCCTTTTGGCCTCCGCGCCAGCAAAACAGCACCCGCAGATGGCGGCAATCACCCTAGCGAGTGAAAGAGTTGCCTGCGTCCATGTAGACAAGCGAGCTTCCCCCCACTGTCTCTCGTCTCTTCCACCATGAAAGCAACCACACAAAAACAAAGACAAACGTCCTAAATAGAGGGGAGATGGTGAAAACGTGCACGCGGGGAAAAAACAGGCGCGATGATGCGCCGAAACGACATCCATGCACACACACACACACACACACAGCGTGCCAACCAAGAAAAGGCAAGCGGGGAGGGGAGGGGGAGGGCAGAGGTACAAGGGAGGTGATCGAGAGGGAAAAGTAGAGTCAATTAGACTCAAATGTAATCGGCCAAATTCCATTTTCTGTAGCTGGAGAGTCTGATTCGAATCACTAGCGCTCATGCAGGTGCCTCCTCCTGTTTAGAAGGGGAAGGGGGGGGGGAGTGCCACACCTCAGAGGGCCGTGCGCTGGCGCGGACTGATACAGCGCACATTACGGATCAGTACAAGAGGAAGCAAATACCCACAGTCCGGCACAAACGCCGCGTTTTTAGTTTTTTTGCTTCAGTGTGTTCTGCATCTCACGCAACGTGAGCTTGATCTCACTTTATACGCACCGCCACAGGCTCATGTCCTGGAGAGAAAAGTTGCGGCGTACACATCTTACGGTAGCAACTAGCCCAGTTATCTGAGCACCAACCCTGCCTCGTACATGAACGACCACCCACTGCCCATGTCGCCCCGCAGCCGCTACTTTTGCGACGGTCTCCTTATGTGTCGTTCGCAGTGACCCAGCCCTCCTCTGTGGCTAGCGGTAGGCGGCTAGGGTCGAATGAGATGATCTCCAGTCACCTCGTCGCCCATCACACGGATCGCACGAACATGTTCCTGGACGCAGATAACCCCGACACATCATCATCCTGGGCCTGACCACCGACATCTGTAGCGATATGTCGTCTTGATTTCCTCACGTTACCTCACTGAGTGACCCCCGCCAACATCACAAGTGTTTTGGCAAGGAAAGAGTGGGAGATGATTGACTTGCCCACAGAGCTTGGACCAAGCCCCTTGATACCTCTGCAGAGTGACGCTCTGTGTTAAAACAGACAACGTAGCCACCACACAAGACTCTCAATCTGTGGAGGAGGAGGAGGAGAGGAGGGGGGGGTGCAATATGAGGGGATTGAGAGAATGTGGATGTCCCGTAGATGTCGTCGGTGATATTGCAAAATATATATGAAAAAGAAACTTTGTTGGCATGCAACGAAGAGCTCTTTTGGTGTTTTTTTGAGAGAGACCGGTTGTAATGACAGTGGTCGTCGTTGTTGATCCACTTCCTGTCCCCCGCTGTTGCCTCCCCCCCGCCAAAGTTTAAACGACCGTCATGTGTTCAGGGGAAACGAGAGGCAAATTTTTTTTTACAAGAAGATCATCCTATGATGAACTCAGAAGGTGTATGAGGAGGACGAGGAAAAGGATAAAATAAAGCGTCGGGAAAAAAATGTGTCTGTGTGTATGTGATTGAGTCCCGGGGGGCCACCATGACTCGCAGTAAGATGAAATGGGGGATGAACAAGACAAGACGTAAACAGAGCCGTAACTAGAAAGAGACAAGGGACATCTTTGCCCGCCCCCCCCCGCCCGGCACCCACCCACCCAAACAGCCAAAAAAAAAACTGCAACTAGACTCAAAGGGTACAACGCAAAAGGCAAAAGAAGTTGAGATGTAACAAGGAGAATAACAACAGTCCAGTTGGCGAGAGTGGTGGCCCAAATAAAAAGGGGGTCAAGAAACAAAAACGGCTACCGACTACAAGGAGGCCGCTTCTTCAAAGTACCGCGCCCGCAAGGCGGCCGCCTGGTCCACATTCACTGGAAGTACAAGCTGGAGACGGTCGTCTGATACCTGCTGCACCGATCCCACCATGGCCCCGAGCGCAGAAACAGCCTCCTCGTAAAACCGGCGGGTCTTTGTGTCACTGTACAACAGCACCGTCTGAACGGGCATGATCGTCGGAGTGGTGCCCAGAATATAAAGCGCCTTGCACTCGAGAATATCCTTGAGGGTGAGTTTGGCGTGCTGCACGCTGCCGAGGCCAGACGCCGGCAAGACCCGGCACATTGTCTTCAGCGTGATGCCGACGAGGATGTCCTCCGTGGCGCTGCACCACATCGTCCCGTCTGACCTCTGCAAAAGGTAGTTCGACCGCGAACCCTCGGGAACGAGGTAAGCGCTGGTGGCGTCGTGCACCAGAAGCACCTCATAGACGTTGTTCGCAGCCATATAGGCGTTCGCGCGAGCGCGCAACTCGGTCTGGGCTATCTTTGCACTTGGGCTCACGCGGTAACTGTCAAACAGCAAACCGATCCTGGCCCCTTCGCGGTACATGGACTCTGCGGGATAAAACGACTTGACCAGCATGACGATAGTAGGAACCGGCAACGCCTCGGCTGGATCGGTGGACGCAGTGTCGACAGGAAACCACGACAGTATCTTTAGGTTCTGTTCTGTGACGTTATTCAGATACACGCCAGGCGAACGGACATAGGCCTGGAGACGCAACTCGACAAGGGACTGCATCTCGGCTTGCAAGGTGCGTGTGGGACGGACCAGCGACAGACTGTTCACAAAGCGCTCCGCATAAGATTGCTTGAAGAGCACGGTGCCGTTTTTGGAGCGCATGACATCGTAGACGATCTGATATTCTGGCGAAGCATCGTCCGCTGCAACGCCCGCATCGATGGGGTGGAAGGCCTCTCCCTTTATAGCCAAGGGTGTCGCGGACGCATCGCAAAGAGAGCTGAAAAAGTGAACAAAGCCGCAGCTCTGCTCAGCCGCCACCAACCGGCGCACGACGAGGGGAATGGTATCCATCCGTTTTGACTTTTGACGTGGCTGATTTATTTGTATATATATTTATATATATATATATGTTTTTTTTGGGGGGGAGGGGACAGAAGGACCCGGAATCCACTCATGTCGTGTGGAGGACCGGCTGTTCAGAGATGCACTTTTTTTTCTCCACCTCTTTTCCCCTGACAAATAGACACACAGAGACACTGGGTTGTCATTAGGAAAAGATCCGTGAAGGCGCCAGTTGAGGATGCCCCCCATACCCTTCCATAGGAAGAGGACACGTGTAACAGGGGGATATAGACGAAGAGAAAGGGTGAAAGGTAGGGGGAAAGAAGAGCAGTAGGCCGAGTAGAGCCAACACACGAAGATTGGGAAAATGTAGATAAAACATAAAAGTGCACAGAAAAGCACCAGCCCGCATACGGGGTAAACGTGGGGGAGTGGGGGGGGGGGGAAGAGGAGAAGGAAGAGGAGGGGGAGCCGCAGACCATAAGCTACCGTCAACATTGATAGCCCTCGCCTCCTCCACATTCCTATCAGGCCCCCCCCCTCCCTCCCCATCACCAGCATCGCTCCACCTCCCTCCCCGCCCTCAGATGTGGCGGATGCCTCGCTCAGTGCGACCCCAGCCGAGAAACGCACACCGCCAACAGTGTCACAGACTGCACAGGAAAGACAAATGAGTCCATGTTTTCCCCTTGTTTGAGCTTTTGCCGTTCACCCTCTTTCGCTCTCTCATCCGAATAGAATTTGCAGTCAATAAAGCAAGAGCAAGACTAAGGTGCGCATATGCATGAGCAGCGACTGCGCATCCTCCTCCTCCACCCCCCCCCAACACGCACACGCACACACACACACTCATGCATTAAAGGGAAGCAAGCCCAAGAGGGAGTCAAAACGGAATAACCGAAAACGACGACAGGATACTGACCAGGGAAGCAGTGCAGTCACCAAATTCATTTTTTTTTGTTCATTCACATAACAAAGAACAAGAAAACGGGAGTCTGAGGGGTGTGCTTACTGAAGCGACTGAATACACAAACGCCACACCCACTCCCATACGAGTGTATCCCCCAACGCTCTACCTCAGCCTCGGCTTGCCTCACGCAGCCTTCACCTTTGGACAAGCGTTGCTTGTCTTGGAGGCCACCTCTTCCCTCACAAACTCGATACCCTCTGCCAACAGCTTCCTGTCCGCCTCGCACCGCAGACGTAGAAGGCGCGTTACCAGTTTGGTGCTGAAAGTTTCCATGCTGAACTTCTTGAGGACACGAGTGCGACCTTGCGCACCCACCTTGGCGGCGAAGACCGGGTCGCGCGCAAACCACGCCATCTTCTCCGCAAAAGCCTCTGGCTCCGGCAATGACAAAAGACCGCCGCACTGCAGCGGCTCCTCCGACTCCATGCTGCCGACGCTCTCGCACGGGCCACCGTCAGCGATAGCGACAACCGGTTTTGAGTAGGCCATCGCCTCCACTGGCACAATGCCAAAGTGCTCGCGTGAGGGCGTATACACAAGTGCCCGCATCTCAGACAGCAGCACGGCCTTCTCATCGTCGCTGATGTTTTTCAGAAAGCGCAGCTGACATGGCGGTATACGGAGCTTCGTTTTGGCAAGCGCGGCGAGCTCGTCAGCGTACTGCACGTTTTCTTCTAGCCGAGGATCGTAGCCGCCAGCGACCACCAGCATAAGTGGCTTCTTGCCCTCTGCGCTCTTGAACTCGGCCATTGACAACAGGAGCGCGAATGCCTCAACGGCGAGCTCAATATTTTTCTTGCGCTCGTAGCGGTTGATAGAAACGAAGGTCACGGCGCCACTCACCGCCTCCTTCAGCTCGCGCAAAGCGTCGGCCTTGGAAAGGGTTTCCTCTGTCACCTCGCGGACCCTCATCTCCACCGGTGGATAAAAGACATCATCGGCGTTCTCACTACTTCTTCCAGAGAGTTTAGGAAACGTGTCGATGCTCACCTGGCGCGAAAAACTCGAGTTGAACACAACGCTGGTTGAAAATTCCATACAAAACGCCTCCACCCGGTCAAAAAAGCTGCGGTACAACCTGTGTCCTGGAGCGGCACCGGAGCCGGCGTCTCGAAAGTTCCCATCGGCGTTGCGGTTGGAGTCGCACAGTTGGTCAGGGAAGTGACAGTAGAACAGAATAGGTGTTTTGCCTGCGCAAAATTTGAGGACTGGCATCGCCGCTGCCACCTGATCTACAACAAAACAGTCTGTGTTCGGAAAGGACCAACATGCTGCGAAGGCGGCGAAGCCCATACGAACTGTAGAGCACAACACCTTGGCGCGACCGAAGATACTCGTTGGGAATCGGCTGCCCCGCACCACCACACGCACAGTGCCATCGGTCGTCTCCCTAAAGGCTCGACTGGGGTCGTGGTGATTGGTCACAATGGTCACCTCAACAGGGCGGATTGATTGATGCCTCTGAAGCCCCACGGCTGCGTCAACGATCAGCCGTTCTGCGCCCCCGATACCAAGATCGGGGTGAAGAAAGACCACGCGTAGAGGCTCCTCGGACAGCAGGTCGGTCGCCGCATCGCACTCGGAGGTGTCACCGTCGCCCTCCCCCTTTTTCTTCGTAGAACCGCTCAAAGGCCCGTGAAGTTTTTCATACGCCTCAACGATCCTATTCCGCCGCTGAATGCACATCTCCGTCGTTCGGATGCGAACAAGTATAATGAAGAAGCTTGTGAGGCATCCCGCTCCGAAGGCGTAGAGAAAACAGAGCAGCAAAACCCCCATTTGTCCTCTTTTTTTTTCCTCCGCGGATGTTGACAGTCCACCAGAAGTTAGGGCTGCGAGAAAAGGGGAAAGACAAGAACTGCCGAGGAATAATGAAGAAAAAGAGGTGACATAGACAACAAAGTGAGAGAACACTTCGAGGGCGGGCACGCCCGGTCGCAGTACTCCCCAAGCGTCACAGCGTACAGCGGCTCGTCCGCGATCTGCTGCGGCTCCAGCGCGTGCGCAGCGGCCTCGTCGGCGGACACCGGCTCGCCCAGCACGGACAGCGTGCCGTCCGCGTCGCGTGCCTCCAGCGCGGCGTTGCGCTTCATGCGGAAGGCGGCCACCTCGGCCGCAAGCATCTCGGCCAGCGCCCTCTGCTCCTCGAGCTCCGCCGTCAGCTGCTCCACGGCCACGCCCCGGTCGCAGTACTCCCCAAGCGTCACAGCGTACAGCGGCTCGTCCGCGATCTGCTGCGGCTCCAGCGCGTGCGCAGCGGCCTCGTCGGCGGACACCGGCTCGCCCAGCACGGACAGCGTGCCGTCCGCGTCGCGTGCCTCCAGCGCGGCGTTGCGCTTCATGCGGAAGGCGGCCACCTCGGCCGCAAGCATCTCGGCTAGCGCCCTCTGCTCCTCGAGCTCCGCCGTCAGCTGCTCCACGGCCACGCCCCGGTCGCAGTACTCCCCAAGCGTCACAGCGTACAGCGGCTCGTCCGCGATCTGCTGCGGCTCCAGCGCGTGCGCAGCGGCCTCGTCGGCGGACACCGGCTCGCCCAGCACGGACAGCGTGCCGTCCGCGTCGCGTGCCTCCAGCGCGGCGTTGCGCTTCATGCGGAAGGCGGCCACCTCGGCCGCAAGCATCTCGGCTAGCGCCCTCTGCTCCTCGAGCTCCGCCGTCAGCTGCTCCACGGCCACGCCCCGGTCGCAGTACTCCCCAAGCGTCACAGCGTACAGCGGCTCGTCCGCGATCTGCTGCGGCTCCAGCGCGTGCGCAGCGGCCTCGTCGGCGGACACCGGCTCGCCCAGCACGGACAGCGTGCCGTCCGCGTCGCGTGCCTCCAGCGCGGCGTTGCGCTTCATGCGGAAGGCGGCCACCTCGGCCGCAAGCATCTCGGCTAGCGCCCTCTGCTCCTCGAGCTCCGCCGTCAGCTGCTCCACGGCCACGCCCCGGTCGCAGTACTCCCCAAGCGTCACAGCGTACAGCGGCTCGTCCGCGATCTGCTGCGGCTCCAGCGCGTGCGCAGCGGCCTCGTCGGCGGACACCGGCTCGCCCAGCACGGACAGCGTGCCGTCCGCGTCGCGTGCCTCCAGCGCGGCGTTGCGCTTCATGCGGAAGGCGGCCACCTCGGCCGCAAGCATCTCGGCTAGCGCCCTCTGCTCCTCGAGCTCCGCCGTCAGCTGCTCCACGGCCACGCCCCGGTCGCAGTACTCCCCAAGCGTCACAGCGTACAGCGGCTCGTCCGCGATCTGCTGCGGCTCCAGCGCGTGCGCAGCGGCCTCGTCGGCGGACACCGGCTCGCCCAGCACGGACAGCGTGCCGTCCGCGTCGCGTGCCTCCAGCGCGGCGTTGCGCTTCATGCGGAAGGCGGCCACCTCGGCCGCAAGCATCTCGGCTAGCGCCCTCTGCTCCTCGAGCTCCGTCGTCAGCTGCTCCACGGCTGCATCCCGCGAGCGGTATTCCTCGAGGGTCACACTATATAGAGGCTCCTCGTCAGTTGTGGCTGGCATCGACGGCATATTACTGGCCACTGTAGGTGATGAGGAGGAAATGGGAAATCGAAAGGCGGGGTGGGCTTCCCGCTCCGCCAGTGCAGTGTTGCGCTTCGTGTGGAAAGAGCAAAGCTCCTTTTTCTGTTCCTCATTGATGTGGCCAAGAGCCTCGGCGTATCCCTTCTGTGCCTTGAGCTGCGCGACAAGGTCAATGAGCTCTCTCTCGAGAGCACTGCTGTTCTCGGCCGCTGTTTGTTTCTCGGTTTCGAGCGCGATCTCAAGTTCTCTCAGTTTTTCTGCCTGGTGAGCGCACTGCTGCTCTACCTCCTCCAGGCGCTGGTGAAGCTCGTCACTCTTGGTTTGTGCTATTTCAAGGGCTTCTTCAGCGTCCTCGGTTGCCTTTGCTTGACGCGTGTATTCCCCAGCGTCACAGCGTACAGCGGCTCGTCCGCGATCTGCTGCGGCTCCAGCGCGTGCGCAGCGGCCTCGTCGGCGGACACCGGCTCGCCCAGCACGGACAGCGTGCCGTCCGCGTCGCGTGCCTCCAGCGCGGCGTTGCGCTTCATGCGGAAGGCGGCCACCTCGGCCGCAAGCATCTCGGCTAGCGCCCTCTGCTCCTCGAGCTCCGCCGTCAGCTGCTCCACGGCCACGCCCCGGTCGCAGTACTCCCCAAGCGTCACAGCGTACAGCGGCTCGTCCGCGATCTGCTGCGGCTCCAGCGCGTGCGCAGCGGCCTCGTCGGCGGACACCGGCTCGCCCAGCACGGACAGCGTGCCGTCCGCGTCGCGTGCCTCCAGCGCGGCGTTGCGCTTCATGCGGAAGGCGGCCACCTCGGCCGCAAGCATCTCGGCTAGCGCCCTCTGCTCCTCGAGCTCCGCCGTCAGCTGCTCCACGGCCACGCCCCGGTCGCAGTACTCCCCAAGCGTCACAGCGTACAGCGGCTCGTCCGCGATCTGCTGCGGCTCCAGCGCGTGCGCAGCGGCCTCGTCGGCGGACACCGGCTCGCCCAGCACGGACAGCGTGCCGTCCGCGTCGCGTGCCTCCAGCGCGGCGTTGCGCTTCATGCGGAAGGCGGCCACCTCGGCCGCAAGCATCTCGGCTAGCGCCCTCTGCTCCTCGAGCTCCGCCGTCAGCTGCTCCACGGCCACGCCCCGGTCGCAGTACTCCCCAAGCGTCACAGCGTACAGCGGCTCGTCCGCGATCTGCTGCGGCTCCAGCGCGTGCGCAGCGGCCTCGTCGGCGGACACCGGCTCGCCCAGCACGGACAGCGTGCCGTCCGCGTCGCGTGCCTCCAGCGCGGCGTTGCGCTTCATGCGGAAGGCGGCCACCTCGGCCGCAAGCATCTCGGCTAGCGCCCTCTGCTCCTCGAGCTCCGCCGTCAGCTGCTCCACGGCCACGCCCCGGTCGCAGTACTCCCCAAGCGTCACAGCGTACAGCGGCTCGTCCGCGATCTGCTGCGGCTCCAGCGCGTGCGCAGCGGCCTCGTCGGCGGACACCGGCTCGCCCAGCACGGACAGCGTGCCGTCCGCGTCGCGTGCCTCCAGCGCGGCGTTGCGCTTCATGCGGAAGGCGGCCACCTCGGCCGCAAGCATCTCGGCTAGCGCCCTCTGCTCCTCGAGCTCCGCCGTCAGCTGCTCCACGGGGGGCGTAGTGTAAGGGGATTAGGTGGGGGTATATTGAGTAGAGAATTCAGTGAGGAGTTGCAGCCCACGGTGCGGTGCAATATGAAAGAGGGGGAGGGATGGATGCCAATGATGTTCCGTAGAAGAACAGAGGACGACCAAAAAGAGAGTTGGAAGGGGGGGGGGGAGGAATGATGCAGACAACACCACCGACAAGGCCCCGCGTGGACGGGAGGAAAAGAAGAGAAAGAGCCAACAGGAGCGAACTCCTCCCTGGCCGAATAACACCGCTATAAATGCACAAATATCGATAAGTTCAACGGACTGGGGCAGAGAGTAGCGGAAGGAATGAGGGAGGGATAAAAGTAGAGGTGAGCACCGCACACACACGCAGGGGGGAGGGGGGGGGAGGGATCACAAAGGTGGCTTTGCAAAGCGATAAAAAAATGCTTCCCCTTTATACGGCCACCATGGTTGTCCAACACACGTCCGTGAGAGAAAAAAGAGAGAGATGACAAATATATAGATGGATATATAGATATATATATGTAGGTAGACGAGGGAGAAGAAGTGCGGATCGGAAAGGTGTACGGAGAAGCGGTGATGTCTCCGCAGAGCTGATCCATATAAAAGAAGCTCCAGGAAAGCGTCGCGTGTGACAAGTACAAGGGACATTGCTGCGCTGGAGCGCCTGTGGGACACGCTACCTGGGCCGCCGACCTGGGCACCAGTAAGTGACGAGGGTCAAAAGGCGTAATCGTGCACTGCGGTATTCCCTATACATAAACTACAATGCTTTCGCTCAGGGACGCGCATTGGGCCCAGAAGAATAAATGCAGCGATATGCCGATGGCGTATCGACACCCTTTGGAAGAAAAGAGGGGGTCATCTGAGAACCAAAGGTGCAAAGCTTACAGTGTCTAAAAAAGCTCCTATTCAATGAAAGCTCGAGGACAGAAAGAGCCAGGCGTGCCGCCGCCCTGCACGATCGTCGCGCCAACTCGGTAAACCCGCGCGCTCCCTTCGGGGGCGGGATTTTGTTGTTGGTTTGTGTTTCTTGCGTTCGCTTTGGCTGTCAGAACCGCCATTCAAGAACAATTAGCCAGCGCACACCTCACAGCTCCGCAGACGTGCCTCATATTCTAGTCCCGTCCAACTTGCTTTTGCCGCTCCACGTCGACATCGACAGAAGGCCGTCGCCTATAAAGTGCACAAACAGTGAAGTGCAGTGGCAATGGCAATGGCAATGAGACTGGCTGTGTACCAAGCTTTGAAGGGAAGGCAGGCGGTGAGGAAAACAAAGTGGGGTGTGAGACAGGTCGAAGAATCGCGGACAATTCTGTAAGAAATGATGGTAGGGCACAAGGACTAGACGAAAAGGTTCGAAATCGAGCATTCACGAAAGGGAAAACGAAGCCACGTCAAAAACAAACCTGCAGACACGCGTGCACAGAACAAGCCATGGGGAAAGTAATAAATATAGATAAATATATAAATATATATATATATATATAGGCCCAAAAGAGGAATGTCTTACTGAATTTGCATTCTCTCTCTCTCCCTCCCCCCCCCCTCCACCACCACCACCACCGCCCGCAACACAGTCGCAATATGGGAGGTATAAAACACTCGACAGGAAAAAAAAAAGAGGGGGGATAAATAAAACATATCAGCGCCCACACACTCCACCTTCCACGCACAGACATCGCTAGCACCTAGACCTGAAAATACACCGAGAAGATTTGAAAGTGTACAAAAAAAAGGAAAAACAGAGAAACAGAATGACTGTAATGCGCACCCTCAGATGAATGGAAATGAAGAAAAAAAAAAGGGGGGGAGAGAAAAAAAAAAACACAGACAAGTCTTCTCTAAATCACAAAACGGAGAAACAAATACAAAAGAAAAACACAAAAAGAGAAAAACGAAAGGGGGGAAATACGCCCTTCCCTCCTAAAAAAAAAAGAAGAAACTACAAGTTGGCGTTGCTTGTGGATGCACAAGCCCTGCCTCGCGTAAGTACATGTGCACACACACACACACACACACACCTCCCCCCCCCGTGTAAACGCTGTAGTACAGGGGACACAACGAGCAAGCCACAGCCATCACGTCTGGTACCCCGGGGTCTAACGTAGAGCCTGTAGTGAAATGAAACCAGCCAGTCCAGACGGCAAGGAGAAGATGTCTACCGAGACAGAATGTCTCCTAGAGGGGAAACTAAAGCGTACACCTTGCTGGACAGACAAATCGGGGTGGGAGGGGGGGAGGGGGGGGGGAGGGGAGGGGGGCACAGAAACTGCGGCAAGAGGTGGCGGCTACAACGAAACGTGTGATCAACGAAAAAGAAGGCGCCAAGAAGTAAAGAAGAAGCAACGAAATCTGCGATAGCAAAAGGAATGTGAAACAAGCTACATGTTTTTATTCTCCTCCACTGATCGCCATCATGATCATCATTACCGGGTGGATGTGAGTGACAGTCAAGTGACGGGAAGTAGCGAAATGCGCTACTGCGCGCACGGCCTCTCCTCGCGTGCGGGCAACCTCCGTCCGTATGTACGGCTCTACCAAAATCCGTTTCCACCGGTGCGGTGACGACCGCGGTAGTAGTCGTTCGAGCTACTTCCACTGTACGTGGAGGAAAAGTTGAACGCCCCAGGACGCGCAAAGCGCTCGCGATCTTGCTTCGCGTCATACTCGCGTCTCTTCAGTGTGTCAGCCAAAGTGGCGTGCGCTTCACTGATGATCTTGAATTTGTGCTCGGCCCGCTCGCGCTCGTCATCATCAAGGCCAATGCACTTGTCCGGGTGCCATCTTAGTGAGAGCTCGCGGTACTTCAGCTTTATCTCTCGCTCCGTCGCGGTGCGAGGGACGCCTAATTGAAAGTAAAAGTCCTTCTCCCTCTCCGCCTCCCTGGCCAGGTTCTGCTCGGCTACTTTCAGCTCTCGGGCCAGCTCGCGATCCGTGGTGTCGTACTCCGTTGCCTTCCGGAAGTCACGCACGGCGGCGAAGTAGTCGCCAAGGTGTTCATGGCATCGCGCACGACGTGCGTACGCTTTGTAAAACTCCTTGTCGATCTGGAGCGCCTTCGTGCAGTCCTCGACACCCTCTCGGTAGCGGCCCAACTCTTTATATGCGGCGGCACGGTTGCAGTACAGCACGCGGAGAACCTGATCGTTGTCAGCGGCGGCCTGGATGGCGGCAGTGTAGTACTCAGCCGCCGGGCCATAATTCTTCTTGTTGAAGTTCGCGTTGCCCTTCTGCTTGCCGTCATCAACGGCATCGATCTTTTTCAGCAGTGTGTTGCAGGCGTCATCCAGCTGCGCCGCGTCCAGGATAGCCTTCCGCGCTCGCTCAAAATACTCGAACCCGGAGAGGTAGAGGCACTCGCTCATAATTCGGCAGACTGTTGGGGTGCGTGTGGAGTCTGAGAGTGCCTCCAGGACCTCCGCTGCACGCATGTATTGGTTTTCGGAGCGTAACGACTCGGCACTCCGGATGCGGAACGGCACAGCATCGCTGAACTGGGCAACCAGCATCCGGTACTGCTCGTCGCCTTCAGGGGTGCCGAAGCAACGCTCGGCGTGACGATACGCCTCCAGTCCGCCTCTATACCGGGCAAGCTCTGCCTCCATATCGCCAGTCATACGACCCTCCGGTGTACTTTCCATGATCTCCACGGCACGCTTCAAATCGCCCATCGTACAGGCAGACCGAGCGGCGCGCGACAGCATCTTCACATTGCTCGGGTCCAGTCGTACTACCTCCAGACAGTCCTCAATACACTCATTGTATCGCTTCGCCATGAAGTGGGCAGCACTACGGTTACCGTAAAGGAACTTGAAGTTGGACTGATGATCCACGGTGTTCAGTTTGATCGCCTTGGTGTAGAGCTCCAAAGCAGCCGTGTACTCCGCTTTTTCGTATTTGTTATCTCCCTGCGACTTGTAATCGCGGCTAGTGGCACTTTTTGGATTCGCGGCTGCCGCTGATGGGGCGGGTCGCGTAGAGCCTGCCACGTTTTTTCGAGTCAACATCTCAGAGCGTTTTGCGGTTTCCGCCCCGATGATTTGTTGGCGTTCGGCTGTCTCGGCCTCCGTCAGTTCCCCTAAAACAGTCTGCATCGCTACTGCGCTTTCCGTAGAATCCTGCACACTGCGCGAAGTGGCAGCTTCACGCTCCTCTTTCGCACCCAGCACTGCGCTGCTGGGAGTCGCAGCGGCGACCTGGCTGGGTCGCTTCGCACGCAAAATGCGACGATCAGCCATCGAGTTGTTGTTAGGCTCAGGCATTCCCGCAGCAGCCTTCACGGCTCGCATAACCTCTCGCAGCGGCCGCGGTAGCTCTGTGACTTGGGTCCCTGGCAAGACCAAGGCGCAACGGCGACACGCTAGGGAGACCTGTGCCCCTATGAGCACCACATCAACTGCTACCTTGGCGCACAAAACGCACTTGAGGTACTTGTCGGACAGGCTCTTGGAAAACTCGATTACTGCTGGATGCTCCTCGTTGGCGGGCGCACCGCTCGTGTTGGCCAGCGTACGCGTCACGTGGCCGCTGCTAGCCGCGCCTCCGTTGTGGGTGTGTGGAGGCGCAGTGGACGCGGGACTCGGATGTTGCTGCGACGGTGCTGGCGTGACGGCACCGGCGACGGCCGGGCGGCGACTCAAAGCGGCGAAGCCGTTTTCATCTTTCGGGTCAATGAATCGAGATGCCGCGCTAGTGCCGCCGCGATTGCCGGGGATTCCGGAGCGTAGTTTTTCTGTCACAGCAGATTGTACGCTGCTGATCCTGTTGACGCTGAGATTATTCGGCCCTGCCGGGCTGCTAGTCTTGGGGACCGTTGTGGACAGCGACATCTCCGGTGAGCTATTCGCCTCACCAGCGTCCACACCGCGCAAGCCGCTGGGTGCCTCCTCCAAGATGAAGGAGGAGGAGGCCGACGAAGAGACCACCTCCGGCTCCATTCCAGGCGCAGTGCTCATTGCCCGCGTGTTTGTGGCACGGGTGGAGGGGGGGGGGGGGGGGGGAAGTTGAAGTAAAAAAGGATAATACGGGTGTGGCACTGTACAGAAGCGCGTGATGCCCTCTTGCCTCTTTGCCTGGTTTGCTTGTGAAGATCGACGGGTGGGCTCTCGTGCAAATAACTACAATACGTGCAGGCACGGTTTTGCCGATGCCGTTTGTATACTGTTTTCTCTGTGAATGATGGAGGCGTGTACACGGGGCAGGAGAAATGTGAGCGTACACCACTGACTCGTAAGTAAAGTTGGCCTGTATTCTCTGACAGTCGCCTTTTTTTTTGATCTATGGACGTCTACGACACTGAGGGGAGGGGGTGTCTGATGCCCACCAAGTGCTTCCTCCCCACGTCTTCGACTTCGCACTTTGTGATAGGGGGGGAGGAGAAAAAAAGAATGGGTGTGGGGCCTGTAAACCTCACGCGAGAATACAACGGCTGTCCAAGTCCGCACGATGCGTGACGAAAGAGAGAAAAAACTGCGTATGCAGTTGTAAGCTGCCAACACTTTACGACTTTGCCAGTGCGAGCAGACACGCGGGAGGGGGAAGGAGAGGGAGAGGGAGAGGGAGAGGGAGAGAGAGAGAGCACAAATCGAAAGAGCGCAGCGCAGGCAGCCGAGACGATTAGAGACTGGTGACAATCGAATCCTGCGAGACGGAAAAAAGACGGAACAGCCAGTACGCCGTGGCAAAACGACACGAAAATCAACACAGCGAAAGTACGGGCCAAGACCGGGTTGGGGGGAGAGAGAGAAAAGGGCTAAGTTGCGCCCCGGAATCACAAGCCAGACACAAACAAGAGCACACGAAAAAAAAAGTGACAGTCCTCCGACGCGGGAGGACAATGATGGGCGATTCGCGTGTGTGTGTGTGTGTGTGTGTGTGTGTGTGTGTGTGTGTGTGTGTGGACAGGAGAGTGAAACGTCTGGGGGAGAACAACAAAATATATATGTGTATAGTGATATATGCTTGTATGGGCGAGTGAGGGGTATGGAGACGTAATCGCTGCAGGAACGCTATCAACAGGGCGCACAGCACAAGGGAGTAAGGGCAAGCCGAAATTCGAGGGGGGAGGGGGGGGGGGCAAAGCGACTGTTGTCACCCACAGAAGTCAGCGCGTCTAAGATGCAGGAGGATTGCGCAGTAAAAAAAAAGGAAGAAAGAGAGATGATGCAAGTCTGAGAGACCAGCGAATAAGTTCCGATGCAGCGATCCGGTACTGGGAAGTGAAAAAAGTGACAAGGAGAGCGCGTGCGAAACACGAGCAAAAACGCACGCGCACCCCACCAACACAGACACACCGAAAGGAGGCTGTATCTTTGATAGACAGGTGATGGAGGCGAGAAAACGGCCCGAAGAATTCTTTCACCCCCTCTCCCCTCTCCTTTGTCCACGAGGTGGTGTTAGGAAAACAAAAACAAATAACCTGCTCTTTGCTAGAAACGCCGCCGTAGCGGGAAAGAGACAGATTCGCGCGAACACAAGTAGCTTTTCGGTGAAACGCCAAAATAAAATTCAAAAGAAAGTGAATGAGAGTTCACTCGGTCATGAGAAGACACAAACGCCGAGAGATGAAAATTTCCATTGGAACCCCAGTTGCGTGAGAGCCAGGGCCAACAGAGGAGAAAGGCGTGCCGAGTGCAGAATGGACGGACGTGCAGAAAAACAAATGGAAAAGAGTGGGAAGAGGGAGGGGCGAAAGAAAGAATAGGAAGCGTTTTTAGAGCCATCGACGACACCCGGTAGGCAGGAAAGGCAATCGGTGCAGCTCTTTTCTCGAGCTCCTTTGCATCGTCAGCGAATACAGACACCTTTCAGATCATGGCAAGCAGACTGAAAAATGGTGTCTCTCTCTCTCCACCTCAGGGCCGCATGCCAAGGGCAGTGTGCCGAGGAGGAAAGCAGCAAGGGGAGAAGGCAAACCGTCTCATGAATGACGGGCTGCAATGCCGTGAGCTATGCCGCCCACTATCCATCTCTTCCGATCCCCCCCCCTTTGACTTTATCCTGGCGTTGATCTATTCCGCCATTTCGTTTTTTTGTTGTTGTTGATTTGACCCCCTGACGCAAACGCCCAACACACAGACAGCATCACAGACACACGTGAGCCATATTCACAGGCTGCGGAGAGCAGCATCCACAAAAATGCTCCGTGAGCCAACCCAAGTTTCCTGACACATAATAGCGCGAGACAAAAGAAGCGCTCATTCGCAGTCGCCTCACACGTTACATATTTGCCCGTACAGACACACAGAGAGACAGAAACGTGCGTTAACAGCGCACTCAGTCGTCCAGATATGTGCAACTAAAAATATGCGCGTTCCTCATTCCGTAATTTGAAAAGAGGAAAAGAACGAACAAAATATACGTCGATATTATACATTCGACCATTGTGCTACAAAGCGCATCAAAGCAGGTCAGAAGTGAGCAAGAGGGGGCAAAAATCTCTTTGTGTGTGTGTGTGTGTGTGTGTGTGTGTGTGTGATCCGGTGTTTGTCAGCACACACACAGGCGCCAAGCACATAAGCGAGAATGCATTCACGGACCTCCAGTTGACAAAAAAAAAAAGATGAGGCAACCAATGTACCTGAGGCGACACCTATCACATTTTTTCTGCTTTATAAAGGGGGGGGTGTTGTCCCCCGGTGTCAGGGAGTTGAAATTGGTTCAGGGAAGCAGCAGGTGGAGTAGGGGATACCGCGCAGCAAATCGATGCGTATCCGAATCACAAAAGTGCATTTATGTGGCTGCCTTGGTGCGTTTGCAGAGTTTCTGCGACTCCAGCCGCAGACGCTCCTCAGACTTCTTCCCTTTGCACTCCTTACACTTCCAACCGTGTCGGCGGTGAATCATGCCAGGAATGTTAAAACGACCGCACACAACACACAGCCTCGGCATTGTCAACCCGTTTGCCGGGAAGCGCCCTTCACTACTCGATCCGGACAGAAAGCTGCTTGTCGTCGCAGTACCGAAGCTGACTTGGAGATCAGATGATGAGGGGATGTGCAACGCTCTCTCCGCCACTGGCACCAAAAAATCAATTGGGATAGACATGAAGAGGGGGTATCGATACCCGGCAGGTGAAAGGTTGGTGGGGCGGAACTGAAGCAGTACAAGATTCTCGCCCGTGTAGCGCACAGCGACGCCCTCAAGCTTGCCGGCACACACCTGCTCCATCGCATCGCACCAGTAGCTATCGGTGAGGTGCTTCCGAAGAGAAGCACTAGAGGCAAGAATACGATACGACTCTCCGGGGGTAGCGAAGGAAGACTTCGGTACCGGCTTTTCATCAATACGGTATGACATGTTTCCCCTCCTTCCCCCCCTCCCTCTCCCCCATCCGTGACGTCCGCGTTTACTAGCAAGGGTGCAGTGTTGAATAACCACTACGCGCCAGGACTCATATATATCTGTGTGTGTGTGTGTGTGTGTGTGTGAAAACAGTACGTAAGCGGCAGTGCAAGTAAAGCCACCCACCCACCCACCCCACACACGACTCCGCTCCCTCCCCCAACGCACCAGGAAAGGGTGTTACAGAGACCGGTACGTGTGCACGCTGCAGAATAATAATAATAATAAAGGAAGGAAGCAAGAAAACAATACGTACGTGCGTATAGTGACACGTAAAAATTCACATATATAGTTGTATATCTACCCGTTGACAACCACGACAAAAAAAAAGAGGGGAGAAGAACACGGCGAAGAAGGGAAAAAATAAACGGACAGGAAGGCAGACAGAACAAAAGAAATGAACGTTCGGTTGCAGCTCGTGCGCCGTCGCGACGTGAAACGTGTGAGCCAGAAAAGGGAGACGAAACTTTGGGGGAAAAAATGAGAAAGGCGACCAAAATGTCAGACTCGATCCCTCATCTGCCACAGCATACACGTGAGAGACGAGAAGGATATTAAGGACCGAATGAGCAAATGAAAAGTGAATACTACTACGTGTGGGTTTTCCTTTGTGTGTGTGTGTCTGGGTTGGACTTCTGCTTATCCCTCGGTCCGTACAGGTGTGTCCTTCCCCCCTCCCCTCCCCTCTTGTGCGCTCTCTGTCTGCTTTGTTCCTTTGACCACTCGGCCGCTGAACGGTGGCAGAGGGAGAACGACGGGAAGAGACGAAAATACAGAAAACAAAACAAAGAGATGAGCGTGGCGTGTGGCAGGGCCATCACGAACATTTTTGTTGAGAGAAAAAAAGAAGTGAAAAAAGAAAAAAGAGAGTAGTAGCTAAGAGCACTCAGAGAAAGCGCGATGACGCAAGACAGACAGACAGAGAGATGCCTGTGTCTTTAGCTGAACATATAGATGTTTTCTCCTCTTTTAGGGGGTGTTGCTGCGTATTACTCTTCCTTTAGATGCAACTCTGATTGAATTGAACTCGAAGAAGGCGCATTGTCGAGGCATTTGGGCTGTATATATATATATATATGTGTGTGTGTGTGTGTGTTCTTTTCGTGTGTACATTCCTTCCGCTAGTGTGACGCCACGACACAACCGACTAGGAAACATTGTCATTGGAATAGAAGACACGCCGTAACTAGCGAATCCTCTCCACCACCACCACCACCGTTTCTGTTTTGTTTCTTTTTTCCACTATGTTATCATAACCAGAGACGCACTTTGTGTACCTCTATACAGCCTCTCCCCTCATCTTATGATTCCAACGCTATGAAACATGCATTGGCCGATTTTTTTTTTGTAAAGGGGGAGCGCAGTAGAAAAAAAATGGATACTAAATATGGAAAAAAAACCCGCAAAGCCCACCAAATACGCATACATATAAATAAATATATGAGATAGGGGAAGGGGGAAGGAGACACGAAACAAAAAATTGAAAAAAGTCCAAAACGCAGGAGTCGGCACATTTTTTTTGTGTGTGTCTGTTTGCTTGACCTTCCACGAATCGAGGCGCCATGACACAACAAGTTTTGAGGAGCTGTCCATGAACGTGTATCCACGGTGAGATGCCACATTGAGGCAGACATGATGCAACAATTGCAAGTAACATCGCCCCGAATAGAAAGGAGCTGACAAAACGAAAGCGCCATCGCGCGCACGAGCGGCTCGAAAACAAAAGCAACCGGTGTATAAAACAGGTAAGAGAGTGGCGCTTGCCAACCACACGCACAAACACCTCCAGACATCCCCCAGTCTACCTGGTTCCTTTTAGTGTTTCACGAGTACTACGCACGGTGAAGTACAGAAGCGGGGGGAGAGGGAGGGTGATGAATGGAAGACGAAAGGGAGTTGGCCTCCACACGTTCGCACCTCGGGTGGTCCTGCTTCGCCCAAATTTCCGGATCGCGGCATCCCCTGTGCTTTGCTCGTGCGCCTCACAATGCTCACAACCCCCCCCCCTACACCCTACCCCACCCACCCCTCTCCCCTCCGCCCTACCCCAGAACCAATTCACTCGCACGTGCCCCGACACCGGCAAACTCGTATGTCCTCACCTTCCACCCATGTGAAAGGCAAGACGCACACGAGACTGAAAGAATGGAGCTCAACTAGCCGGTGCCACAGCGCCCCGGGTGGCCTCAGCATCAGAGCCGGTCTCCATCTGCACAAGACCACCCTGAACCATGAAATCGATCAAGGGAGCCGAAAAGGCAAAAGGCTTCACGAGGCGCACAATCACTGCCCAAAACGCCGCTGCCTCCATGCACTCAGCACCGAAGGAAGCATCTACTTGGCTTGACGATGCTTCATTCCAGGTGGCGGCGACCACGTAGACCATATTCTTCACCGTCTCCTCAACCGCCTCCTGTATCAGCATAGCCTCTTCATGGAGGGCACTGCCGCCGCCACCGCCGCCACCGCCTGTGTCGTGTCCGGCGGGATCCTCCGCGATCGGGTAAGCACTGTACACGGCGTACAAGGTGCCTAGAGCCTGCTCCCACAAATACACCAACAAATCCACCTGTGTCGTCAGTGCCGCAGTGTAGCGTAGAAGAACCTTGGGAACCAAGCTCAGCAGCCTGCATTTCACCTCAGTGGAGACAAGAGTCGATGGTTGATGCGGTCGCGATGTAAGGAGGAGGCCAGTCAGAAAACCCATGACCTCACTGTGCCCAATCCTCTCTGACGACGCCGGCAACGGATGCGAGTTAGACGGACTGCCCGAAGCATCTGGACTGACCGTCAGGGCCGTATCATTCTGATCACACGAGCCCGTTTTACTCACCCTGGTCCACCGCAGGCCAGTCTGCACTTGCGCCTTCGGTGCGCACAGACGCTCTGTAAGAGGGATGAGGATGTCCTTGTAAACGGCCGCTACCGCGGAGGGGGGCAATTCGTGCGCCTCCGAGTCGAGCAAAGCACGCTGCAGGCAAAAGATTGCCTCGCTGCCGTCACGCGAATCCGGACTGCAAAGGGCCAGCGCGCCCAGACTTCGAAGCACATACACCCAAAGACTACACCATTCACCCGCCTCCGCCCCAACCTCACCAGTGGCTTTGTCGGCATTCTTCAGAAGCGCGTTCCGTCCGCAGAGGCTAAGGACCTCTGCCATGGTGGTTTCGCTTGGGAGAGATGGCGCAGCAGCACCAGCGCTACACTTCGCATGCGCATGTGTCATCGCACCTCTCTCTGTGGAGTCGCCAACCTCCGAGCTCATCCCAGCGGCGCGACCGTGTCGCTGCCAAACACTGAATGAAAGACAGAGCGACACGACGGCCTCGGTGTCCTCAACGACACTGTAGCGGCACTGCTGCACCACGTTCGAAAGAAAAGAAGCGATTTGGCGCTGTACAATCACATCGGAGACGGCGGTGGCATGGGCTGCGAATGGTTCAAGGAGTAGCAGTGCTTCGCAGCGAAACGGCCAGGGCGGCATTTCACCCTTACCCTCTTCTTCAGGCCCAGCGCCCAACTCTGTTTTACCCACCGAGACGACTTGGTTGTAGAGGAACGATGCGAGGGGTTTAGCCACCACGACAGCAAAGACCGAAGAAGTCACACGCATCCAGCACGCCCAGAGCTGTTTTATCACAATGGAGCCGCGCTCGCTGCGCAAGTGCGTCTCCGCGAGCTGCAGTGCAGCGCACACAACGCGATTCCCAATGGTGCACCAGTACGACCGCATACCGTCGCTCGCGCGGGTATCGCCCAGATACACATCCACCTCCCGTAGAAGACGGCTAAGACGGTTCGCGAGCGGGGTAAAGTGCTCGAGCAGAAGTAGTGACGGTGTCGAAGCGGCACTCATTACAGCACAGATGAAAACCAGCTCGTACGACGCGGCGTAGGCGGAGGCCTCGTCCAGGCCGCCGGGTTGCCCATGCCCCTTCCTGTCCTCCCCTCTCCCTGACACAAGAGCGCCACCTGTTCCACTATCTTCAGCAGCATCTTCCCCAATGCTAGAAGCGGCAGAGAGGCTGCCCACGCACTGGACGCCCGCGCACGGGTCTGAAGCCACTCGCTGCAGGATTGCCAAGAGTTGGTACATGCTTGGGACGCAGCTCGCTATTCGCCCTTGCGCATCCCTCAGTTTAGACAGATCGGCGGTCGAAACACGCGAAGAGTCGTTGCCCCCAAACAGAGAAGAGAACCAACTGCGCTCGCTCGAGACTTGCAGCTCCGTTTCGTTTTTGCCAGCAGCGGCGGCGGCAGTGAGGGGTGCGAAGACATTTGCGCAGATCCCGGGGTCCTGCAGAAGTACATGAAGCAGATCTACGGGTAGCGAGAATGAAGCGTCAGCTCCGCTACCTCCCGCCGCGCCGGTGTCCCTATCACCTGCCTCACAGGGCTTCTGCTGGTCCTTTGCCAGGCCGTGCGCTGGCACAACCAAAAGCCCCATCAGGTGCATATCCAGCATCAAGCGCGACATTGGCAGCCAGCTATCCCCAAGGCCTCGGTAGATGTCCACAAACAGCGCGAAAACCTCGCGCATACACAGCAGTTTGGGCACGCTGCGGTACAGAGTGCGTACCTCCTCCTCAGCATTTGCCAAGTCGTTCAGCACAACGTACTTTAGAAGCCCCATAAAGCACTGGTCAGCGACTGCAGGCAAGCCAAGTGCGTTGGCGGCGCGTGCCAGAATGCAAACACCACGTAGGCTGGATAACAGAGCTGCCATCTCAGTCGGCAACAGCTGCTGCGCCTCCTCGATGGCCTGCGCGAGAGTGGGGCCAGTCGCCACAGTCGAGAGCGACACCTCGTTGGCAGCGAACTGAAACATGCCGTCGAACACGAGCAAGCTGCGCTTCCAGGTAGACTCAAAAAGAAATGGATTGAGGGTGTGAAGAACGACACTCTTGGTGGTGGCGGTGGCGGTAGAAACGCCGGGCTCATGAGAGGACATGTTCGCCAATGTTCTCACGACGTCGGCCTCCTCAGCTGTCACATTTTCGCTCAGCGCGTGGAGCACGAAGTTCACGCACGGGCGCATCTCGAGTTTCCACGTCGTGTCGTTCGCGAAGCCGCGATCCATCATGTCCGCCATAACAACCTCGTGCTGTCGAACATCATCATACACGGTACCGAGGTAGGCCGCCGCCACGTCTTGACCGTCGTCGATGCCGCGGTTCATTTTTATAAAATCTTCTCTTTTCATCTGCTGCGCAACCTTTCCGGAGTGCTGATCCGTGTTGAGCATGATGATGGCAAAGGAGAGCACGAAGGCACCAGACTGACTGTGAAAAGGATTGATCGACTCGTCCTTAACCACCGTGCCCTCCCCGCAAAAGGTCACGTTGTGCTGGTACCAGTGCTTCGCAAACGCCTCCATCACTCGGTCGATCTTCTGCGACTCGCCGGGCAGACAGAGTAGATAAACCATTTCGCGAATGGCCTCTAGTAGCGGCTTGTTGTGGAACTCAAATTGGTGGATGAAGCCGGCCAGCTGCTCCTCGAAAAATCGAACAGAAAAGAACGTGGCCGGCTTCGTTGGATCCTCTGCATGTGCGTCCCCCTCCGCATTGTTTCGACCCTGCTCACCAATGTAGTCGCCAAGCACGCGCTTGTTCAACACAATGCTAAGACGATAGAGAGCCTCGCCAATCTCCCGCCCACCGGCGGGCTCCGCCAGTATCAGCTTTGTGGAGTACCTCAAGGAGCTCTCCTCCTCTGTGCCTGCAGGCACGCGTATGGCATGCTCGAGCAGGAACGGTATGCCCTTTTTCGTTGGAGATTCCTTGAAGAGGGCGGCGAATTGGTTCAACTTATCCTTCTCCCCTTGACCGTGCCGGATGAGGCGGCGCAGCTCACTATCAAGGGAAGAAGTGGTGCCTGGACTTATGGGGGCACCGGACTCCTCAAACGTTGACGGCGACGCTCCTGCTGCGATGGCTCGCAGCGCGATGCTGGACACCATGGACGTCGTTGCATCGAATGCCGTTCGTTGGGAGCTACCCAGCAGACGCCCAGCCGCAGACAAGCGCTGTTGGCGTCTGTCTCTTCGGTGATCCGCGGCAGCAGCAGCAGCAGCAGCAGTCCTCTGACGTCGCTGGGCGGCTACCTTTGAGCCATTTGCCATGGCACCACGCCGCTGCGTCCACGGCACTGTCGCCGTCTCATCCGGATTATGGGGAAAAACGGGGTAGGCATGATTTGCCAGGACCTGGGAAATCTGCGGCAGCAACGAGGCGTACCGCCACGAAAGGTCGTAGTGGATGAAGCAGAAAGTGCAGAAGCGCGGATCGCTGCAAAACTCTGCTAGACTGTCGAGAATAATCTCACGTCGCTCCTGCTTTCTCTGCAGCTGCTTCGCAGAGACGCGACCAAAGCTAACACCACCTAAGGAAGGGGCGGCAATAGGAGTGGTTGGGGACGCGACAAGGCTCGGAGAACCACCACGGACCACCGGCGACCCCGCCTGGCCCAAACCTACGTCAGTAAGCTCGTTTGCAAGCGCCTCCAGTGGGTTGATATGCAGTACACGAATAAAATTGTATATCTGTGGTACCAAGTCCTCCGAGAAGCGCTGGATGACAAGGTGGACAGTACGCAGGGTCTGGGCCAGCACGATGGATTGCGTCGTGTTGACGCCGGCAATCAAGAGCGCGCGGCAAAGCTGGTTCCTCAGAACCTCGAGCAGCGGCGCAGAGAAGGGGCGACTAGAGGAGCACAGCAGCAGCAGGCAATCCTGCGCCAGCGTAAGCCCCTCCAGTTGAATCGGTGCGATTGTCTTCTCCATGGAGAAAATTCTTTCGTCACTGCTTCCACTGTTCGATAACATGCTCGCCGATCCCTCGCTGTTGCGCAGGGCCACCGCCAGACCCATCTCACAGCCGTCGTTGTCGAAGGAGGCGACTTCACCGCTGATGAGGCGGCTTATGAACCTCAACACCGTCACACCCGCTTCCACTACCGCCTTGTGAGCAGCCTCGTCTGCTGACAAATACAGCAAACGCCGAAACAAAGTTGTGACGATATAGCGCATGCTTTTCTCCACAGAGCGCTTCAGCAGTTGACTCGACCCGGTGTGCGTGGCCAGCACCATCATGCGGCCGAGAGCCCGCACGTGCACATCGCCGTCCACCATTACCGCTGCGGGGTGATTCAACGCAGCGACGTATACGCTGAATATGCGAGAGAGTAACACCTCATGTGAGGCATTATCGTGGACCTCAGCACGCGTTTCGGAGGCGGCCTCGATCGCCGTGTGAATGCCGTCCACTGACACAAAAGAACATGGCAGCTCCAAGATGTCTACCAATGCGGTGAGAGCGACACCAGTGACAACCGACGAGATGTTCGGACGGCGACAAACGCTTGCAAAGGCGCTCAAAATCGACATCTCATTCACTTCACAGTGAGCCGTGTGGTCATTCTCCACTTCACGTGGCACGTAGTCCGGCAGTGCTTCGGCGGAGACGGTGCCGCTAGGCGTCGCTTTCCGCTGCGGTGCAGATCGCACCTGAGATGAACACGACGCGGGGCCAGAAACGGGTACAGCACCACCAAAAAGACGCCGCCGAAGCTCCAGCAGCTCCCCGGCACCAGGGTGCTGGCCGCCGTCCTTCTCGCTCAGCAGTCCGCTACGATGATGAAGCGCGTTCTCCGTGCGCATCGCGAGCAGAGTGTTATCGACGTGAAGGAGCACCATTTGCCTGTTAGCCTCTCCGCTGTCGGCTATCGAGGCACGCAAATCGTGCATCGATGCCCACGAAGACGTCATCTTTGCCCCCTCCCTCCCTCCCCCCCCCCCTCGCTGGTGGTGATAAAGGGGTGACACTGACACAGAAGGCGCTACACGTAAAAGGCGTGTTGACTGGAAAACAAGAAGAGCAAAATACACCCCAGCGTACCAGAAAATTCACACGAGCGCCGAGAGGACTCGCGCGTTTGTGTTATCTGTGACTCAAAATTCTTTTCGATGTATTTGTGGAGAAAGAAACACCGCCTCAGGTCGTATTCAAAAGAGTGGGCTCTACCTGTCAGGGAATGGAAAAAAAAAGCTGGCTAGCCTCAGAAAGCAGCGCTTGCGAGAATTGACCAGCACGCCGATTGTCATGAAGTTTGAAGATCAGTACAGATGATCAGACTTTATGTGTGGTGCTAAATACTACAAAATACACATATACACGCATATGTGTATATATGTGTATTTATCCAGGTACCTCCCCTTTACATCTACGTCAGAAGGATTGCAATGATAACATCGATGTGATCGTTGGCGGTGACGCCGCTAGGCAAAACAAAAAAGGAAGACATCGAGAAGAAAAGAGAAGAATGTACACATGAAAGAGAGCCGTCAACGACGTACTTGGCAGACTGATACGCTTTTCCATTTATTTTGGTGGAGATTGTTGCTCCCTGACAACGGCAGCAACTCACCCCACCGTACGGTGTCCGAGAAGGGGTCTAGTAGCCGATCTGTGTGTGTGCGTGTGTGCGTGTCGAAACATGAGAGAAAACTGACAAGTAAAGCGATGCTGCATCCATCGCCGTACGGTGCTAACATGTGCAGACAAAAAGAAGCAAAGGAACGAAAACCGCTAAATCAGAGGAGGGGACAGTGCACCGAGCAACATCATAGGGGGCAGAGGTAAGGGAGAGGGGGGGGGAACGAAAATATTTATAGAACCGCGATGCGAATCAAACATGGTGCCATCCGCAACTCCCGACACCTTCGCAGACCCTCAGCTCTACACCGCATTGAAACACAAACAGGAAAAAAATCACATGCGCGCCACCGAAAAGAGAACTCTGCAACAGTACAGTAATACATACACCTCAAATTCGCCCATGGACTTCGTGTCACGGAAAAAAAAGAAACTCGAATAAATGGGGGGGGGGGTGAGATCCCCGACCCCTCCACTAACCACATTCACTTCTCTTTTTGTTCCGCGTATCTACGCAGATGGAATACATGTATGCATATACACATATATATATGCCCAACCACACCGAGCGCAACGGTTTCCCCCGCTTCCTGTGCGAGCGAGCCGTTTTTTGTGTGTGAAAATCATGGAAATTGAGTGCGGATGAAGCGAAAGGCCAAAAAAAAATTGAAACCCCCAACTTCCCACCAACGTCGCGTTATTCTCACATAAAAAAGGGGCCGTCCTGAAACACCTCAGAGATGTAGACAAAGCCGCGTATTGAAGCCCGCCAGCACAGCAAGCACACACACACACACACGCACTAGGGAAACACAGATACAAAAAAAAAAGAAAACTTGACTCTTTTTTCATTCGTGTGTTTTACAACATTCGTTGCGCTGCAAATACGTTCGCTCAAGGAAACCACATTGCAGCGCACAGAATTCACTCAAGGGCGAATTCGAGTGACATGGGCTGCACGAGGAATGAGGACAGAGGGAAACCATCAATCACATACTCCTGGAAGGACCGCCGCCACGGCCGCTGCACCACGGCTGACCTTCGGTCCTTTAGGAGAAGTCGTTCTACAATCGAGTACACCCACATGAATAACAGCCTCTTCAAGTTTCTCATCGTCCCTTCTCTGGAAACGCGACGCACACTCGGTGTCCGCGAGGCTCGAGTGATAGTGCACGTCCTCATCCAGGCGGAGTGCGACAAGCGTCGTTCCAGAGGGCATGAAGCGTTGCGTCTGTCGCGCGGATTGGCCCCACAGGGGGGGAGGGGGGGGGGGAGGGCGAAGAGAGGGGTGATATGCGGCCACTGCCGCATCCAGACTCCTATCGAGGGCCTGTCAATGTGCCGCACCAGCTAGCGCCGCGTGGCGCCCCCCCCCTCCTCAGCCCAGTGCAACTGCACAGGGTACAACACAACGCACGCATAATCCAGGACTAGGCCCAGCATCGCCGTAGCGCCGACACAGCAGAGGCACCAGAGCGGGAGGCGTGCCTTCGTTGAATCACCCACGTCCTTTGTAGTGAGCTGGACAGACCGTCATCACAGCCGCAAGCCCCTGTGACACAGGGCCAGCGCTAATCTGCCCCCGTCGACACCGAGCGCCCGGACCCGGACCCGGACCCGAGGACGGGCTCCAGACCCTCGGCTTCCCACGGAGTGGTTACTAGAGCCCTCCCTGACGCCACACGCCGAGGTGCAACCCTCTGTCGCCAAGGACAAACACAGCAAAAATATATATACAAAATTGTGTGGGAAGGTTGACTGAACAAAAAAAAAGAGTTCCGAGGGGTCTACCCCGCCCCCCCCCGCGGGTTCAACAACAACCGTCGGATTACGGCGGGTATTGTGAGGGGCGAAAAGCACCGTTTTTCAGCACGCTCTGTCGCTCCCCGACACCCTGCGCATCCGGAAGGGTCACGGTGCGTCAACGACGGCGGCGTGGTCCTGGAGGACGGCACGCACAACAACATTTTCCCTCATGGGTTTTTTGTGGGCGTTGTTGTGAGCAGAAGAAAGTAAACAAATGTTTGCCTTTACATACTAGACACTGCACGCATATGAAAACTCTGTAACATCACGACAAGCCACCACAGAGAAGAGGGACAAAAATAAAAGAGCTTAGACAGACTTTCGCATTCCTCAAGAGACCCCACCCTTCCCGGGCAAACACATCTCTTATTCTACAACCATGGACTCCTCGTCTTCGCAAACCGCGCACCTCCTTTCAAGGGGAGGCTGTCCACACACTACAAAACGTGGACTGCCAGACATAATCAAGCACACACAACGGTTGAAAGGGGGAGAAAAAAAGTCCGGATAAGGAAAAAACGTGGATGACATCCAAAAAAAAAGCCTATGAATCGCCTCTTGAATGACCCGACACTTTGTGTGTATGTGTGTGTGTGTGTGTGTGTGTGTGTATGTGTGCAGTCGACAGCATTGAATTCCAGCGCAGAATTTGGGAAGGTGCCCAAGAAAAAATGACGTACGTGCGTTTAAAGAAAAAAAAAACAGCAGGAAGAACAAGAAGAAGAGGAAAAAAAAAGAGGTGCCTGCGTCGAACTCGCTAGAGTGCTGCAGTACCCAAATAGATCAACTTGCAGGAAAAAACGATTGCATTTTATTCAACTCTCGCTGTAGGGGGGGGGAGGGGGTAAAGTGTCGAAATGACAACAAGTGTGTCACAAACATATTTTGTTTCCCCCTCTGCATATCGCATCTCTAGCACTTCGGAAGACGCCCGCCACGGTCTATGCACCCCCTCCCCTGCTCACACACACACACACGCACACACGCACGCGGAGGAAATACCTCTTATCATATGGAACGTCACCACGGCTTTGCTGCGTTGTCGTCTATTGTAGCATCCGCTTGTATCGCTGTCTACACCTCAGCAGGGGATTCTAAAGACGTGACCCGGCCAACAGCAATGCCTCGTGGAGCCCACTGCAGCACCAGTGCGTCGCCGGCGCTTATCACCTCTGGACGGAAAAGAAAACGGCACTGCACCACTACTCTCTCACATTTGCCGGCAGCGTCAGCCGCCACACCGCTTTTCTCTTCGCGGCCAGCCGACGTGACAGCAGTCACACACACCGCCTGTCGTGCATTACGAGTGTACATGATCGGCTCCATGTGCGTGGATATGGACTGCGACAGAACCAACACCGTTGCCTGGAAAGACCGTACCACAGTCTCTGGCTGACGGACGAGAACTTTGCCTTTGTGCGAGACTGTCACCGCGTCTGGTAAGCGATGCAGAGCGAACGTGGCCTCGTCGCCAGCCTGCGCTGCGTTCACGTGTCCGCCATCAACGTGGATGCCGCGCACGAAAACGGGGTAGAAGCTACCGTCGCTGCCAGGCCCGATGTAGCAGCTGCATCCCACCTCCACTGGACCGCGCGTTACGCGACCGCGCACAACGTGACCTACACCGTCGACAGCGAAGGCGGAGTCCAATAGCACTTCAAAGGGTGGCTTTGGGGCCCACGACGACGGTCCCAGAAGTGGCGAGGAAGGAGGACTCTGCAAGTGGGAAAGGCAAGAGCGGAACAGGTCTAGACCCTCCCCACCTAGTACCGATGAGACGCAAAACACTGGCAAGCGCAGTCGCTCGAAACCGAGTGGGCCAGCTGTGGAAGTCGGGGTTGCTACGTGAGCCGTCGGACCCACATCACTTTCCACTGCGGTGTTGCGGTGGCGCGGCAGCCATTCCCTGCAGTAAGCCGCCGCCATCACCATCGAATCCACCTGTTCCAACACAAATCCCACCGTGTCCAGCGCAACCGCAAGCTCCATGATGAGGCCATCCAGTTCAAACTCCTCAACCAGGTCGCATTTAGTGACCACCACCAGAAACGGCGTGCCCATGGCACAGCACATCTCCGCGTAGAGCGAAACGTCGGAGACGACCGCAGTGTCAGCTGCCACGCACAAGCACACGTAGTCTGGCTTGCGGCTCATGAGCCCAAACAGCATAGTCTTCGTGATGTCGCCGCCCGCGTCGAGGAGCGTGATAGAGCGAGACGAAGCGCAGGTGAACGGCGGCGTGGGCGGCGCCTCAGAAGAAACGGGAGACCATGTGGAACCCGCGCTGCGCGGGGCCGCAGCAGAAAAGCCTTTGGGCGATGGCAGCTGCGTTGCGCCGATGGATCCCGTCAGTGACGACGACGACGCCTCAGTCGTCGGTTCCTGCAACACTGTCCAAACGCGTGATGCTAAAGAGCTTGTCCGCCCAGTGTCAAGTTCGTGCTTGTGGTTGAACAGAGACTGCCGTGTTCCACCACATCCGTCATCGAGGCGAGACGTAAGAAGAACGGCCATGAGTGTGGACTTGCCAGACCCAACGGCACCGCAGAAGGCGACGCTCAAATCGCGACCCCCGCCGCCTGACTGACGTCGCGATAGCATTATCTCACCACATAGAAGCTCTTCTCCACTATTCATGCCGCATTGCCCATGTTTGTCATCGTGTGGCTCTGTAGGTTCCGCAGCGATTTTCTTCAACTGGTCGTCTAGGGAGGCGGCACTGGCCGGAGCCGGGTTCGTGGTAGTCCTCCCCACAACACAGCACTGAAGCAGCGTCGCCTCCAGCTGCAGTTGAGCAGCCATGCGGTAGATGTTTTGCACAGACTCATTGAAGTCCTGTCGCGTCAACCCACGCGGAGTGCCGTCATCGGAGACACCGAGCTGGTAGAGGGACTGGCCATGGCCCTCCGAGACACGGAACTGCATTTGAGTCACGAGATGCTGAAAGCGCGTCGCCGAGACGTCGGTGAGGCGCCATTTGTACTCAACATCGCCCTCGTCGTCCTCCGCGGAGAGCGGGTGGCACGCCGTCACGGTCGAGTGCTCAAACGCGGTAGCAATGCTGCTTGTCGAGGCAGCGGATGGCGGACACGGCTGAGGGGTAGTGTAATCCGTCACCGGAGTAGAGCTGCACCTCCACGTCCCGGGGAAAGCGGAGACAACGTTGCCGCCGCTGGGGCTGTCGTGCAGTCGGCGCGGCGGGCCATCCTTCTCACTACGGGCTACCACAGACTCTGGCAGCTGTAAGCACACTGGAGGGTTCATTACAGAGTGAGGAGAGTGAGATGTCGGGGATGGGTGGACCACAGCCTGCCCTGGGGATATCTGGCCGCGCTTCAGGCGGCGGTCGTGACGAAATGAGGCGTGCGCCCGCTCGGCCAAGATATGCTGCTGTGATATCGCCCTTGGGTGAATCTCCTGCTCTCCTGCGGGAATACAGACCGCTTCCCCATCGTGCCTCGACAACGACTCCGGTGGGGAGAGCGCCGATGGCGCCGCCGCGATTGCGACGTTTCCCACCAGTTTCGTGGAGAAAAATCCATTGGGGACGGAGAAATCTGATGGCGGCGCAGAGAGGGAAGCAAAAGAGCTAGACAAGGTGTTGGTGGTGGTGGTGGTGGTGGTGGTGGCGCTATGGTCCTTCACGCCCGTGCCGGTGCCAGTGGTGGCTTCATCAGACCTGACGTGTATGCGAAACACGTCCTGTTTGAGCATTGTCGTGCGAAATGAAAACAGGGAAATCAAAAAACAAAAAAAAAGGGGGGGGAGCAATGAACAACTGGAAGGGGGGAGGGGGAAAATCGCAACAAAAACACCCGAGGAGGATCAAAACGGGGACTTAAACCACTATAAAAGCGGTGAGGGGGAAAATGAGCAAAAATTTTGTTTGTGGTTGTTGTGCGGTGGTTCCTCTCGGCTCGAATCAGCGGAGAGGAAATAAAAAGGAAAACACTCAAGGCGACGCCTATGGACACACTTGCAGACGGACAATGGAGAATCCACAGTGACAAGAGCGTGTGCTACAGGGCCGATCCGCCCTGAATGTGTGCCTGAGCGGATGAGTGGGCGTGGGTGTGGGTGTGTGTGTGTGTGTGTGTGTGTGTGTGCCTGATTGTGAGAGAGAGGGCGAGAGAGAGCGCGCGGGCACAAAGGAAAAAGGGGGTGGTCTCTATTCACAGCTGGATCGTATGGAGACGCTCGCTTGATATTTTTTCTCCCCCCCCCCTTTCGCATTGATCCACCGCAATGCGAGTGAAAGAGAAGGGAAAGCGGTGCAGTACGCAGCGCACGATAAAACAGAAAAAAGAGAAAATGAAAATTGAAAAGATATATAAACACAGAAATGTTTGGAGAGAGATGCACTAGGTGCGAAATGGGTGTCTGGAAAGGGAAAATTAAAGTCGCTGCTGCTGTTGTTGTGCACGTGTGAATGCCGTTATGCGTGATTGTGCTTGTGAAGATAAAGAAAAGAGGGGAGAAGGGCGCCTAGTAGCGCTCGAGAGCCTTGTCTCGCTTTCCTGTGCGAATGTGTACGCAAAAACGGGTATGCCCAACCGAAAAGAAAAACAGCAGCAGCAGAAAAAAAAAACGACAATACCAGCAAGGATAAACCCGGAAAGAGAAACGAGTGAAGTGGTGTGTGGGTGAGTATTTGTGTGCGCCTGGATGTGCATGTGCGTAAGAAGGGCTCCCTATAGCACAGGGGACATGTCTGCAGCGATCAGAGGAAAACAAAACGGAAGCGTTCTGAGGCGAACTGATTCACACGAAGAAAAATGAGCAAGCGCCGATAACAAGCGAATGCGTTGCCACACTGACGTTCACCTTTCCCGTGTATAGACGCGTGCTCGTGTGTTGCAGGAAGCCGTTGATGCCGCCTCAACATCTTAATGCCAGGACATCCTATAGACGCCTTTCAAACCCCCTCGGGGGGATCGGGCTAGTTCACCACACCACCCCTTGAGGAAGCCTGCACGTCATGATCCCTTCCCCCTTTCTCACTCTTCTCCCCTCACCGGTCACCGAATTCGGGAGCATGCACTCTCTGCGGTAAATTGGTTTTTTTTTCGAGTCGCAGATGATGAAAGCATTAAAAAAAAGGAAAGGAAAAGAGACGGTCTACGAAAATGGAAGTGAAACGCACATCAGCCATCCATCACCGCCTACCCAAAAAACACTGGTCAAAAGAAATATGGAAGTGGGGGGGAGGGGGGGGGGGAGTTCACGAGCGCGAAGCCCCCCCCCCTCCCCCTCAGCCCCTCCTGCCGTCTTTCTTCTTCATGCCTTCTTACCTCGATCGCGACCAAGCCTCGCCTTCCCCACCCGTGATCTGACAGAGAATCAGCCAAGGAAACCAAGGAGACTCCTCACAGAGAAATCGAACCCCAAAAAGGGGGTCGAAATCCTTTTTGTGGTCGTCGCCCTCCTCGCCCTGGTGTTTTTTTTTCTCCAGGAGGCTCCTTAGATCTGGCTTGGGTACAGGTACACACGGATGCGGCGGCCGATTGCGGAAGCCGGCACAGACGCGCCGTTGAACTTCACGCGCAGCATACCGGCGTTACCGTGCGGGCGCGTCACTCGACCCCAAAGGGCACGAGCGGTGCTGCGACGCGCGGGCGCCTTGCTCCAGCGGACACACCGCTTGACCTTCTTGCCGTGGTAAACGTAGCAGATGCGCTTTCCCACGTACCACTTAGCGTCCTCGCGGGTGTTCACGTTCTCGACGCGCACCAACGCGGTCTGCTTGGTCTGACCGTAGAGACCACGCGTGTAGCCGGCGAGTGTACCCTTCATGTAAAGACGAGGTGCCTTGCGGTTGCGGTTCACCTTGCTCGTCTTCGCCGAGAGCTGGTGCAGCTTCTTGCTGCGCTGCGAGTGAACCTTCGAGGTAGTCATCTGCGCTGATGTCGATCCGAAAATAAACGGCTAAAGAGGCGAGTAAAAAAAGAGTTTTTGTGTTGGGTGTGTGTTTGTGTGAGTTTGTGTTTGTGATGGCGTGATGAAAGGTTTTCAGAGAAGCAAAGAGAATCGAGCGTCATTCAGGTGGGAGGAGCAAAGCCCACAGATAGGTGGATAAGGGAGGGGAGGGGAGGGGAGGGGGGGGGGGACAAGGCGCTAGCATAAGCAGGTGGATAACGTGACCTGAACGCCACCACATAGGGGGGCGGAAAGGGGCGCTCCACGACACATGCCACCGCAGGTGATGATGTACTTTTGTTTTCCTTTCATCGTCGACTCGGCACAAGCGGCCGCCGCCCCCCCCCCTTCCCCTCCCTCTTTTTTGTTGCTTCTTCCTGAAGCTGTCCGGTGTTTTGCTTTAAGGCTTGATATGGCAATCAAAGATACACTCAGAAGATACGGGCCCGCATGCATCGTCGGTCTCCGCCGTACTCTTCAACAAAACTTCCACAACTTCGCGCCTGCGCCGTAGTGTGCCGAAGATGTACATGTAACCTCCTGCTTTCTCCTCCTCTCCCTGCCCCCCTCCCCCTTTTTTCCTTCTGTGATGCAGGTGAAGTAGCCACTCTACCTACCCTCATCCACCTTCCCCCCTCCCCTCGTTATATATCTGTATGCGTAGACACGTTCATGAACATCCGTATACATATGTATTGGAAAGGGCAGATGAGTCCTTTTTGTTCAAGCTAGCGGATAGACATACTTTCCTTCCTGCTTTGGGGGGCCGCGTCACTGTGACTAGTGTCACTTTTTATTCGTGTGTGTGTGTGTGAGTGTGTGTATCCTTTGTCCCCTCTTCATGTCTCTTTTTTCTGGCAGGGGAGAGGAGCACGCAAAATAAAAATGGGACGATAAAAGGGAGGGGGGAAAATGGCTCATAAAATATCTAAAGAAGTAAACGCAAACAAACGACGCGGATAGATGTGTGGACATGTGTACGTGCAGACAAACATGCCCACATGCCTGGAACAACACGTTTCCTACCAAGTAGCCGGTAGACGCAGAAACGAGCGAACACACAATCACACACAATCACACACACATCCCCCCTCACGCAAAACAAAAAAAAACACGCGCTCCTGGAAACCCGCAGTGCCACTGGATGCGCAAGTACAAACACATGAATGCAGAACAGTTGTACGCGTGCATCTCCCTAGAGAAACGTACTACCGTAACCGCCGCCCCTGGCGCCATCGCTGCGGCGTACCCTACCTCCACTGGCGTCAGCGCGCCGTTGGAGCAGTGGTTCCAGCTCCGCCGCTAAGGTAGTTCTGTCGGTAGAGACGTAGCCCGCCATGCGCTGACTAGCGCCTCTGCCCATACGCCGTTCGCGACGGGTGTCAATCACATCTTTCACCGTTACAGCAACCGCCAAGATGAGGTACAACACCCCGGCGTTGCGACACGCCCGAGCCTTTTCCTGTCGATCCCACTTGTTGATGGAAGAAACGACGGACATCGAATTAATGCCTATGTTAAACATGTGGCTAATAAACACGGCACAAACAGCGTTCAGGTAGCAAAACACCATGCAGGAACGAGTGCCAAATCCCATGGTGAAAAAGTACACAGCAGTGCACCTGTGATGTATACACGGACGGGGGGTATCGATATACAACTGCAAACCAGGTTTTTAAAAAAAAAAGAGAGATGTGAAGCAGTAGTGCGTAACTATCAACGACGGGGGTACAAAAAAAAAGAGAACAGGGGGTGGGGGGATATATGCATATATATATATATATATATATATACTCGTCCAAACCAACAAAAATCAAAACAGACGGCGTCGTTCGGCGTGTTTGCTTGTTTGCCTTTGTGTGTGTGTGTGTGTGTGTAGGTGTCGCTACGGAGATATGGGGCTCCGAATAAATATGCCCGAAGCTTTTGCACGCGACACCTTAGCTCCGGGGGAGCACCACCCACAAGACCAAATATACAGTTAGACACCGCCAATATCCCCTGATACTGCTGCTCCTGCTGCTTAGACACCCCAGGCAATAACGGTGATGAACGATAGTACAACTTTTCTCAACGAGAAAGAGATGATGAACGGAAGGAGAACGGCTTACAACTTACACAAGGGAGGGGAGGCGCAAACAAAAAGCCTAGACACTTGTTGAAGACCGAATCGCACTGCGAGACACACGCAACTGTGAGAAGAATGAAGCGGAAAAAAAAAAAGCAAGACGGTATCGGGGAGACTAGGAATGGGAGGAAGGGGAGAAAGAGCAGGGGGGCTCAGAGAATCTGCGCGTTTGAGTATGCCGGGGAAACAAAAACACGCGAAATAATAAAAAAACAACAACGACACAGCCAAATCGATTGCTCTTACCTTTTGTGGGATGCGCGGAGCAGCGCTGCAATGAGGGAAGCCCCCTCTCTTTCTCAAGGAAACCCCGCCGTTTCCAAGATAGCGAATTTGGTAGCCTTCCCGTATAACTGCACGTGCCTGTGGGTGTGTGGAGGGGGGTGGGTGTGTGGGGGAGGGGGGGGGGGTCTCTGAGTGCGCAGCGGAATACGGTTCACTCAGTGTTTTTACACAGAGGGAGAGGGGGGGGGGAAGTGAAAGCGTTGTTTTCTCGCCTTTTGAGTGGTCACAAAAATGAACAGTACCTGGTCACCATTGCCATCCATAATTGGATGACGACGTTGCATGGGAAGACCGTGCATGGTGCGCGGGGTGGACAAGAAAGGGAGAAAAACAAAGAGAGCAGAAAAAAAACAGGGATATAATGATTTGAGGCGTGGTCAAGCCAAGGGGAAAAGTGCTGCAAACGCCTGGTGACTACAATGCGATTCTGTTCTGGAAACATAACAGACAGCTGGAAGGGGCCCACATGCAGCGGTATGTCTTCCTCCACCGTCTTTGCTTCGCGCCTCGCCAAGTCTCCGTGCATTCACGGGTGATTACTTCGGTCCCGTGGTGCCGCGGTATGAAGCCGTGGGCTCGCCACAGGGGTCATTGTGCACGGCGCACACCTAGATCCTGCTCACCCTTGAACAGACGGTTATCTAACCAGTAAAAGGCCGCTGTTGAAAAATCTTTGTAGCCCTGAACTCAGAAGTGAGACAGGAAAAAATATATATAACTGTTCCGCCGTCACCGCCTTGAATGTGAAGCAGCGGCGGAGAGGTTTGAGCTACAGTGAGGACACCTGCATCAACTATGTCACGTGGGGGAAAAAAGGGGAAACAACGACCGTTTCTCTGGTCCATTCGCTTTTCCCTCCTCCCCCCTCCCCCTCCCTCTATACACACCTTCAGTTTCCAGTTTGTTCATTGCCAAGGTGGGCGGAAGGGGCGCAACAACCCGTACAACACGACACAAAAGAGCGACATCAGAGGAGCCCATGCCAACTTCCTTGACCGCAGGATTGGTGACCTGGCAGACGCCAGGCTGACGTCCCCCGAGACAGCGATTCATGATACTGAATGATGCAACAGAAGTCACATGACAACCATCGCTGCACACCAAAGCGCAGAGATGCCGAGCTTCGGGGGCGAGAGAAGACCAACCTCGCACAGTTGTGCACAGAAAGAGGGGGAGGGAGGGGGGGAGGGAGGGGGGCCGGCACGCACACCACATTACAACACCAGTGTAGTGGCGGCTGGTAAATGACAGCATGGTGAGCAGATGGCGTGCTACTCCCTGCATCGTTTGTATTGTGGTACCTCCTCTCTCCCCCAACCCCTCCCCCACCTCCTTCACGGCCAGAGCCCCAACGGGGCAGAGAGGACAGCCTGTCACTAAGAAAATCACCACCACCGATACGGACAAACGAAAAGTACGCCGATGCGTAAAATAAAGCGGAAGATGCAGAGAAGAGACGAGTGCGCATTGACAACGATCCCCCCTGTCACCATGCCTCTCCCTAGAGATGCGCGTATTAGAAACGACCCCGGCGGGGGGGCGCGATCTACACTCTTCGGTGGGATACAAAAAAAAAAAGAAAGAGGCAAGGCACTGGGGCCCCACATTGAGGCTCTCGCACGAAACTTTGTTGCTGAGAGAGCCACTGATGAGAAGGCAAAGAAAAATGGAAAAAAGGCAGTTCTGAGGGTCGGGGTAAAAAAAAAAAGAAATGAGACTGAGAAATGAGGGCATGTAGGCAAGGAGTCGGGGAGGAAGGGAGGGCGTAACGAGAGAGCGGCAATGAACAGCTGCGGTTGCAGCAATGGTTCAGCAAAGAGGGGCAATACATAACAAAAGCAAAGGGGAAAAAAAGGGGTGCCCATAACAACATGTAGGAAGACATTCTACACAATGTCGCCTGGTCGTGGGGCGAGGAGATGCACAAGATTAAGGCATGATCAACAGACAACCAAGATTAAGTGTCGCCACACCTCGTACAGTAAAAAAAAAGGGGGGGGTCACTTCCACCACGATGTTACACGTCGGAAGCGTCAAGCCCCACGTCGCCGAATGCTCGGTGATACAGAGTTGGCGAGAGGCGGCCTTCCAACTAACTCCGATTCAGTCACGAATTGCCGCGCCGATTTGGGCAGCGAACGATGAGATATGGTAGGCAGGCTCCTGTCTGCAGGGCGTAGCGGTTGGCCATGACTCGCGAGTGCCGTCGACGCATCCAAAGTGGAAAGAGGAATTTTAGGGGTCGAAGAAGGGCAATGCGATTTACTTCTCATTAACAAGTTGTCCCTCTCGGGTGAGGCTCCTGCTGCGCAGAGAAAAGGGTGGCGGCGCGGAGGACAACAAGCTCTACACAACGGTATCCTCCTTGCGCACCACCGCGGCCCATAAAGAATCAACGGAAAGCCAACCTGTGCACACCGCATTCCCAATTGGACCAAAACTGCGACGATCGAGCTTAGTCGGTCCACAAGCAGCACAAAACCGATGATGATATAGTA
Organism: Porcisia hertigi; assembly: GCF_017918235.1. Taxonomy (NCBI): domain Eukaryota; phylum Euglenozoa; class Kinetoplastea; order Trypanosomatida; family Trypanosomatidae; genus Porcisia; species Porcisia hertigi. The sequence continues at coordinate 1,029,145 of NC_090593.1, forward strand.
GACACCTGCCCTGTAGGTCGCTTTGGAACACTCTTCCAGGTCCCACCGCCGCTTTGTCGCCGTCAGCGCAAAGACAGACTGATGGGTGAGCATCATCCAGGTGAATAAGAAAGCGACAGCCGCATTCAGCATGCAGAAAGCCCCCAGCGCTAACCGTAGCGGACGGTGGAGCCGTGACGGCGAAACCGCGGCTCGCATCAGTGCCTGTCCGGCAGAACCAAATGGATGCAAGAGCGACGACATACGAGATGGGGTGGATGTGATGATCGGTGCGGTGGGGTACTGCATTTGTGCGGAGGTCGACAAGTGAGATGAATCGCAGAGCGGTGATGAGAAGAGGCAACTCTGAGAGTTCTTCTCTCGCTCCGCTGACCTTCTGGAAAGGTCCGATTGCTGCATCTGTGGCAATGGTCTGGTGTCAAGCTCGTAAAAGTTACTACTACCGCGCCCGTCCAGTGCCGACTCACTCGAGTAGCGATTGTTAAGCAGAGGAGAGCAGACCGGTTCGGTTAATGGAGACGCAGCCAACGTGGGAAGCCAAGTTGAGGTGGAGTTGTCTCGCGACAGCCCGATCGGGACGAGGGGCGATTGGTAGGGCGCGCCCTCGTCCCCGCCTCCGCCCCCTTCGGCTTCGCCACCCGACAAGCTAGACCCTATTTCTTTGAACATTATACGGGAGCAGCACTACAGATCATTAGAGAAGAAAAAAAAAACGCAAGACAGGAACAACAACAGCGGTAGCAACAACCGAGGCAGCGGCATACGCTCGGAGAGGGTAACAGAGAGGCTAATAAAAGCGAGGTGATGGGCAACTGGAAAGCGTATAGAAGAAATGCTCCTAGGAAAAAAAAAAAGGAGCTCGTGATGCGCGTCGTGTGGAGGCTCTACGTTCTTCACGGCTGCAGCATATTTTTTCTTGATTTTTGCTTGTGGAGATTGTCGGTGGCAGCTGGCGGCGATGGGAGTGTGGGGAGAGGGGGGACCCTGGATGAGAAAGAGTGGTGTTCCCCCGGAACCGGAGACGCCTGTCGGATGCAAGGTTTATTAGTCAGGCTCGCGTAGGAAGAAAGGAGAGCGTAATGAACGAAAAGGACGTGCAGATCATGAAAATCAAAGAAATAATTTTGTGGGGGGGGGCCCTGAGTCCGCAGTAAAACATTAAAGCAAAAGAGAAGCGAAACAAGGAGGGATGAAAAAAGGAGCGATGTAGCGAAGATGGCGAGAGGAAACCAGTATATCTCAACCCCTGACGTGCGGCCAGGAAACACGTGAGTGAGATGAGTACACAGGGAAAAAAAAGACCCATGTCCTTTGTGTCCTACTGGCTTCTTCCGCTGTTATCCCCACCCCTTGTGGTTCGGTTCGCCGGGTTCTGCATTCGATTCTTGTGGTACCCATCCTTGACTTGGTCATACCTTGAAGGATATTGACGTGTTCCAATGAAGTACTCTCACCACGGTACCTCTTCAGAGCGAAAAGAAAGCAGCCCCCAGTACACGTCTGTGTGAAGCACGATCAGCATGCGTGCCAGTGTACACACAAAACTTGCAAATACAAAAAGAGAGAGAACGTGATACGACACAGCAGCTCTCCCTCGGGGCGGCGAGAAGCCCGGCAGCACAGGGCATTCCCCAGTGCACAAATAAAAATGCAAAACTGCAGCGGAATCGATGAGAGGCACACTAAAAAGAGCGATATAGAGAGAAAGTACTGGTCTCCTGTTGTGCGGGTGCCTTTGTGCACATCCGTCAGCTCTGGCACGCAATATAGATATATTGAGTATATATACATATACATATACATATATATATACATATCTATATGCACACACACACACCGAGCAACGACGTCATCGGCTTCACACCTCTGAAAGGTTGCGCTCCGCTAACGATAATACCTTCTGTCTGTGTGTGGATGCGGGCCATTCCTTTATGGAAAAGCCGCCGCCCCATTGGCGGTGAATGAGAAGAAGTGTGCAAAACAGCGCCCTCAGCTTCACAATTCACGTGCAGTTTCTCTTTTTCTTCTTTTCCTCAAAATCCGCCGCTCCGTAGACGTCCATTCTGCAATACACCACAGGAGCTCAAGCGTCTCCTCTACGCCCCGGTCGCCTCCTCAGAGACCAGACACGTGGTGTACAAGAGAGGTGCACACCTGCGGAGGCAACTCCGAGCCCCGTCAGCTGAGCACGGCCCCTGGCATCGACTCCAGCCACACCGCTTCACGCATCGCCGTGCAGCCGCCCCCGATCAAAATCAAGGCACCCTGTAGCGTATCGTTCTTCGCGGTAGCGCCGACCCCTCCTCCCTCACCCCCCCCCCCTTACACACACACACACACAGGGAGAAAGAGGAGAGTGGACACGAGTACCTCTCTGGGATGTCCCTCATTCGCCTTTTCCACCTCACTTACTCCCAATGTCACGATGACGGGAAGAGATGGAACAAAAAAAGCAGAAAGATCTACAAAAAAAAAAAGAAGAGGGAAATTCGATGAGCTCCAAGAAGTGTGGAAAAGCCGCTATATACACTAAAAAAAAAATCGGGGGTCTAATCTGCATGCAGACCTGCGCCATCCACGGATCGTCAATGCGCATTCGGTACGAAACATGAGTGAGTGATAAGAAAGCGGTGGTGAAAAGAACGAAGATAAAGCTTTAGCGGGCGACAGAAATACGGAAAAAAAAAAGCGAGGGGCACAGAGTCCACTTACACGAAAAAAAAATGTACATCGGCGAGGATTTGCCGGCACGTGCATCGACCCCCACCCCCGCTGTGCGTCGGCTCTAACATGGCCTCTTTTTCGCCATACATGCGCGCATACCTTCGGCAGCGCCCGTGGAATTGGAAAGCAAAGTTGGGCATCAGAAGCGATCTTATTCGTAGCGCAAACCTATTAGTGCGCTCTCTACCACGCCAATGCGATTCAAGAGCCCCGCCGCCTTCCTGTCAAGTGAAGCGAAACTCACAAATGTGCCACTGCCCGGCGTATCAAAGGCTTCCTTATCGGGGCTGGCGCCCGGTGCGGCGGCGCACTCGCCGCGACAAGCCTGGACATAGGTGACCCAAGAAGACTGTTCAGCACCTCGCCGCCAAGACGGAGCGACCTCACCTCCCTGCAGTGACTCGCTTTTTCTCCCGATAGAGGCGGAGGGCTCCGCTGCTGCTGAACAAGACGGCCTATTTCTGTGGGGCCGTAGAGAAGAATCTGAGGAGGGAGACATGAAAGGACAGCAGCAGCACATCGCCGGCAAGCGGGTATGAGCGGACGTCGATGGCTGCGCTCCCCAAGATCTGGACTCCAACAGCGTGGGAAGGCTAGGGAGAAGCGTTACGAGGGTGCGGGTATGCGCAGACGGGAGCCGTTCACCCAAGTCAGTGCTTGCGTCCAACACGGTCTGTGCGTGGGCGGCATCGGGCGCATGGGCATTACTTTCTACAGAATCGGGCGCGACTCCTCTCGTCTGCACATAGTGCCCGCGGCCGCACTTATGGATCTGCCCTGTCGGACGAGCTTCATCGCTTGGAGGCAAACGAAAGGTGGCGAGATTGGTGAACCGGTCGCTGTAAAAGTTGTTCCATTTGGCGTACTCCTCCGCGTTTGACATAATGTTGCGCAGTCGATTGCTATCCTCCCATATATTGGCGCTGCTTTCCAGCGCCGCCCTATCCCTCATCCCATTCTCATCCCCGCTTGGCGATGGAGGGAGTGCTTTGATGGCATACGTGTACGACCTTTTGGCCCCTCTGGTGTGGATAGGTTGCACTGTGAGCTTGTCCCCATCCCGTAGAACCAGTGGGCCAGTACCGTAGCTGATGCCGTTGACGCAAAGCCGGATTCGGCTGCTATCCCACGGCAATGCTGTAAGTGTATGCGCGGCAGGCAAGACGCCAGCGGCGGCAGCACCGTTGATTACAGGAGAAGCGCGTAATTCGATCACGCAGTCATCTGCAATTAAAAGCCCGGCGTTCTCCGAACCCTCCTCGGAGAGGTCGAGCTTATCTGCCGCTGTGGCAAAGCAAGCCTGAACCCGGAAGCGCATCCACTGTCACTAGGAACCCACTCAATGATAAGACACGAGTGACGGTGTGTGTGTGTGTGTGTGTGTGTGTGTGTGTGTGTGTGTGTGTGTGTGTGTGTGTGTGTGTGTGTGTGTGTGTGTGTGTGTGTGTGTGTGCTTGTTCAGTGAAGTGTATGTTTCACTGGGTCCCTGTGGTGCCCCAGGCAAGGGAATTCTAAGAGGGCGGAAGAGAGTCCACTCGTGGAGACGGTGATGACGATATCCACGGCTTGGGAAGAGGAAAAATATGTGCGTCACAAAAGAGTAAGTGGTGTGAGAGGGCAGGCGATGATGTGCAAAGAGCGGCAGCATGTTTATTCCAAAGATGGGCGCGACTGCTTTACACTGACAGAAGCCACTGCGGGGGAGGGTGAGATGACGAGCGGTGCTGCTGACTTTCCTCACAACGCCGCGAAAGCAAAACCATCTGTCATCTGAAAAGGTCAACAGAAAACCAAATCAAGACTGTCTGGAGCAGCGAGACTTGCATGTGGTGCTGCTGCCATCGCTACTCCATAGTAGGGGAGTGGCAATGACAACAGTCCCCTCCACCACCACGTGACCACCTCCCACTTGACCGCCTCAAATCATTGAGAATAACAGGCGCCGTCAAGAAGAAAAGGGAGGCGTCTTGTGAGGCACTGGAACAGTTGCCTTGCTTCTCGGCAAAGGCTTATCAGGTGACGTTCGTTGTCTCTGCGTGAGCGCATAGGCGCGCACGCGCGCGCGTGCATGTGTGTTTGTTTGTGGGTGGGGTGGTTGCGGTCTTCGGAGTTGAGAGACGGCGTAAGGGAACGAACATGGCAAACATAATCGAAATGGAAACATGATGCCTAAGAGTACATCGAGTCGCCGGTCGTCTTCTTTTAAGAGAAAACATGGCGAAAATCGGCTGGCGAGATGTGCCGAGAAAGAGAGAGGGGGGAAGAAAGATGACGCACAGAAGCGCACTCAAACCGGCGTAGGCTCTGCATCCACAAACGTGTATGCCTCTTGGTGCGACTCCTCGGTCCGGGTCTGCCTCCACTTCCCCTCCCCTCCCCCCTCGTCACGCTTTCGCAACAACAGTGGTAGCAGCAGCAACAACAGTACCTGGATAACTTTTTTTTACATCACCACAAAGGAAAGAAACGAATATCAACAAAGGGCGAAGGGGAAAAAACAAAGGGAGAAAAGGAGTGGAAGACTCGACCAAAACGGACCATTTCGTGGGTGTGTGTGTGTGTGTGTGTGTGTATGTCCGTGTACTGTCACGTAACTCGGTTGCTGAGACTATCCACGCTGCCGGAACTCGACCGTTGGCTAACACGCAGCTGTTCTTGCGAAGCAGCGGCAAGGTTGCGCTGATGCGCCTCTGTCGCCATTGTCGCGCCGTCACGCAAGCTCGCGGAGGGGCGTGACTGCAGTCGCGTCGAAACAGCACTACTGAAGGGAGTGATGTTCGTTGCCTTCGCAAATGTCACCGCAGTAGTTGGAGGCAGAGGTGGTGTAGAAGGCCCACGGCCTTCGGACACTATCCCGGCAGAAGTCCCTGGCGGGGACGAAGATGCTGAGAGGGGCACCGGGGCCCCACGTAGCACCTCGGCAATAGATGGAGGTCCAGGTGAGAGCTTTTGATCCCCACTCGACACCCACGCTTCTGTACGAGGGGGATTGAGTCCCACACGGTGCGACGATCCTTTAAATGGTGCGAAAGGCCCGTATGGCCGCGGAAGGCCGAGGATGTCGTCCTGCGGGACGTACGCGTTCGGGCGCGGAACCGCCGTGGTGGCGATCATCTGCTTCCCGAGGAAGGCCTCGCTCTCCTGGGCTGTTGCGCGCTGGCGCTGGAGGGCAGCCGCGTAGCGCAGCTGGCTCTGCCGCTCCCGCTCATAGTGCATCTCGGCTTCGGCGTACGGGGCCTCGCCGGCCTCCAACCGCTCCTCAGCCTCCTCCACGACCGTCTCTAGGCGCTGCACTTCCTGCTGAAGCTGAATGCTTGAGGCCTGAAAGAGGGACAGCTCTGCAATAGTTGACATCATTTGACGACTCTTGTTGCGAATGCTGCAATGATACTTGTTGACCTGCCGCGCCAGAGACAGTGTGCACTCCTTGCCGGTATCCGCCTGACCTCCTACGCGCTCGGCCAGCTCCGTCACCTCCGCGAGTATCAGATTTTTCTCGTGAAGCTTAGAATTTAAATTCTGCACGCGCGCCTCCAGCTCCTGACAGCGAGACTGTAGGCGAACGTAATCTTCAGAGGGACCACCGACCAGCACCGGTACGGGTGCAGCATCCGCGTCACTGTTGCTTCGGTCGGTAAGCTCTGCGTCACCCCGGGACGAGGAGGTGCCATGTACAGCCGATACACTAACTGCGTTGCTTTGAGCTGCCGTTGCTGCCCTCGTGGTAGCATACGCCCCATCCACTGCCGGCAGGGTTGCATGGTCAGAGAGGGCGAGTGAGATTCTATTCCACCGATGCGGGTTTTTGGGATCCGTGAGGTCATTCTCAAGAACCTGCGTGCGCCACTGCTCTGTCTCGATATCCTCCCTCACTCGAATCAGCTCCAGCTCCATCTGCGACACCTTCGGGATTGCTTGTTGACATGCCTCGATGTCGTGCAGCAAATTGCCCAATTTCACCTTGAGGGCACGCACTTCTTGAGTGCGGTCGTTCGTCATCTGGGTTCCCTCGGCTATGGCAGCCCCCTGGGCTTTTATGCGGGCCACGAGAAGCGCCGCCTCGTCGTTTCGGTCAATGAGCTGGATGCCAGTCTGGTTGCGGCTCTCGATTGCCGCTCCGTAACTGTGCCGCAGCCCAGCTATTGTGTCTTCCGTCGCGGCAATGTCTGCGTTCAGCCGACGCACCTGCGCCTTCACCTCCCGCTCGCTGTCTAGTGCTTTCTCAAGGCATTTTCGATGCCGGTTCTTTTCAAGTCGCAGGTTTGCGCACATGCTTGTGAGCTCATGCACCTGGAGCTGGGCCTTCACAACCTCCTGATCCTTCATGGTGAGCTCGCGTGTCAGCACTGCGACCTCCTTCTCAAGCAGCCTTGTCTTCTCCACCACCTGTGTCATGACCTGTGCGATCGTTTGGATTTGAGTCACCTTCTGCGCCCGATCCTGCTTTACTTTGTGAAACGTATACAAAACCTTTTTCAGCTGCTTTTCCAGCTCGCCGTGACGTCGTTGCGCTTCCTTCACACAGACATCACGCCTCTGCAACTCGCGCTGGGCCAAAGACGAGCGGGTTGCCTCGCGCGCGCAGGCTCGGCTGAACTCCTCCCGCTTCGTCGTGATGGCCACCAGCTCACGCCGCCTAACGTCATCTTGCTTCGTTTTCACAGCGATCGCCTCTTCGGTCTCCCGGATCTCAGCGAGCAACCGCTCCGCCTTCTCCACGAATTCCTTCGACTTGGCTTGCCCGACCAACAGCTTCTTCGTGCGGAGCTCGGCGTCTTTTCGATAGACCGTGATCTCCTTCTCCACCTGTGCCGTGGCGTGGACCACTTGCTCTTTTTCCTTTCGCACGAGGTTGATCTGCTCCACCAGGAATTCTCCCTGGCGACGTGCCTCATCCTTCGCTCGCTCCAAGGCAGCGAATTGTCGCATGCACTTTTCACGTTCACGTTCGGTGCGCTCAAGATTTTCCTCCCCTTTCTGAATCGCTATCTTCGTCGTCAGGATGAGCTGCTCAAGCTCGGTGACGCGTTCCTGTGTTGCCTGGCGTGTCTCCAACTCCACCTCCAACGACGTGTTCATCGTGGCAAGAGTCTTGCGCTTCGCGTCGATCTCACTGCGTACCGCCTGCAGACGCTTCTTGGCAGCCTCGTAGTCTTCCGCACGGCTGTTGCGCTGCATTTCCAGTGCCTGAATGCGATCTGCCTGCGCGGCGATCTTATCCTCAGTACTCGCGAGCTCGCGCTGTGCAGTGGCAAGGTTGGCGAGAACAAGGTCAAGCTGCTTCATCGCACGCGCAGGTTCGTTCTGGACATGTTGTAGCTGTTTCTTAGCCTGTGCGAGGATCGCCGCGAAGTTTGCGATCTCTTCCTTCTTCTCCTCCTCTTCCTTATTGAGAGCCTCCTGCTCCGCGTTGCACTTGTCCGTGTCCGCCGCGAGTTGTTTGATATGGTTTCCCATTTCGGTGATCTCTGCTTGCATGGCTTCCATCCTGGGCCGTATTCGCGCCTCCTCTGCCGCAACAGCATCCTCACGCTCAAGGATAAGATGTTGCTTACGGCGGTCATACTCGAGCGCCTCGACTTGGAGAACGCTCTCGCGCTCCAGAGCAGCCGCGAGATCACGCTCGTGCTCCATGAGGTTGTGCTTTAGGGCTTGAATCACCTCGTCATCCTTCTTTGCTGTGTCGCCAAAATTGTAAATGCGCTGCCGCTCCTCCTCCAGCCAGTCCCGCAGCTGTCGCGCGCGCTTCAGAAGGGCGTTGTCGCGTTTGTAGATCATAAGAACACGAGTGTGCAAATCTTTGAACATTTGCTTCAAGTAATCGGCGCGCTCCTCCGAGATTTGACCCTCGTCAACGAGTGTGTTGAGAATCGTGAACGCCGCTGAATGCGTGACATCGGTGACCTCAAGTTGCGGTGAAGCAGCCGCAACAGAGCTGGACACGACACCTTTCTGCTCCATGGTGACGAGCGGGGAGGCCAGGGAGTATCGGTAAAGGCTCCCAAACAGTAATATGGATGCGGGATGATAGAGACGTGGAGACAGTAGCTGCACCCCGCACGAGGAACCCCCTCGTCCAAACGTTCCGTGTTCCCTATTTTTTTATTTTGCTTGGACGATAGTGGTGAATGCAAGAAAGGGGTGGAGCACATAAGCTCGTGTGTTGATAGATTGTGTGTGTGAGGAGGGTTCATCATGAGAGTGACGACCAGAATGCGCAAGGAAAAAAAATGGATGAGCAATCAGAATGTACGAATGAGCACACGCACACAGAAAAAGACAGCGAGAGAGGGGGGCCAAGAAGAAAGGAGGTATGGAGGGACAAAGTGAAAAGCATAAGAGGCGGCCAGGAGAGAGAAAAGGAAGCACCGAACAATCACCATTGCGATAAGGCAGAGCGCGGAGCGAGGGGGAGGGGGGATGTCTCAGGGGAGATAAAAAAAAAACGGCTACATAACGATTGCGCAGTCCAAGTAGAGGGTGCATGAGCCGCTATAGAGATGTTCTCCCTCACCCCCACCCGCTTACGATCCACTTCCCCATCCCCCAAAAGGGGGGTTGCACTCTGTTGTGTAGGCGCTTTGCCACCGTTGAGAACTAAAGAAATGCTTTGTGGTGATTACACCTCATGTGGCACACAACTGATCGACCTCGCATCAGTACGCAGGCGAGAGCGGTAGGGCGCCCACCTGCCAACCTGTGTTGTAACCACACGTGTACCAGCGTGAAGCGGAAAAAAAAACAACTATGGCAACTACGCTGTGGCATCCGATCTGCGTATGCACACGCATTTTCACGCTCCTTACTACCTTTACAGCCCACATGCCACAAAGCACTGCATCCCAATCACCATTTTAATCGATATTAGGATGATGTCATCCATTAGTCGCGACAGGTAAACAGACGCAGCGACAAAGCAACCGAAAGACACACCGTCACTTTGCCCCATCTCGCATCTGGGAGGCCGGATACCTTTGTCTCTGAGAACCCTCTGTTTATCGGCACGTGTCTCCGTTATCTTCGCGCCACCGCTTCAGGTCGCGCGCCGGGGCTACCCGCTGTTTCACCAGGGTAAGGGACACGTGGTCTGGCAGGCCCTTTCCCAAGACCTGCGTGCCACGAGCACCAATGTAATTCTCATTCAGGTTCAGATAAAATTTTGTGGCAGAAGCGGAAGCTGGACGAAGCAACGCATGGGTGCTAGTCGGGTGAGCGTGGAGCGGAGGAGCCGGCCAACCACGTAGTACATCAGCAATGATCCCTGCACAATCATCATCAAGTCCTACGCTCTTCATGATCACTGCCCGTATCGATGGGCAACGCCGTAGAGCCCTGACGACGTGTACAGCCCCGTCATTACCAATTTTTGCGTTGTAGCTGAGGTCCAAAAGCTCAAGTGAGGACGACTGTCCGACGGGGGCCTCTGTTGTTGTCGAAGTTGTTGAAGCAACTGCGATGCATGCAGGGGGCGATTTGGCAGTGATCATCGCAGCTGCGGCATCCCCGGCGCTCCCTAGCCCCAGAGTGTTACAGAGTAGAACAACATCATCGGCGCCCAGCCGGTTTCGTGAAAAATCCACGACGCGCAGAGTATGACGATGTGCGGCGATGCGGTTGAAGAACAAGTGTATTCCTGTAGGGCCGTCACAGCCGATCTGGAGACGCAGATGTCGTAGCGGATTTTTCATGTAAGAGAGATCGAAGTACGCTGCAGCACGTTCGCAGTGCGTCTTGGCAAAGCGACTGCGCACCACCTCCAGCATATCGGAACGGGGCAAGGCGTGCATGATGCGGTAGATTGAGTCCTTGCGAAGCTCCTCGCGGCTTGAGACTGCGGAAACGGTCATCTTGATCGCCTCCACCGCCCGCTCTTGCTCGGATGTGCTGAGAACCGCCACACCTTTCGGGGTTGAATTAGAGGCGACGCTGCCCGTGGCCGCAGGAAGAGAGGCTGCAGAGTTTAAAGTCTCCACCGACGCATCACCGCGCGTTACACTGGCCGATTGAGGAGCTTTCTTTTTCATGGTGTTCCGAGCATCGTGTTTGCTTGCCTGTGACTTCGGGTGGCTTGGCATCAGGACCGATGTATTAATAAGAGAAGAGAAGGAACGACACAGATTCACTAGGTCTGTCTATCCATGCATATATATATATACACACATATATATGAGTTGGATGGGCGCATGAACCAGGGAGTGCAGGCGTTCCTGTGAAGAGACCACGATCTTATTCCGTTACAGTGGTGGTGGGGGCAGGGGGGGGGGGACTCGCTCGGAGTGTGCCCATTTGAAGGCAAGCGAAATGAGAAAAAAAAGAGAGAACGACAATGAGAGAAAAATGTCAAAGAATAGAGAGAGAGAGTTCGGGGCGATGGGGACGCCAGACAAACACACGGGCTGGTTGTGCGACGGAGAGGACTAGGAAAATCAGTGGGAGCGCTAAAAAAGAAACGTTTTGGGAGCAATGGAAGCCAACTGCCGCCATTGTGGACACACCCATGGGTGCACGCGTGCATGCGACGCCCTGGCGCACACCACAAAATGAGGTGAGCTAAAAACAAAACGTGAAGCACACACTTGAGAGGGCCTTGCCTGCAAATGGCCCTCTAAAGGTAAAGGTGAACAATAGCTTGTCAAGCAGCACCCAACTGCGTGTGTGTGGTAGGAATGACAGCGGTAGCGGAGGCTGCTTTCCTGCCAAGGAGTTTCGCAAGCAGGCCGAAGAGGAAGGGGGGGGGGGACAAAATGTAGAAAATTCGACATCACATTGAGACGGCGTGGTATGGGTGGACAGCGGAGGTGCGCCGCACTGACACAACGATACCGAGTCGCTTGTCCACCGCTGTTGAGGGCACGCTCGTCACAACATGCCCACCCGCTCGTGCGCTGTCGGTGTTGCTCACCTTACTGGCCTTCTCTCGACTGCCAGCCGCGTTCACTCCATCCACTTCCGAAGGGTGCTGATATCTAAAGTCAACAGCCCAGTTGTTCACGGAGCTATCGAGGTGCGCCGTAACAAATCGCGTTCCCGTGTTATTCCACGACAGCTTCGAAACCTCCCTACATGGCACCTGTGTCGAAGCCAGCACCTGAAGCGCGCTATCGATAATCGGCCCTCCGCTACCGTGCGCTCCCCCTGCCCGAGCACCGCCACCGCCACCGCCGCTGACGCTGACGCTGTGTGCCACCTGAGGCAGACCCGCAGCGTTCATGAAGCGCGGCCTGCGGAAAAGCACCAGTCTCACACACGTCCTGAACACCATCGCCAGACACAAGAAACTTCGCCCCGATGAGGGAGACCAGGAAACTTGCTTGCAAAAACCGCTCGACGCAAAAGATGTCTGGTGATACAACACCTCGCCCAACCGCGAGCTGCCTTGGGTCGCTGCCACGATATACACTGACCCTCCCTGATCACCGGCTGCCAGGAGGGCGCCGGACTCATCCCAGGACAAGCTGAGTACGTCTCGCGGACGGTGTCGCGTTGCGGATGCAGGAGACAAACTGATGCCGCTCACTCTGACTTCCTCATGTACGCGAGAGTCACCGTCGTCTTCCTCAGTGAAGGGAAACGTGAGAACAGAGCACAACCCCCACGAGGTACCACGCGCACCATCTACGCCACCCGTCTCCGCGCGGCTCTCTGCACTTGAGCCACGTGACGGCCCGGATGTCGCTCCTGTGCCCGGTGCGGTGGAGCCTCTCGCCCACAGCTCCACTCGACCGCCACTACACGCACACGCCACAGTGAAGTTCGTGGAAATGGAGCAGCTCACACTCTCCGTGGAGCGAATGCAGTCATCAAGCGCCCAATGCCCGTGCGAGTAGCGATAGAGCCGGATGCCGTGCCCTGGGCAGAGCCCAGCGAGATAGATACCTTGCTGCCACGGCGCCCATGACAACTCGGTGCAGGTGTAGGGCAACTGGTCAATCAAAATGGACATGTTCGCTGGATCCCACTTGAGCAACCGCTCATACATCAGTGCGGCCTGTTCGTCACCAAAGGGGTCCTTATGGGGCTCCTGCAGCACGCCAATGTTCCCAATCACTGGCATCAGCTGCGTCCACGTCACAAAAATTTCGTTCTTGGATGTGGCCATACCGAGAAGCTTGCAGTGGTTGTTGTGTTCCATGGACACTATGGTTGCGTCCTCGGCCGTGAGGTGGAAGATGGGAGTCATGTAAGAGACACCGGCACCACCAGAACGGAGCATGGAAACGGCGGAGCTCATCATGTCGGCGCTGGCACCGTAGAGTGCACGCCACTCAGCCGCCGCTGGAGTATCAGTGCAGTGGACGGCGCTGTGGCTCACTTGAGCTCCGCGCGTAGGCATCGCAGTCGGCCGGGAAGCGGCCCCGTTCAGAGCCCCAACAACCCCCGACATGGACGCACCGTACAACCTACCAGCAGGGAAGCCGCTTGGCACGTATTCAAACGCGAGCCGCGCCGCAGCGTGGCGGCCGTCGCCTGGAAGCGACGCGGGAGCTCCGCGCCAAGAGGACTCCATAATCACGTGTACAAACTCAGAAGTATCGGTGTGCGCGCGTGGGGTGGGGGGGGCATGCGCCAGTGTACGGCCAGCTCCAGAAAGTAGAATCGTAAGCACGAGAAATGACAAGGAAAAGTGATAGCAGTGGAAAGCAGGTACAAAAGAAGTCATGGAAACACGCTCCCATATGCACACTAGAGCTACTCCCCTCTCCCTCGAAGCAGAAACACAAAATTTGTGAGGATGAAGGAAGAGCCAAATACACAAAGACACGGCTCGAGCCCTCCACCTCCCTCTGGCCTTGTCATGAAAGGGGCTTCACTGCTATAAAAAAAAGGAAGGATTCGGAAGCGAAAGACGAGAGAAAAGGAGCGCGGCTCAGACCAAGCGCGGCTCCTTGTGATCATCACTTCCTCTACACTCGCAGAGCCCGCACCGCCTCCACGTTCACCGTCTACGCGACCCTGCCACCCCTTCAAGGTGCGGGGTTTCAGAGCCAGTATGGGGAAGAGAGCGTAAAACCGTGTGTGGCGCCACTGCGCCTCCTTCTTCAGGTAACGGAAAGCCCTCCTCGACTTATCGTATTTCGGTTTTTTTTGTCGATGTTGGAGGGGAGTTGTTAGGATAGCCTAGGTGCGCATAGATCGCTTGAATACAAAGCGTACAAAGTCACAGAATCAGAGAATTTGAAAGGCGAAGCAAGTGGACCAGCGCGCCGCTGCCGCCACATTAATGACACAATATCACCGAAAGCAATAACACCGCGTGAGAACAAAAAAAGAGTGAAAGGCCCACCGTCCACAGACACGCGCACCAACAGACATTTGTACCGCATAAAAACAACAAAGCATAAAAAAGGGGGGCAAAAAATGCATGTGTGATTTCTGATTCATTCAGACCTCGAAAAAAAAACCCACACGCACACGCAAATACACATTCACGTGCCGACATTCCTAGCGAGAAACCGAAAAAAAAAGCAGAAAGGGGGAAAGGTGGGAACGTGACAGGGAGGGAGTCGCATACGGACTCATACATCCAACAAAATAAACAAAAGCCTGCACACTGGTGACACCATAATGTCTTCCCGCACACATACGCGAAAGGAAAAAAATCGCATGCCGCCAAGAAAAAATCAGGTATACCAGCCATGATGCGAGAGTTCCTGACGAATGAGAAGGGAGAGGAGAGATAAGGGAGGCGTAGAAAAGGGGGGAGAAGGGGGGGCGGGGAGGAAGGGGTGAAAGGAAACGTTAGTATTTTCCCTTCGTTTCGCTTGATCGATCTTGATTATAGACACATATCCGCATGTGGTAGTTCAACTGACTGGACAGAGAAAGAGGAAAGATCTATACATAAATCTAACATTCATGAAGCTCTGCGGTTTCTCACATTTTTATGCGTGTTTGAACCGCTCCCACACCACATTTCACCTTTGTTTTTGGTTACGTTACCGTCGACTTGCACTTACCCCACCCACCCACCCATACACACACATTTCACATCCCCAACTCTATTTTTCTTTACTCGATGTGGTATGGGGTGGGTTAAATCCGCCGCTCTCCGGCTTGCAATAGTTGCGCGGTTAGGTGTTCGCGAGGAAGAATGCGTCGTTGGAAAAAAAAACAAAAGTGGCCCCCTGCCCCAATCCTTTTTTTCTTTTTTTTTGAAGTCGACATTAGAAAGGCAAGGATAGGCGAGAGAGGAAAGGAAGGAAAGGGGAAGGGAAGAGAGAAAAAAAGACATCATTGGTCAAATGCCAAGACACGGACACCTGGAAGGGCCAAAAAGAAATATATACATATACACATATATATATATCTACAAGAAAAAACGCCAAATGATTCTCGGATACCCATCAAATATATATGAAATATCAGCAAAACATTTTTCTTTTAAAAAGAAATAATAAATATAATCGGGGGGAGGAAGAGGCACCCGCAAAAAAAAAGGCGTGACAGGAGAAAAGGAGTGAAAGGCAAAACAATAAAAAAAGTAATAAAACAAACATCCGCAGACAAGCGCAAAAATTGAGAAAAAATACCAATGGGTGCACGTGCGCAAAAACACAGAAGAGGGGGGGAATACTCGGTCGAGCATGGAAAAAAAAAGGTTGGAGAAACAAAAGAAACGGAGGGAAGACACACACACACACACACACACACACATTGTCCTCGTACATGCGAAAGAAACGAAAGAGCCTCTCCAAGCAGAGAAAACAGAAGAGAGCCTTACTACTCATCTCCCCCATACGG